>NW_022146393.1:2421391-3010892 GCF_002938485.1 Sitophilus oryzae
TATGGAAGTTACGTATTGCTAGAGGACCACTATTTCATATTCCCATTATTGTGTTCTTATTATAATATTTTTCAAACCGTATACATTAATAGCTATTATTTTGATTTTCAAATTCTTTTAATGTTTTTAATGATATTAAGTCAATACCTGCAGTGTTCAAAACTGTTGAATAGTGTAGGTATGATGATGTTTCAAAATCAACACCTGTTGGAGGATGAAGAGCTGCAACTATGGACCATGCGAAGCAGTAGTCATCGTTATTTCTTATGTTAACTACAGCTTGACGTCGTACTATCTCAGGAGGAAGTTCAACAAATGATGATGCTCTCAAAGGATTGAATTTATTGATGTTAATTTCCAAATGAATAAAATTAAGTAAGATCCATCCTGAAACCAGAAATAAAAATTAATTACATATATATTTTAATTAAAGTTAAACACCTCACTCCAACCCTTTTCTGCAAACTCCATCTGTCTTATTGTCACTAACTGCCAAATTCTTCTATCAACCTTGTTTCCAATCTACTGCACCACTCTTGTACTGAGTGTTGAAATGATTTTACACTCTCCACTACTAAAAATTTTGGATCATACCACAGCCAAAGTCTATATTAATTCCCATGTGTGTTTTAATTGATCCTCAAATATACGAAGAATCTTTTTTTCCAATTTTTATAGCACTTTTAACATTTAAGATCATCTCCATAGATAACTATATATATTCAACTTTGAATGCAGATTTAATAATTTGTACTCCAGGTTGTTCCAATATTTTAGAATTATTTTGTGTGTGTTTGACTGCAGATGACCAAACCATAAATTTTATGTCGGACTTTGCATCCTCTCACACATTTCTCTATAAATACAATTATTTTGTTAATTTCAAAGGTTATAACATAAAAATCTACTTTTCTCTGTGGTGTAGACTTTGTCAACCATCTGTTTAGAAAGGATGATTTGTTGCAGGCACTCTTTAAATGGCGAGATAGGTTGTCTTTACGAGTAAAGGTTTTTTTACAGGATGGGCAAATAAAACATCTTTCAATTCTAATTCCTGTGAAAAGATTTAAGGCTTCCATTAACTGGAATCCACTTAAATTAATCACTAACGTTATAATATCAAAAGTCATATATCGAAAATGCTGAAGGACAAAATTTGGAAAAGAACAAATATAATTTAATTAAAAAAATAAAATGAAAAATAAATATTTAATTAAATGAATCCACTAACGTATCAAAACATTGCTCTAAAAAAGTTCTAGTTCTTCAGCATTTTATCAATTTGGAGTTTTTAAACTAGCACAAATTAATTTTTGATTCATTTAAAAAAGAGCCACCCAAAAAAAATATTTAATTGATCTCCATTGAAACTGATCTTTTAATGTGGATCTCTGATTTTCACAAAATCTCTCTGTAAAAGAAAAACATTTATAAGACTAAAATTAAAACAGTGAGAAAAGTCTTAATCCCTTCAGCAGACTTTCCAAGCCATCAGTTGAAAAACTTGACTAGTTACAGGCTACTCTCATATGAAGTTTAAGACTAAAAGATTTAACACAAGATATATAATTGAACATGTTGGTACTTTAGGCCCCATAAAAAAATCTCATGTTGCCAACTCATTAAGTGTTAATTTGATGAACTCTGACTTTTAATTCTAGTTACCAAGTTATTGTGATTTCTCACTGTTCATGCATCCCATGAGGAATTAAACCAGACAGTCAAGCCTTATTAGTGGTTTCATGTCTGTCTTATGCCTATCTGTTTGTTTTATTTTTACTATTGGCTATAATTTACCATTCTATGCAGAATTAAAATGTCAATGCACAGCTCCTGTCAGTACTGCTTGCCTGTCGGTGGTTTATCTGTTTCATTTATTTCATTGGTTACTTGCATTTTCACTATATATGTGGGACCAAATTTGTACAGACAGTTTCCTATTAGTGTGTTTTATTCATTTCTATGGCTTCAATCTGTCTGTTAGTGTTTGCTCTGTTTGTTTCATTGTTGGTTGTATTTTCACTATATGCATGGAATTAAATTTTAGACACCTTGTTAGTTATTACAATTTTTTCTATTTTTTTTGTTTGTTTGTTTTCATGTGGCTAGGTTTGCTGGTTGCATTTTTTCCACTGTTTATGAATATTGGAATTAAATTTAGACATGCTGTCTGTTAGTAGTTTATCTGTTTTTAGCATAGTCTGCCCATTTTAATTTTGCACTGTGGTTAATGTTTAGCGTTCTACTAATATTTATTTGATTCTGTCCATAGTGGGATTACTGACTGTTTTTTTATCTTTTAAAAAAAAAAAAAAAAAATGTTTTTATATTATTTTATTTCTCTTTTATATTATTCTATTAATTATAATAGAATTATATGTTTATACCATTATATATTATATACCATTTTAATGTTTACTACGATAAATTTTAAAGAATGTTACTTTACCAATTAAAATGTAAAATACAATTTTTTTTTTTTTTTTTTTTTAATGTATTAATTTTATTAGATGAATATAAACTATAACTTACCAAACTATAGATATTAACTTTAACTAACACAAATAATGCTTATCAAAATACCTCTTAATTTTATTAGTAATTGTTAAGTGAATTCTATAACCAAAACCATCTGACTGGCTTTGCCCTAGTAACTGGTCGATCGAGGCGGGGTCGATCTGAGATTATATCTGCAGGTATCTTATTCTCGGTTCTCTCTGAGATCGTTGAACCCAGATACTTGGTTTTATTTCTTTAAATTTTATATTTATATTGCAGAGTAAATGTTTTGAAATATCAATCGGTTTGTAACTGGTTTCTGGTGTTAATCAATAGGAACTCTTTTACATGATGTGAAATTAAAACTGCAAATATTATAGTCACATTTTATTTTAACTCTTTATACCTGGACAGCAATATCTAATTATATCTTTTCGAAACTGTATAAACATTTATAATGTAAACCACATAGTGGACACTTAGTTGTCATTTTGAATCGTAAACGCACATCATCACGTTATATACAGTTTAAGTTAAAAAGTGTGAACATGTATTTGGCACATGTTTCGTATAATCAACCAAGGTTCTGACAAATAGCAATAAAACAGTCGCTTAATTTCCTTCTATATTTCTTTGTATATTGTTCGCAGGTTATAGTTTCCTCTTCTTCCCTAGGAGGAGATTGTAATATACTAAGTATAGATTGATGTTGAATAGTAAAACTGGTCTGTTGAGAGAGGGTTTGTAAATTCATTTTCTTCAGCCATCTGAAATAATACCCTTTAGCGGGCTTTTACTATATATGACTAGACATTGATATAGTAGAGTAAAAATATAGGGATAAGAATATCTCTGTTTCTTTATATCACCCTATCTTCCTCTTTGAAGAAAAAGTAGGAATGAATCGTAACATTTTAATATCGATTGATATCGATAGTTATTATCTAAATAGAAAGACTTTTTTAATATAACGAAATATCGAAAAGTAGAATATCGTAAAGTAGAATATCGATATTTCTGTACGTCCCTATAAGCGAACAGTTCAATGCCGGCTAGGACCGCTGTATCGGAGTAGGAGGGAGGAGGATGTTGAAAAATAATTTGAAATTGAAATCAGTATTTAAAATACATTGTTACTATAAATAGCATACTAATAAATCAAATTACAGGAATCTATATTTGAATTAACGGTTTTTCCCACCAAAAGTTGCAATGTTTCATCACGTTGATAAGAGACGGTGCTACCGTCTACATCTTACCGCTATATGGAGACAGCGCCGAAAGACTATTGCGATATGATCCGGATGGTTTGGGCGGCTCGATGAAAGATCTCGGCGCGTAGCTCACCCAATCCTTTGAATTAATTAAAACTATTGGATGAAAAAAACAGTTTGATGGAAATCAGTATATTTTTGTATCAGTTTCTAAAAACTAGTTAACTTTTTCTTTATTGTATTGCATCCACTCTTGATGAATTAGAGATTCGCTTTACCCTCTTCCAAAGACCCACCTTACTAGCCACATATACTTATGTCTAGCCCTAGCATGGCAACCATTTTGCTCGACCATCAGTGGAAATGTAGTAATATATAGGATGCATTATTTTATTTATTTTTTATATGTTATTATGTTTTGTTTTATATATTATATTTGTTAAATTATATATTTTAATTTTTGTAATTAGTTATTAATACTATTTTATAAATTTTATTTGTATTGTTTAAATTTATATATTTTTAGTTTATAATAGTTATTAAGACTAATTTTCTAAATTTTATTAATTTTATATATTGTTATATTTAGTTAAACATTGTTAATAAGTATTTTTTTATTTATAATATTGTAAACTTATATTTATAATTAATAATTTTAATAATATTATGTTTTTTTTTTTTTTTTTTTTTTTTTTTTTTTTTTTATTTTTTTTATTATGTGTATATTTTAAAACGAAAATCTTACAGAATAAATATCAAATATACTGGAAAAAAGGAAGTAGGGGAAAGGGTAGAATTAGTGGTGGGAGGAGGAGGAGGAGGAGGAGGAGGAGGAGGAGTATTTTGAGGAGGAGGATCTCTCATATTCTATCTACTATACGTAAACTAGGTTATAAATATGAACATAAAATACAACAAAATATAATTGGACGTTAGCTTAGGGATTATCAGTAAGACGTATCCTATTCGGACAACGGGTAGACGTCGGGCTAGTTCAAGTATATGTACGTCGTGCAAGCCAACGTGGGAACGACGTTGGGAAATTAATAAAATGGTACGTTGTTATTTGTACGTCGACAGATCGTTGGATTTACCGACTCGGATCCAACGACGTCGCTTTTAATAGGAAAGCGACGTCACAGGTCGTATCACGAGCACCCGACCTAAATTTGCACAAAGTCTGACGTCGCTTCAGGTCAGATTTAGTTCGAAGTCAGATAGATGCTACTTGGGATTATACTCCTTCCTTACTATTTTTAAAGATCTATATTATAAAGGGTGACCCAGGTTTCCGAAAAAGCTCTATATTAGGTTTTTGGTTTGTGATTTTTATTTAATTATTTTACGTAATGTGAGGGCAATAGTAACGCGCATTTTGAAAATATTTTTGTCAACATACACGGTGATTCCGATAAATAATTGAAACGTTTTTGGTATATACAGGGTAAATATTTAGTTTAAAAACGGTTATATTTCAAAAACCATTCGGTATAGTATATGACATTATGGTATCTTTGGGTTGGAATATTAATGACAATATACTGAGCTAAAAATATATATAGTAGGTATTTCTTTTAAAAATAGTTTGAAAATATGTTTGAATCGCCCTGTATGTTGTCGCCCTGTATGTTGAAAAAAAAACGTTTACAAAATGTGTGTTACCATTGCTCCCACATTACTTAAAAGAAAACTGAAACGAAAATCTCAAACTAAAATTCTAACAGACAGCTTTTTTGGAAGCCTGGGTCACCCTGTATATTTAAAATACGTATTTTGAGTATTAAGATATAAGTATTATTTAGGTCATCTATTTATTTAACTTTTTTGCTATGCCAATATTTTTTTATTAAGTGCCTACATTTGAACAGCAATAGAAGTATAAATTTTTCCCATAATTAAAATTATATTTTCTATTAAATATTTTGGATTTTTTTGCGACAATTAGTTAAAATTCTCAACTGAGGGACAGGAGACTCAAACTCACAGTCTTGTATAAACATTTTTTATTTTAAATTCTTATTATTTAAATAACATGACGCCCCCCGTCATGTTTCGGGAATCAAATCCCATCCTCAGGCTCAAAAGACAAAAAAGTTACTCCGCTAGCTATACCAAATCAGAAACCAATAGGTATTTCAACAAATGAAAAGGTATTTCTACAAATAATGCATTTGCTGCGAAATTTTAAACAAACATAAATGACAATGTCCTAGCGTAGATATAATAATAATAGCTCCCGTATATAGCGTTTAACGCCTTGGGAGTAGCAAGGTACAGCTTGCTATACTAGAGCCGTTCGGTATACAAGGAAGGTAATGTGGCTAGCACTACGCTTCAACCGCCTATTATTACCTCAGGATTGTGAATCCCAAGTACTCATTTAAGGCTGAGTCGACCTAGGTACCCAAACTATTTTTATTTTAATAAAAATAGTCGGCTGATGAAGTGCCGGGTGTGGGAATCGAACCCACACCTTGAGATTGGTGGACGAGAGCCTATACCTCTACGCCACCGGGCACCATCCTAGCGTAGATACCCACCGTAAATAAATCTACTATAAGATGTAAAATTAAAAATTAAAGAGTTAAGGATGGAGGTGAAACTATTATAGAGGGTATCATTACTAAAGACAAATGATTTGTTTAACATTTGGCACATTAAATTGCAGCAAATGCATTATTTGTTGAAATATTTTTATATTCTTGATGACCTATTGGTTTCTGATTTGGTATAACTGGCAGAGTGACTTTTTTGTCTTTTGAACCTGAGGATGGGATTTGATTTTCGAAACATGTCGCCCCCCTTATTTAAATAAGTAGTAAAAATTTAAAATATATTTTTTTATATAAGACTGTGAGTCTGAGTCTCCTCTCCCTCAGTAGATATTAACTAATTATGTACCTACTCAAATTCGGTCGCTAAACGTTTACTTTTTTGTAATACTATACATTTTTTTCATTTTCATCTCGATTTTCTGGAGAAAATAGAATAAGTAGTTAAACAATCACGATCGACTAAATGTTTTTTAATATCAACTAATCCCAATTTTCGTCAAATTCATGAAAAAATTTAATATAGCTGACCTCATTCTTTTCAAATAATTCGAATTTTCTTCCTCGGACAGCACCATTTTTCAAACAACAAATAAAATTTAAACGAAACTGCAATATTCTTCTTCATTTTGAGAAAGTCGGCTTACCTACAAAGCAGCAGTTTTTCCCATAGAATATAAGAAGTAATACAAAGGTCCTACATTTATATTTGTTTCCGAAGACATGGTAATAAATTACTTTGAAACATAAATTTGGTACAACGCCAGTTAATGTAAACATATTTTAAATACCTACAGATTAAAATGTAATTTATTTATATTTTTTGACAACTCAATTAAAAGTAATTTCTAAATACAAAAACTTTTCAAATAGTCTTTTAAAGTTGAAAAAGTATTAACTTAAAGCTCTCTAATTTTGTTTCTAATTATTCTTTCTTCATCAAGGAACCAGTCTTTTTAAAGTTAAAACACTGTTTTGAAAGCTGTTTATTTGAAGCCAGTGCTAGTTATAGTTTTTTTTTCTCTTCCAACTACTTCCTTTTTGTTCTGTGTCGAGGCGGTGATAAATGCCACACAAAATTTAATATTAAGTTCTCGAAAGTTTCTAATACGTAATTTTGAAAAGTACGAACTATGTTTTATCAAAGAAAAAAGGAAAAAAGTTTGCGTCTGAAGAAAAGTCTGGATAAATTTAATTTCAGACATGAACCGTCAGTTTGTTAAAAGCGACTAAAAAGATCACGCTTTTATTAAGACGTCAGTATAAACTTCATAGTATAATAAAAATCATAGAGTTGGAATCAAATCATCATTAGTACCTATGATATAGTACTAATTAAGTAAAACTACTATGATAATATTAATATCTATGATGTAGTATTAATATTTATAACATACGGGGTTATTTACCTCATTCGACATGGAGTATACAGGGTGCTACAAATTCGAGGTACGAGCATTGGTATCTCGGAAACCGTAATAGATACGAAGATGGTTAAATTGGGGCAAAGTTGCTCCTTGACATGTTCACCAAAATGTCATCAAAAAAGTTTTCAAAATTTCAAGGATTGATGAGTTTTTTTGGAAAAAAAGGATTTTTTTGAAAATCAACTTTATTTTTTCCTGTTGTTACTTTTTAGAGAAAAAAACTAATTGCACATTTTCATAGCAACTTTATTAGGGTTATCTAATGGAATTTTTGGATTTTCAAATTAGCTGATAATTTGTGAGATACAGAGGCCAACTTAATTTTTTTAAATACGGACCTGCATTTTTTATTTCAGGTTTTGAAAGAACTCGGTCTCCTGAGTACAATGATTGATATTTTTTTTTGTTTTGGGTACCTTAACAGTAACAAAACTATTTAACTGTTATTTAAAATAATTTGAAGTCCAGTTGACTCTGTTTTTTTTTAATTTATTTAATCTGATTATATTCAGCACAACAATATTGATCAGCGCTAATTAACATTGAATAAGGAAAATCACGCCAGTTGAAAGATTTAAATAAATCATATCCAGGTCAGCAATTAAAAGATACCTATTATTTTTAACTTTTGTTTTAACACAATTGTTTTTCGTTCAATCTTATTTATAGCTCTTTGAACAGATCTTCTTCTTATACTTCCGAATGCATTTTGTACTCTTTAATTGTTTTTTATTGCTCGTTAATTGTTTTTGTACTCTATGTTGAAAGGTATTGATTTTAAATGTTCAAAAACAATTATTTTTATTGATTTTTCTTATTCAATGTTAAAATTAGCGCTGATCAATATTGTTGTGATGTATATAATCAGATTAAATAAATTAAAAAACGAGAGCTGGATTTTAAATTATTTTAAATAACAATTTAAAAGTTTTGTTATTGTTAAGGTACCCAAAACAAAAAAAAGTATCAAGTGTGGCATATCATAGTACTCAGGAGACCGAGTTTTTTCAAAACCTGAAATAAAGAATGCAGGTCCGTATTTAAAAAAAATAAGGCCTCTGTATGTCACAAATTATGAGCTAATTTGAAAATATAAAAATTCCATCAGATAGCTGTAATAAAGTGACCTTGAGAATATGCAATTAGTTTTTTGATTTTCTAAAAAGCAACGACAGGAAAAATAAATATTGATTGTCAAAAAAATCCGTTTTTTTTAAAAACTCAGCAATTCTTGAAATTTTTAAAACTTTTTTATGGCATCTTGGTGAACATCCTGAAGCGCAACTTTATCCCAATTTAACCATGTTCATATCTATTATGGTGCGTTTAGACTTGAGCACGCACGCACTGATCCTCCGCGAATGCTCAAGTGTAGACGGCTGTGAAAGTCTTGCCAAATTAGAGGTTATAATTTTGTGTCAACTTTTGTCAGAAGGTTTTGGCAAATACCCTGCGTTTTGGAAGATGATGCATTTTGATTCGTGTTATTACGTGTGTTTTGTGTCTTTTGAAGTCAAGTGGAGGAAAAATCGAGCGTAAATTAACTGTAGACCCAGAGCACAGTTTATGGTTAATACTCGCTGCCCAGGCAAAAAGTCTTATACACCAATAAAGTTACCATCATTAAAATTCGTATACCATCTCGTCGTAGATAAGTGCATCTCGGATATGGTAGAAGAATAATACTAAACACATACTAAAGACTGGAGTAGCTGTAAAATATCGACATCACACGATACGTAAATAATGGATTTTAGTACTGCACAAGAAAAATAATGCCAAAGATACTGGTTTAAAAAATTAAGATTAAAGTTAATTAATCAACCTTTAAGGTACCTATAAAATTTGGTAAGTGTTATTAATAATAAAACAGTTTGTTTTATTTATGTTGTTTTATTTATTGCTGCGGAATATTACAAATTTGTATTTGTACATAAGTTATATTGATAAATATAATCATAAATGCGGGAAGTTTCATAAAGCTTGAAAGTAAGAAATAGTTATATTTTTTTGGTATGTGGTGTCTTGTTCTTGTTTGTTTTGTATTAACACATACCGTTTTTTATTAAATTAAATAACCCGATTACATTTTTTCAGTTTTATACAGTTTTTTTCACAATATTTTGTATCAAAATTTCCTGCTATGCGTTCCAGTTGTACCAACTTATTTCTTTGTAAAATAAAATAAACTACTTTGAAATTAAAATGACAGACACATCTATCACTGTCAAGGATCTTCTCGTTGGACAGACTTATACTGCTAGTTAATTTGTTTACAAAAAGAAAACTATTTCAATCTTTGTAAAAGAGTATACCAATTAAATATACCACCATTATTTCCATCCAAATATTAATTAATTACATACTTAATTGTGTTAGTTAATAAATTATTCTAAATAAATGTGGATTTGAATCACAAATCAATATATTAATAAGTTATGCATGTGAACGTATCTGCTGTCATAAATAAGCATTCGTCAAAAAATGACATAAAATTTAGAAGGTCTTACTTTTTATGACTTTAATACACATAAAATTCAGTTATTTTAGTATTTGGAGCAATTATTAATCAACGCAAATATTTAAGAAATATTTAAATATATTTAAATAATTAATATATCTATTTTTTACTAGACAGTATTAGTATCTGTACTCTTTGAAAATTTATTACATCTTTAAAAATGATATAAAATGTCAATATTCCATAGGTAATGAGGTTTAAATTATAATATTCCATGATAAATGAGGTCTAAATTATAAGAAAATGCATTTTCTAAGAAAAGTTGAAGAGATAGGTAAAAATGGTATAATACAATTTGATAGACATTTAAATCTGATTCACATAAAATATACAGTGTGTTCTATTTAAATTACCAATACTGATTGATTGACTGATCTGGAATGATTGAGACCGAGTTGTTTCAGTTGTTTTCATTTGATCTCTATATTTTGCAGTGAACACCAATTATTACAAATAAGCTATTA
The DNA here is from genome assembly GCF_002938485.1 of Sitophilus oryzae. Taxonomy (NCBI): domain Eukaryota; kingdom Metazoa; phylum Arthropoda; class Insecta; order Coleoptera; family Curculionidae; genus Sitophilus; species Sitophilus oryzae. The sequence goes on from NW_022146393.1 coordinate 2,432,069, forward strand.
GCAGGCGAAACATTTTTTAAAACCTTCCTCAAATTTTGTCAAGAATTTACTCGAAAGTTATGTATATGTTATGCTTTTGATGGTTTTTCTTATTTTCTTAAATATATTTTTATTCAAAACATGGAAAAATAATAAATAATAGACGATTTTCTACAAAACTTTTTATTTCAAAACATAAACTAACAGTAAGTAAACATAAAAAGCTAAACATGCATTGCTTTCACAACTATTTCTTGTACATAAATATTTCTTTTCTAAATGAACGAATAGGAGTGGCGAAATACACATTGTTGGCCAATTAATAATTTTATTAAGCATTTTGGCGATAGACGAATATTTTTTTAGATTTTGAGTTTGGTATGTAAAAAAGAAACTTTTTACAGAGGACAGTACGATCAAAAAGAAGACTGTAATTTGGAACACAGGATGGTTGGCAACTCTATACTACAGTGAGATGTTTCTCAAAGTTGTACCTTCTTGGTTTGGTTTGGTCATCACTGGGACTTGGAGGAGTAGAATCTGAGCTCCTGAGCTGACAATTCTCTCAGTACTGTTTCTGTCAATGACCATTGACTGAAAAATAAGTAAACAATTTGAAAATAAGTAAACATGGAAAAACTGATATAAAAACAGTTACCGATGGTAAATTAAATTGGCTATTCCTCGATGGTTACACAAGAATATTTAGTTTTAATCATTGCCTAATATTATTAATTACAATATAGTAAAAAACATATAAAACAGTGACTAACTAGCGGTCTACCATTTATCGGCTTATAATCCACGGTATTGCGCCTTATGAACAAAATATATACAAAATTATTTAAAAAATCGTCTAATTATTTATTATTTCTGGTTATGGTAAAGTAACATTTATACTGTTGTCTGTAGCAAAGTTTAGTGTACGAATTTGATTTTGATTTTCTAGTTTTAATTGTCTAAATCCCCTGCATAATAAATACTAGTTGAATGGATTTATATCAAACCATCCTGGTTGCTAATAAAAGTATCGTTTGCAGATTTTTCTTAGGAACAATAAAAGAACATTGACTTTTAAATAATGTTTTTTTTGAGGGGGTGTAAAAAAATCTTTTATAGGCGAGTGGTGTTCGTTCCCATCACCATCTCGAGAGAGACGATCATATAGACGAACTCCAAACAGTGTGGGAGTCGAATTGTTACCCACTAAAAAAGTCCACCTCCGAGGAGTCAGCTCCTCCTCTCCCCTTACCCGGAACCGCCGCATGGCATTACTTCGGGTTCGTACGTGATCTTGGGGTTTATATCTTATCTATGTTATTTTTTATCTATATTCTATTCTATTTATTTTTAGGATACTTCCACATTTCTTGCCTTTTCATCTTTTCCTTTCTCTATTATTATTTCTTTCATAAATGCCCCTACCTTTCCCCATATTTCGCTAGTTTTGGTCATTTTCATAATCAAGTTGTCCGAAGTTAACATTCCTACATCCGACAATAAGGCAGACCTTCCGTTTTCCCATCTCGGACAACAGAACAACGTGTGCTCGGCATCGTCGATTTCGTCGCAGTACATGCAGTTGCCATTTGGTATTTTCTATTTTTTTTTAAATATTTTTTTTCTATTTTCTTTAAATAATGTGCCTGGACTATACTTTTGTTGACATCGGGTCAATTAATAATTTTCACAAGCGGATATATTGATAATGTTACCAGTATTACTCATCAAGCAATTGTTCAATCAAGCTACTGTTATATTAATAAATTAAGGCCGTAAACAAACATATCATATACATTTTTATATACTAATTCATTATAATAAAATTAAGTCATAAAAATATTGTAATTCTATTTCTGCAGTTTAAGTGAAAAGTTTTGTTCCTAAATATCTACTATACATATAATAAACGCGTGTTCAAATGTTAATTCTGTGGAATATATATATCAATATAACATAAAACGAGTGTAATTAACGAAATATCATTGTAACAACAGCTATTTTAGAAACGTCTAGGTTTACTTATTTCACTGCGATTTATGAAAAAAAATCCTTTGCCTCCGATACAGATACCGCCACGTTTTGGAAATAGCTCAAAACAAAAAACGACAAATGCAAACAAAACAAATGCGATCTTGACATGTTTCGGGTTGTTTCTGGCATAGTGTGTACGCTGTTTTATACGTGCGCGCGCTATCTATTCTGTGACGGTACTAACTACTGAAGAAAAGAGACACTAATCGATCTGAAGTCTATTAGATTATCTAATTCTATTTAATCTGAAGACTGAAGAAAAAAGTCTGATTTTATAGTACAAGTTTTAGTAGTTCTTTTTTTATTTTACCAAAGAACCCCGGTTTCATAAACTATACCGGGTATTTCTCAAAAAGGGCTCACCCATATAACTTTCTTATCGTTTAAAACAAATATAATATAAACAAAAAATTGGCTTTCAATATACATAACTAATTTTCTAAATTAGTTGGTGTAGAAAATTAATATTGTACGTGTAGAAAATACGGTAAAATATGTAAAATTTTCTACGTCGGGTAGCTAACCCGACTTTGTTTTATTTATTTAGATTGTGAAAAAAGTGATTATTTTTACAGTTACTAACTAACTTGTTTAAATTTAGTCAATATTATAAATTCGATGTGTATTTCGTAGTTTCGGTATAATATACTGGCATTAATCAAAGAGTATTAGGTCGTCTCTATCCCGTAATATCAATACGTTTCAATCCGTTCCGAAAGCTCCATCATTACTTTTCAATAATTCGCAATTCATACGATTCGGCGGCCGGAATGTCGATGTTGCAATTACATTCCTATCTATCCTAAAATAACTCAATCTTATCACGTCCCTTCGTAGATATTCGATGAGCTGACTCGGCCAATTTCTAAATTCTTTCGTTGCGAAAAGTCTTACCAATAAAAATGTGGAATATCGTCAGAATATTTATGCCGAACTGATTATATTCGTATACATATTTATAATTTTTATATACAGGGTGTTTCCTAAATAGTCTAAAAAATCACGGTGTGATGCCTCATCGGTTTATACGAAAATTTATATAAAAATGGGGTCTAAAGTAAATTTTCGTGTTAAAGTGTTAAAAATTCAAAAAAATCGAATTTCTCGCAATATATCGGAAACAAATTTAAAAATTCACAGTCCTTTACAAAGATGCAACCGGGAGGGGCATTGAAAATGATGAATAAAAACGTAAAAATATGATTAGTGTTAATATGAGTGTATTACATACATATTGTTTAAAATAATAACGCTGTTTTCATAAAAAACGCATGTTTTAAAAATAAACTTAAAAAAAAAAAAAAAAAAAAAAAAAAAAAAAAAAAAAAAAATTATCAATAATAATTATGCGATCGCACCTATCCGTAAAAAACAAGCAAGCAAAAAAAACCTCGAAAAAACAAAAATAACATACAAAAACATCAGGTTACATGATGACAGATCATGATCAATGACAGATTCTTACGGAAAGTTACCACTTTACGATTATAATTTTTTAACTGTTAAAGGCAAACCCCATTAAACACAAAACTTTTAAAACCACTACTGTATCTTCTACAAACAGCCTTTTTTAAATTTACTAATTCTGAGCCACGCTTCTGTTTTTCATGGCTGTTGTGCGTCACGTCACAGATTAACAGGCCCACGTTTGCACCCCAAGGCGATGCTGCAGACCACTAGGTAGACCGGTAGAAATTTATGTTATACAACTGTAGTCAATCTACACAAATATTATCAAAAACTTTTTCTTTCAAAATGTTGTTCAGATTTTGTAAAAGGTATAAGTCAAAATCGCAAAACTTAAATTTGATATGAGTTTCTTAGGTTTTTAACTAAATATAGTTGGCAATTTACAAAATATCGCTTTTCAATGAAAATAATGAGTTAAAAAATAGAATTAATAATACTAGCTTTTTCTCGCGACTACGTTGGCGTTACACCTTGAATCGTTCATGCATTGATTTAAATATTTCTTTACTTATTATAGAGAGCGTAGAGAGCTAGATGTTTTTTTATTTTCATCTTTTTTTTTATTTATTAAGAGCACTGATACTCTCTTTATTAGGTTATTTTTTATTCTTAAGGATAATTGAGGAAGATATAATTCGTTATGATGTCACTAAATAAACCCCTTTATAAATTTTATACTGTCTGGTTATAATGTTATAGTATTGAATTTTCGTACAGCAAACGTTCATTCCCTATTATCTACTCCCTAAGGGGTATAAATTTCATAAATTCGCTTTACCTTTGTGCCAATTTTTATGTGTGTATAATCCAGAGCACCAAGTTTTATATAAATTTTGTACTAACTTTACCCTTTGGTGATGAATTCAAAAATTTCTCTAATTCTTTTTGTAGGAATTCATTCTCAAATTCAAATGTAAGGAATTTTCATTCAACAAACTGTTCCGAGATAGTTTTACTCTCTAAGAGGAGATGAATTTCCTAAAATCGCTTGTGTAGCTTATTCACTAATGTCGTTAAACGAACCTGTGATTAATATTTTATGTATCTAAAGCTGCCGGCATGAACTCACTCTTAAGAATATTAAAACACGTAATATATAATCTAACTGACACACTACTGACAATGACAAAAATAATTTATTTCTGAGTATTTGTGTGTAGGTGTTTTTCAGATATGTTTTATGTTTTAGTATTTAGTCGTTGTTACACAAAAAGAAATAGCCATTAAGCACTATAGAAATATACAAATAACACAAATGTACACAATATACCTTTCATTTAAAAAAAAGAATCATCGAGATTGGTGAAGCGGTTTCAGCGGGATGGATGCAACAAAAACACCCTTTGAGCTCTTATATATGTATGGATAATTATTTTTGCCAACATTGATTTTACTTTGCAAATTTTTATAAATTCAGACTCCCAATATCGTCGTCCACCGTGTCCAGCCTGTTTAGCTAAACGTAAGCCGATTCCTCTTCGGTGGCGTCGTGACCCTGGCCGAAGGAAGAGTCTTGAAAACGCTCATCCGCGCATAGGAATAAGTGGACTGCGTAGCGTATTGCGTATTAATCGATTCTGAAACTTTCTGTCTCGTGTATAACATGTACGCAAGTTTTATTAATTTTAATGGTCAATTTTAATGATAAATTTTTGAAATGCCACCTGAATATCTTCCGCCATGACATGTTTTTTTACTTTTTATGTAAAGTGATTTGTATAAACTTATTCAATAACGTATATTTTCCTCCATTTGTGATTTTTTAATTTTAAGCGAAAAATTAGTATAACATTTTAGGAAAAAAGAAAACACTGTAATATTCTAAGAAAATAAACAGAAATTAGTCTTATTGGTTGAAAGGAAAATATAGAAAAAACTTTTTCTATAAAAAAATCTTTATACTAAGGCAGATCCGGGACATTGATACGCGGTCTCACCGGGAACATTACTTATTACTTCGCAAACTTGAAGAATATCTACTTTAATAATGAACACTTTAGAAATACACCGAGTTAAAAACATATTATTATTTGAGATTAAAACTCGACATTAAATTATAAATATTAGTTACCTATGTTTGTATAAGCGTTTTATAGGCCTGTTTAACGACTTAATAAGTTAACTAGCGAAAAAATCTGTGTCCGTACCTACCACTATTGTTACAGGTTTAATTCGTTAAAGAAATATACTTACACAAGGTAAAAACGCTAAAATTTTAAGGTATTACTTGTGCATTATTGGCCTTATAATGTCATTTGTTGGAATTATATCTTCTTTAAATATAATTAGACTTTTTAACGGCTTTTAAGTTACCTAGGAAAAAATCTGTGAACGTACCTACCACTATTACAACTATTACGTTACAGGTTAATTCGTGAAACAAAAGTGTTACATATTATTCGTGGTATTAGTGGTATTATATTGGAATCAGCTTGGCATTAGGGGAATTATATGAGAAAATCTTTTGGTATTTGAATATATTAATGAATTTATAAAAAAAAAGATTAATTAAAATAAATTTTTGGTATCTTTGGCATTTTACTTTGGCGGATTAGTATACAGACATTGTCAGCGGTTTACTCGACTCTGTTGATATAAATAATCAAAAAATGTTTTTTTTTAGATAAATTTAAGACTCGTCTTATATTTGCTTTTTATGTCAGTTCATTTCTATATGAAAAATTAAAAAAAAAAAAAAAAAAAATTACATGTGATTTTATTAAAGACGCTGGAATGTTAATTCTGGATGTTGAGTGGACCTGATCTTCCGCACTAATAAAGCTTGTCCCACTTTAAATAAGGGGTCACTAAATATCCTCCTTGGAGTGTTTGGTTTAAGGGGTGTATAATAAATTAATCGTTGTTTATAATAAAAACCATAAAACATTTATTTTGCGAGGTTTAAAATAATGCAATGGTTGGATATCTCTCCGTTATAATTACGGTGACTAAAAAATACACTAAAATAATTAGAAAAAAAATCTTGTACTTATTTAGTATTTACGTCAATATTAATTAATTGACTTTCTAGTCTATTTTATTTATGTACAAATATATTATTAAATGTTTAAGCATTTAAGTAATAAAACAACTTTGTGGGGGCCCTCTTATATCGTAAGAGGTTACGAAAAATATACTCCTGGTTACACCCCTACAGAAAACAGTGTTAAAAGGGGTGTAAATAATTGTATAATCACTTTTTAAAGAGTAAAAACTATAAAAACACACAAATAAAAAATAATAAAAAACAAAACAATGCATTGGTTAAAATAAGTACATTCAATACATATGTATGTGTTATAAACATAATATAGCCATTACTTACTATTATTATTAAATAATATTGTGTAACAGTATTCTTTAACGAATTAAACCTTGTAACAGACATTATATGCCCAGTATATTTTGTTTAAACCAAACCAATCAGGAAAAATTTAAAACCTACCGTTATAGGAGGTATAAGAGGATTAAACTTATATAATGACACTACTTATCGGATAACAAATTAAATACTACTGTCAGCTAGTTCAGCTACTGTCTAGGTAGAATAATATACCTAGAGTACCTACACCTACCTATGATGTAGGTGATTAAAGCTTATTTTGACGTTACCTCTCACTTCGTGTCACAAGCTGAATTTTTTCAGGGATGGAAGTACAGTAGGTACATGATATGGGGACCCTTATTCCGAAAGTAGTACAAAAATAGACCGGGTAAAGGGCACTATCATCAAAAATCGATATATTAATGTCCTCATAGAGAAAAACAAATACTTATTTTTTGATCCAGTACAATAAAGTCTTCGTAGGGAGTAATTTTTTATAATTATTTACAAAAACATTTCCATTAGCGCTTATGACCATAAAAAACTTTAAACATGAATAATCATTTGAACTATGCGAAATTTGGTTTAAAATAGATTTTTTAATATAACTTTTATTTAACGAAAAACGAAGGCCTAAATGAAAAAGAAAGTTCAATTTAAAGTTTTATGTTCTTGACAAGGCATCAAAGCAAACCTATATTTTTTGCTTTTAAACTAATAGAGATATATCAATAAACAATTAGCGATGTAATGGTTTTTGCGCGCGCTGGCCGACTGCCGCCGCTGCGCCGAGATTTCCTATACCCTTGTATATATGACGTCATGGTGTGGCAAATGTAGCATTTTAATTCGATTTGGGCTCCCTTATATAGGATAACAGAAACATTTTCAATGTTAATATTTTCTTTAATTTGGGTGTGTGGTTTTAAGGTTCAAAGGGAGTTCATTTCTATTATCTGTTGTTTTTCTACTTGAACCAGTGGCGGTCGTAAGCACACATCACTGCATTATTTTATTAAGACGAGAAGACGATTAAATTCGATTTCTTTTTAGATTTGGTTTGGTCATAACCTAACCAAACACTCTGTAGATCAAAAAGGAAGCACTTTAGACGGCATGCTCATATAAACTTTTTTTTTAAAAACATATGAGGAATCATAGCCAATCATACCCTATTATTTTTATTCTAATTACTTAAGAAAAAGTTAGAGAAACACCGTGTATAGTCTATATACCGGGTGGTGCATCGTCGTTGGAAACATAGGAAATCCCATGCAAATTTTGAACTGTCCAAATACTGGCTCCCCTATTAATTTTACAGCTAAGTTGTACATAGATTTCTTAAAGGTCTGCGTATGCTGAATACATACAGCTGCCAACTTTAAAAAATTCTGGGCAGAGACCCTATTCGATCGAAGTATAAAATACATTTCGTGTAGTATACCAATCAATTGTGAGAAATTTACTTAGAATTAACTATGTAATTATACATATAATTTTTAACAATTTTAATAACTGAAAACCAATCTTTTTCCTATAATAACCAATCAGTTATTATCCTAGATGTTCTAATGCCTCTAATGTTGTAGCAGCCTAAAATAATTTCTTATTTTTGCGCTACATCTCTAGCAGAATTTAACGAAATAATGCCCATCCCTAGTCTGTACCGCTGCAATTTTGGTAGTACCGTGAATGACGTTCGATGTGGTGGCGCAGGGTTGCCATTTATATTATTATTTAAATTTTTCTTTAAATGTTATTAATAACTTTCCTGAAGTTTCCTTATTTCGAGCACAGTTTGGTGTGTATTTACTTTTTGTCGTCAGAAGATAATCTCTGGCAGAATTAGAAGATCAAACGAACTTACCTTAGGAAGTGAAGTTCGATCTTAATTATATGAAGCCTCGTCGAAGTAATTAAGACATGTAGTACTCCCTCAGACGTACATACCACAAGCTGCGCGGTTCCAAAAATCCAAAATATTCAACCCTGGAACTACCTGCTGTTTGCCCTATATCCTCATTCTTTTTAAAGTCTAGTATACGTAATTGGTGCAATTTTAGGGTTTTGGGAATTTAGATTTATATTTGGGTGGGACCTTAATTACTTCGAGGCTTCATATAATTAAGATCGAACTTCACTTCCTAAGGTAAGTTCGTTTGATCTTCTAATTATATTCCGCCTCGTCTTGTAATTAAGACATGTAGATGTTTAAAGAAAATGCACCAATTATGTATAATGATTTTACTCGAAGAAAATGGTTCATAATAGTGCGATGCGAGAAGAAAAACCAGCAAATAATCCACATAAAATTAGAGTGATTTTTATTCATAAGTTAAATTTACTATTTCTTTTTTTTTGTATCTTCTAGCAATTTCATGAAAATTATAGCTATTACGGATACCCTTCCCTATTTAACTTTATTACTAACTGAATTATTAAATTAGGTACCCTTCTTCTCCCTCATAAGATTTCTATATGATATAACTTAAGAACTCTTATTCCCTTATTTATTTACATATATTTTTTTTTCCCATAGGAATATGAATATAACTGATAATAACTGATATATGATAGTTTAGGTAGCTAATTACTTGCATATAATACTTAATTACAGGTACCTACTGAGAAGTGAAGGCACCTAATGCTGCTTGGGAATGTAAAAAGTTTTTAATCAACAGCATTTGCAAAAAATTGGCAAAGGCTTAGATGCACCCCAAACTGCTGCTAATCTGATTATATCAATACTTACGCCTTAAATACTTATTGTATGCTTACGGCGCTCACTGTAGCAGCAGAAGTTGACACATGTCTAGTGCAGTGGGCAGTAAATATAGATATATCCAGTCCACCTTTAGCATGAAAAACTTTAATCCCTCTACTAGGTGAATCCGTCCTAGCCAAAGTGGTCCTAGTGTTTCTATAAGATATTTTAAGAGTTATGAATTCCGCACTAAGCTTTGAGTGTGTATTAAAATATTGCAGTATTTAAAAATTTTGTCAAGATCTGAACTCTCTGTCCAGTAGCCAAAGCCAGTAGAACTACGAATTTAGAGTACCCTTTTAATGAAAATATTTGGAAACAACTTAACGTCTTTTAGAATCACGATTGGGTCTCATATGGTACTGTATTTGGATCTATCATGGGCGTAGGTTAGATATTCCTTTAAAAACCTTTCTTATTCTATATAAATCCACTCTCTGTATCCATTATACTAATCTGAGCAATATAAGTTCTAAATGAATTAAGGGGGCCGCAAGATGTCTCAAACACAAAGTTAGAAATGGCATACTTTCTATCAAGCCAGAAAATATATATATATATATATTTTTTTTTTTTTTATTATCGAATGAAAGAAGCAGACTGATTAGATTTAAAAATGGTTCGCTAATGAGTAAGGGATTAAATACGCTCTATATGCTCTATCTTTCTTAATTTGATGTAGGCCTTGTAGGTTAAGGAAATATGTGAGGGAAGAAAATGCATTCCCCCGAAAAGAAAGTAGGGGCACTACAACCAGGCTCTCCAGGTTTCTTAACCATGAAACGAACTTTTGCATTTCTTGTTTTTTCTAGTTATGAAAAGGTCAATGACTGATCTTTTAAGTGTCTCTACAATCTTTGAAAAGGAATCGTCAATTATTTCCCTCTCCTTTCTAATTTTTAATTTTCTGGGCTCTCCGTCTATCTCGATAATATTATTTTTCTTATATAATGTTTAGTTTGGTTTTGTTGCATTTTCTATAAACCCTGCGAGCTTTCCCCTAACAATACTTCTCCAACTAGTTTGTGATGCATTTGAAAATATTTTTTATTTTTGATGGTAAGTAATCAAATAATTATTATTAATATTTTTAATCCACTAATTAAACTCACATACCTACTAAAGGAAAGTTTTTTTTTTTTTTTGGTAATCTAATAGTAACATTTGGAGAATCATAAATAAACCCAAGCTAAATGAGTAAGCTTTTCGAAAAATTTTATCAGAAATGTCAGTACTAATAAAATAATTAAACTTATACTAAACTTAATTGTCTAGGTTCCTTTTTTTTCTAAATCTGCATTTCCCAATAAAATGAAATCGTCTAAATACAGCACCAAAGAGAAAACCCTTATTCCTTAAGTATTTAAGTACTGGCTTCATTAATCTTGTAAAAATATATAGCTCACAACTGAATGCAAAATGTATGTACTTAAATTCATAAATTTTTCCTTGAAACCTGTAAATATTTCCTAAATACTTTATGAACCGATACCAGGAATAGGGGTTCTTTAAGTCCAAGGTCCATAAATAAAACGTTTTGGTGATATCGGCTTGGTACCCTCTTATGCTATTAGATTTTGAAGTGGTAATTCGATATGTGTTTATTTAGGTTTCTTGTTGTTTATTTTAAATATAAAAAAAAAAAAAAATTTTGTGTAAAAATTATTGGTGAGAGAAATTTTTCTATACAGGACTGTACTAAATTTATATATCCTAGATTTAAAAGTTGACTGATACAAATTTGAATATTATTTAATCTGAGATAGACCATTTATAGTATTTATATATTTCTTCTTTATATTAGAGTATTGAATTCTGTTTCCTTTCTTTCTAAGATGGTATTTTAACATCTTTTGACCAAGATAAAACATGTTTATCTTGAGCTATTAAAGCCCATTCTCTCGGTAAAAAAGTGTTGAAGTCTGCTGGCAGTTTGGCATACCTGATTATTTAACGCTGATCTTGAGTCCATTGTCCTTGTGGCTTTCAGCTCCGGCTCTGTTGTTAGTCCTCTTGTTCGTGTCGACCCGCTTGTTTGCATCATATGCAAACGCTTATCTGCAACATGTGCAGATAAGTAGAACCCTACTCGGGCATAATCAAGGCATCATCATTTGATGCAAGGAGGCCATGGCTGTAGAATCGTCCTGATAGGACGACGGGTGTCAAAAGATCATCTTGATCTATGAAGAACGTCATTGACGTTCAGTATACACACTTGTATACATCATCTGCAGATAAGCGGCACCCTGATCGGGTGTAAGCAACTCATCAACCATTGTTATTACTTAACAAGGGATGGTGTCGCTGTAGAATCGTCCTGATAGGACGACGGGTGTCAAAAGATCATCTTGATCTATGAAGAACGTCATTGACGTTCAGTATACACACTTGTATACATCATATGCAGATAAGCGGCACCCTGATCGGGGGTAAGCAACTCATCAACCATTGTTATTATTTAACAAGGGATGGTGTCGCTGTAGAATAGTCCTTGTTCGTGTCACCCCTCTTGTTTGCATCATATGCAAACGCTTATCTGCAACCTGTACAGATAAGCAGAACCCTAATCGGGTATAAACCAGGCATCAGACGGGCATCATGATTTTATCCAAGGAGGCCATGGCTGTGGAATCGTCCTTGATAGGATGACGGTGTAGAAAATCATCATCATCTGATGCAATAATTACCACTTAACGAAGAACGTCATTGACGTTCAGTATACACATGTGTATACATTATATGCAGATAAGCGGCACCCTGATCGGGTGTAAGCAACTCATCAACCATTGTTATCACTTAACAAGGGATGGTGTCGCTGTAGAATAGTCCTCTTGTTCGTGTCGACACGCTTGTTTGCATCCTATGCAAACGCTTATCTGCAACCTGTACAGATAAGCAGAACCCTGATTGGGTATAAACAAGGCATCATGATCGCCTTGAATTTGATTGTAAGGAGGCCATCCACGTTCAGTCTTCAGAGAATCGTCCTGATCGGACGGCGGCCACAAAGTCATCATGATCTGATGAACAGGCCTTACCTAAGTGTGTAAAGTTTATATGTAAATTGATCTATGTAAGCAGCTTAACTGACTGCTTATTTTATTTTCCCATATTAATGTTCTTGATAGTATATTACTTTTTTATATACAAATTTTTTTATTTTTTACTAGTTGAAGCCTGGCGCATCCGCCACGACAAGCGACATCAGGAAAAAAAATACTTTTATCTTTGTTTAATCTCAAACAAAAAACAAAGAACTGGCGACGACAGTTTTTAGAAGAGCCAATTAGCTATCTTTTAGTATAAGAAACAACTTTCTAGAGCAAGTCGTTACTTCAATAGAGACGACACACACAGATAAACATTAGCATTTGATATATGTAGATAGTACTTTTACATAGTACATTATTTTCAGAAAAATAAATTGTATAAGAGATGCGATTGAACTAAAAAATATATAAAGAACTATTTGTTCTGCTCTACCTTTGTTAACATGCATTTTGGTTGCAATATAAATGATATTATCATTATACTTCATTATTAATTACTACCTGGTAGATGAATTCGGCGGTTGCTCTTTCTGTTTCCCTCTAGAGTCCCAACGCGACGCAGGTGCGCGGCGGGGGTCTGCTTTGAAGATTATTCGACATTTATAGTAAACTCCTTGTTTACGAATCTCCAAAATGTTAGTGTTTTTAGGCATTTTTAGGGATTGAAACACAGGTACACAATTTAAGCACAACGAACCACGCACTAGCGACCCCTAAAACGGGGATAACGTAACGGACGCGGTCCAAGCGTATGGTACGACACGCTGCGAAAGAATGAGGATATAGGGCAAACAGCAGGTAGTTCCAGGGTTGAAGATTTTGGATTTTTGGAACCGCGCAGCGTGTGGTATGTACGTCTGAGGGAGTACTATATGTCTTAATTACAAGACGAGGCGGAATATAATTTTAACATTTTATTCGGATTTTTCGACACTTCCATTTCAACCACTGGTGAAGTCCCAGGGTGGTCCTCGTCTTTTTTGAAAAATTTTTTGGTACATCGTATGTGGCGGAGAATAGCCCTGCGACTAAGTTATGGTTTTTTCTTTTACTTTCTTTCATATACTTAGAGAAAAAATCATTTATTATAGGTGTGTCCCTTACCAACTTAAGGGAAGATTTTTGACATTTTGGGAGTTTTTTGAGTAGATTTTGGAAGAACATTTTGCATAGATCTTTTAAAAAAAAAAAAAAGTTTTTTTGAGAACATTTTGGACGAGTTTTTTTTAAGAAGATTTAGCAGTAGTTTTTTTTGAGCCGAAGTTTTTGAGCAGTTTTTGTTTTTGCAGTGAATGGTTCCGTGAAGGTTCCCTGTTGGAGGCTGGGGTCAAATTGACGAGTTTTCCCTTTTTCCGCAAATTTACAAGTTTTCTGATGGTTTGAAGCAGTTACGTAATGGATATGGGCCCCAGTACGATACCAAATCAACACTGATTGACTACAGCTTCAGAGCAAAAACTAAGTACTCATTTACGTTTTGCTTAGAATCTTTTGCCTTTTCTCTTAACTTTCTACTGAAACTTACCTTATATTGAAACCTTTTTTTTGATGAAACTTAAACAAACGATTACGTTTGATGATTTATATTTAGTAATATTTAATTTAAGTTTCGCTATATCAATATAATATTAATTTATTGTTTTTTTAAATGACTTTTTAATTCACTTTTAAACTGGAGTTATTTAATTATTAATAAATGTACATAGTTTTTTTTATTAAATTTTGTTGTTTTAATTTGAGATATATCATTACTGAACATTTTTAGCCTGTGGTAATTTTCTTAATTTTTTAAATATCACCTTAACTTGGCTTAAATTAAGTGGTGCCCAACAATATGCAAAAATAATTAAATGAACCTACACCTATTGTTCACCAGACGAAGAGCAGCCGTACGCTGCGGTTTTCTTTTTAATTCTTACCATTTTTTTTTATAATTTTTCCTAACCTTTTAAAAAGTCGCCGCAGTGTATCACTATACACGTGAATTAAAACGATATATTTCAATTTTATTCTTCAAAACAAGACAGGTTCTTGCACGGTATTACTCGGCCTCTAACAAATCATCCCTTTTTTCGCCCACTACATTCTTCCCTTATCATAATCCCGAAGAGCACCGCCCTTCCAGATTGCTCTCTAATATTTACCTCGATGGAACATTCATAGGATGCAAGTAAAATATTTACCGGTCTACATCCAATCTCGAGGCAGAAACGTAGGCTACAAAGTCCGATGAAAAGCCTCGCTTATTTAGGTATTTATGGAAAGTCTTGATATTCGAAAAACAGGGCCTCGAGAAAAATTGCTTTTCTGTTTGCCAAGAGCAAAAAGAAGAGGCAGAATAGGAGGAAATATCGCGCTTTGATAACACAGCTTATTGTCTAGAAAAGCTGCTTCGCTATGGCAACTTAAATGCGGGGAGGTGTGGCATAGAAGAGTTTCGGGTATAGAACTGACTACATTTTTGAATTCCACAATTACACAACGATAGCTTTCAGCATAATTGGTACTTTATATTTATATTTGTACTATAGAGTTACAATAAAAGTTGATTTTTTAAATAATTATGCAGGGTGAGTCAACGATAAAGTTCATTATTTCATTTATTTTGAAATTATTGAAAAACTGTTAAATATAAGTTTTAGTGAATGTTAAAACATGCAATATAAAATTATCAGAGTATAGGCTTGCTGTATTTCAACCGATTTTTTAAAATTCCGACACCAGCGCTTGGTACGGCAGAAATCAGAACAATATCCGGCTACTTTATTTCACGCCGTCCCTGTTACCGTTCATGATAAACGCATTGAAATGATATTGAAATCGTAAACTATGTCATAATATTTAAGTATTTTGGTTTTTATTAGTGCGGTTTTATTGAAACTATTAACTTCTCAGGTATAAAGTTTGTGTAATACTCTTTCGGGTAATAAAAGTTCAGTGAAAAAGAACAAGAACTAGGCGTTGCGTTGTGTTCAGTGGCGCAACTAGGCACATACTTTTAGGGGGGCTTAAGTCTTTTGGGAGAGGCTTAGGTCACTATAAGATAATATTCATTTGAGGTTAAAACCACTTTTATACGCCATATTTAATTTTATCAGCCATATGGGGGGCTAAGCCACACACACCATAGCCCCATCTATGACACCCCTCCACTGGCGCCTCTGGTTGCCTGTCACAATTTCGAAACAATAAAAAAAACGAAACCTAACCTAACCAGAAACTTTGGCAGCATTTTCTGCAGATAAAAATAAGTAAAAAAGTTCGTGTATGTCCTAAAATGCTTAGTTTCGGAGATACAGGTTGTAGAAGTTGCATTTTTATTCGTTTTTGACATGAGAAATTTGATTTTGATGTCAATATGACTCCGATTTGTAGGGGGTGCCACTTATATGTGTTTTAACTGTTTTGAAGAGTAATAACTTTTCGTCCGTACCTGTATATAAACCCCTACTGAGTAAGAAATTATATATCTCCGTGACTTTTTACGTAAAAAAGTTTTTTGGTAAAAATCGCTACGAGCAACCGTTCTAGTTCCAAAATATTTAGAATGGAAATAGTCAATATATGTCGTTATTGATTGGAAAAATAAATTTGAGAAATTTTTATTTTCTTAATTTAATCATAATTTTTTTTACGAAAAAATGAGGTTTCTGCTGAACTTTTGACACAAAAACATTTCAAATTTATGTTTTCAGTCTACTAACTATTTAGTCAACATGTTTAATTATGTCAATGATTATGTATTGATAATTTCGATTCCAAATATCTCGAGAACCATTTTACTCCTAACGATTTTTATCAAGAGACCTTTTCAAATAATAAAGTAAATGTATATTCTTTTATTCAGTAGTTTTACTATTTTATACATTTTTACCAATTTTCATCTAAATATTGGCGTTGCTTAGAAATTATTTGGAAAAAATCGAAATAAAAATGAAACTTCTACACCCTGTATCTCCGAAACTAAGCCTTTTAGGACATACATTTGTAAGACCTTTTTTACTTATTTTAATGTGCAAAATATGCTCCCGAAGTTTCCGGAATACAGTTCTTAATATACAGGGTGCTTTATATTGCCTAATTTCAAAATAGGTAACAAGATACGAAGGAGGTCGAAAAATGCAACATTTTAAAATTCGCCCTACATATCAGGAACTAAGAAGGCTAGAACCAATCTATGAGATGCTATAGTTTCATAAAAAAGGAGCAAAGTGATGTGAAAACCGCATCTCTACTCAATGAAGACGAAAGAATGAAGCACGTTATGTGTACCTGCCCCGCTGGGGGCAGGACCACATTTGAGATGGTTGGCAAACCCATGCTAGACCTATCAGACCTAGGAGACATATCGCCCTCAGACATAACGGCCTATGTTAAAAGGCTGGGTCTTGAGGGTGAACTTTGACGCTCTTTGTATATTAGAGCTTGCAGAAACTGAGCCACAATAGGCCCTCGCGGCCGCAGTGGAGGGTATAATTTTCACTCTTAGTCAATATAATACAATACAATACAATCTCTACTCATAAACGAGAAACGCCACAAAACACACGAAAGTTGGACTTAAATTATGTAATTTTAACACTAAATATTAGAACCTAAACTTTATTGATTTATTGTAATAAAATATCACACAAAAATCTGGAATATTCGGCAAGTAGAAGTGGCATGCCGGTCCAATGGACAGCTCCAATCAACGAACTATGTCACAACTATTTCTCGGCTCGTCGTTTTCGGCTGTAATTAACACCGACGATTGACACTTCTCCCCAACCAGCTAATAAAAGCTTTCTGGAGGGAAGGTGACACAGCATGAGACAGGGGACGTAGAGGGATGACGTTTGTCGGATAATATCCATCGGAATTTAGCTACATAGAGACTGAGGAAATGGAGGGAAACGGAGATGGAAGATCTATATGGAGAGAGTCCAGAGAAATGTGTTGACAATAGCTAATATGCAAATTGGCATAGAATAGTTAGTTACTATGCATATACACGTCAATTAGTCAAATGTTTTTTTACACCTAAGTACATCTATTATATTTTGGATAAATACACAAAAGTTTTTAAAAAAGAAATACAGAGTGTTTCAAAAAACATGTGTAACATAGTACGTAAAAATAGATTACACATTTATATCAACATAGGTCCGATTCTGCTTTATTTCGTAGTTGCAGGGGGTTACAGGTTGATTCTCACTATACATTCGGTATCAGATCCCTTCCGTTTCTTTTCCGTTTACATAAAATATTATATCATGTAAATGAATAGGACAATGCACACTATCTGTTCCGTTTCCCTTCCATTCCATATCCTTTCCTTCCATACAATTTTTTTGCGGACAGACTGAAGCGTATCGGAAACAGCGTTGTCAAGTTCTTACATTTGTACCAGCTCTGTTAACATCTTGCTGATATTTATTTATTCTTTCACCTGTTAATTAGATCTATTACCTTTTTCAAAAGATACAAATTAAAATAAAACTTTTGTAATTGTATACATTGTACAATAAAAAGTATGGAATTGATACGTATAGCATCAATACAATCAAAAATACGGAACGGATATGGAATGGATATGGAATGGAAAGGTATAGTGAGAATCAACCTTAACTCATTTTTTTATTATAATTTTCTTCCAAGTGCTTTTAGCGATGTGAATGAAATTTTGAGGGTAAAAGTTACTATAAGTGTGACATATTTTAGTGCTAAAAAAGTGTAGACATATTCACCAGGGACGTGCATATCGGACGTGTTATCACTGGATTATTATTCTAAAAAAAATGTACGCCACTGATTTGTATTTCTCTTGTTAGCAAAAATGTTTAGGCTGTTTAATGTGAATTAAAAGTTGTTTGTAAGTATTTTGTCGAGTTGTTTATTGATATTTTGTCAATTTCGATCTCCTTGATGAGATATAATAAGCAATTTTATTAATTACAATTAATAATAAAAATAAAATTAATAAATTATTTATTTAGTCTATTTAATTTATTAGATTTTATTAAAATTTATAACGCAGTACCGCTGTAACTTTTTTAATATGGAAAATTTTGTATTTCTATGAAAACATTTCCAAAGCACCTTTTTACGTAGAATTTAATGGTTTAAGTATAATTTTTTTTAAATTAATAATTTAAGAGTTATCAACAGAAAAAATTATTTTTTATTTGGGACACCCTCTATATTTTTAATTAACCGAAAATAATTTAAAATTACCTTTTCAAAAATATAGCACACTTGATATTTTGTTATAATCCCATTCGAAATACAGAATTTTTCAAAGTTCGCCACTTTTATCTAGTAGGCTTTGAACCCCTTATTGATGATATGCCCTTAATGGAACTTGAAAACATATTTTTCCAGCAAGACGACTCACCGCCTCTGAACGCTGAAGTTATCAGCAAATTTTTGCAGCCAATTTCAAGAATAATTCAATAGCTAACCAAGATCCCAGCTGTTGGCCGTCGAGGCCGCCTGACTTGTGCCTATGGATCTAATCCTATGGATATATTTGCGGAAGAATAAATGTTTCTTATTCTTCCAATCTAGACAAGAATTAGAAATACTTAGTAGTTATGAGAGGGTATCTTTCACCCCCACTGAGTTAATGAATTCCGCGAGAAATGTTCAAAAACTGCCCCGTCTGTCCATAACAGACGTCGGTCGATATGTCTATGTTTGCTATTTATTTTTATTGTTATTAGATATAGTTTAAATGTGTTGATGTTGGTTAAATATATTTTAAATTGTTATAAAATTCTGCATCTCTCATAACAAATATTATTTTCGTTTTAATTGATGCTCACAGCTATAATTTTTTTGCATAACAACCGGTGCCGTTCAAAGCCTACTTATTTAAAGCGGGCGAATTTTTATATACTCAATATCTTGAAGAGGAATCGAGCAAAATATCAAGTGTGTTATATTTTTGGAGAGGTAATTTTAAATTCTTTTCAATAAATTAAAAATATACTGGGTGTCCCATATAAAAAATCAAATTTTCTGTTGATAATTCTTAAATTATTAATTTAAAAAAAATTATACTTAAACCATTAAATTCTACGTAAAAAGGTGCTTTGGAAATGTTTTCTTAAAAATACAAAATTTTCCATAGCAAAAAAGTTACAGCGATTTGTTAAAAATGCATATTTTTGAAAAACACCCCGTAACTCCGAAACGGTAACAGATATCGATATGCGGTTTTCACCATCATGTTTTTGACAACAATTGAGCTCCAGACACCGATATTAGTTTTTGTCTATCTCCTATAGAAAAGGGTGTTTCCATTTAAAAGCGTCGGATTTGACCCACCCTGTACAAGGCACATATACTCAAGGTGGTTTGCCATTGCCTTCCTTGAGGTGGCGGCTCGTTGGTCGCTCTATTTAGATAAATAAATATTTTTATTTAACCAAATAAACTGACCCTACTGGCTGGGGATCGAACCCAGTCCCTTCCCCTCCGCAGATCGACACTCTACCGCTGGAGCTACGGCCGGCCACATCTTTGGTGCTACATACAGCAAATTTCAATAAAAAATAATTATATTTAAGATAATTACAAAATACCATTTTTTAAAAGTTTTAATACCCTATAACTTTAAAACTATGCATTTCCGCACGCTTATAGGAACTTTTTTTCATATTTTTTGATGAGGAATCAATGAGTATCTATTTAACATTTTTGCCAGTTAATGATATTAAAAAAATAAAGGTTGCTATTAGACTTGGATTAAGGCAAATTAATAAAAATGAGTTTATCTCATCGGGGAGATCGAAATCGACAAAATATCAAGGGATAAGTTTTAATCTGCATTTAACAATCTACACAATTTAGCTAATAGGAGAAATAAAAGTCAGTGGCAGACATGTTTTTTTAGAAAAATATTCCAGTGATAACCCATATGCAAATCCCTTGTGAATATGTCGACACTTTTTTAGCATTAAAATATGTTGCACTCATAGTAACTTTTACCCTCAAAATTTTATTGGAATCGCTAAAAGCACTTGAAAGAAAATTATAATAAGTCGAAAAAAAATGAACACTGTAATTACGAAGCAACGCAGAATCGGACTGGGATATAAAAAATAAATCTTATTTTTACAAGATAAAACAAAAACGACAATTGGAATTTTAGTGTGAATTTTGTCATTGTCAAATATTTTTGAATAATCACAGTATATGACATTAGTCTATGCCAATGATAAGCGGTTCATAACATAAGAATGCAACAAATTTAAAAACTAGGGAGTTTTGTAACCAGTCATTAATTGACAAGTCTTTAAATTCAACCAATAAAATTAATATCGTAGCATCGTATCCTTGGATATACTTTTTTATATTCATTAAGTTTATTTTACAACCTCAAAAAAGTTGATGCAGTGTTTAAGAATTGATAGAACAGATATTTTTCATGTCTTAGATCCTCTGATACTTTGATGGGAAAGAATTGAATAATGTAGGTCCCTTGAGGTCAAGCAGGGTTTTCGATTGATTCATGTATGACAAGGGTCCTCTTTGGGTTCAACCTTTGGTTGGTCAACGACCTCAAGATTACCACATATTAGACTTACATATAGCGTTAGATTCAATTTTCTTTTAGATATATTATACAGGGTGAGTCTTAAATAAGTGCAAATATTTTTAGGGCTGGTAGATATCGATAAAAGAAACATGTTTTCTCTTTATCATTTTTCATCCAGTCCAAAATAACCGAGATATTTTACTTCCATAAAAGTATCCAAAAAGAGTATCGAAATAATAATAACGAGTATAACGAGTATTTAAATTTACATAAAATGGTATTTGTTGCTTACATTTTGAGAACCGCTTGATCTTTTCTGTGTTTTCTTTCTTGTAAATTTAATCTATGACCTATGTTGCCATATTATGAAGATATTATGGTTTCCAACTAAAAATTAAAAAAGATCCAAAATTTTTTTCAAAAAATTCCAAATTTCATGGACGTGTTTCTGGAGTTGAAATATACAACCGCTAAAATATTTGCACTTATTTAAAACTCACTCTGTATACTGAGAACATGATTTTCTATTTTTCAATTTATTAATACAACATTTTAAACGAAATTAACTGGAAAGTTAATTATAATAAAAATAAGGACATATTTTCGTACTTTTTTTAAATGTCTGGTTTTATTATACCTACATATTTTTCGAACACAATAAAACATATTTCAAACAAACACATTTTAAGAACCGTATGTATTATTTTTTAAAAACAAATAAAAGCTTTTTGTTCAAACATGCAAAAATACTCAATAAAACAAAAGCTTCAAATATAGTATGTACCGTGTTTAACAATAAAATCTAGTATATAAAATTCTCGTGTCAAAGTTTTAGTTACTATATTCCTCCGAAACGGCTTAACCAATTTTGATGCAATTTTATATCTACATATATTCAGTAGGTCTGGTAACCTATTCTCAGGTTGTTATCTGTTTTCAAGTGACACCCTTATCACTTATCACTTTTTTTATTTTTTCGACAACATTTTTAATTTTTTATGATGTGGCATTAAGAAGTACTAACAACTCTAAATTTTCATCCTTCAACCATCAACCCCTATTTTTTAATAGCGATATTAGTAATTCAATAAATTTCATTCCCGGTCGATAACTGATCAATTATCACTTGATCAGGGCTGCCGGGTCTTGATCAGGGCTACCAGTGTCACTTCTAACTCAATGAACAAAGGGATGAGATGAGATCTCTCTAACACAATAAGCCGTTTCTCACACCCTACAGAGTTTTCGGCCATTATTATTTATTATAGTATCTGGTGCACCAATCGGAATAGTGACGTTTACAATAATTATTATAATTTCACTATTTCAATGTTATTTTCAAATAAATTTGCAGAGCTGTAATTATTTATTCCTATACTAGGAATAATCCTAGGAATATTTTATATGGTGAAACAACGTTTGCGCCGGGTCAGTTAGTCGAATATACAGAACTGGGCAGTTACTTATAGGGGAACAGAATGGCAACACTGCCTATTGAGAACGCATGCACTTATAGGGTTTCTGCCGACTCGTACCGTCGCGTCGTCTATCGACGAGCGGACCGAGGTTGCCATATTTCAACCATAAAGCTCTTGCCGCAAGTAATAAACAAATTAACAACCTGTATAAAATTCTCGTGTCAGAGTTTTAGTTACCCCACTCCTCCGAAAAGGCTTGACCGATTTTGATAAAATTTTATGTGTATATTCAGTAGTAGGTCTGAGAATAGGTTGTTATCTATTTTTTATACCCCTAAGTGATAAGAGTGGTCCACCCCAATTTTTTTTGACAAAATGTTGTATTTTTATTTTTTTATGATGTAGCATTAAAAATACACACAACCCCAAATTTTTACCCTTCTACCACCAATGCCTATTTTTTTAATAGCGATATTAGTAATTCAATAATTTTCAACTCTGGTCGATAACTGATTAATTATCATTTGATCAGTTATCCTCGCCAGGCATCTAACGGTGTCACTTCTGACTCAGTCAACAGCACGGAGTAGGGATGAGATCTCTCTCACACAATAAGCCGTTTCTCATTTCCTACAGTTTTTGGCCATTATTATTATTGTTTGGGCATCAATTGTAGTAGTGACGTATACAATTATAATTTCACTATTTCAGTGTTATTTACAAATAAATTTGCAGGTCGGTAATTATTTATTCCTGTCTTAGGAATAATCCTAGGAATAGTTTATATGATAAAAAAAGGTTTGCCGGGTCAGCTAGTCTAATATATAAAATTATTGTGTCATAGTTTTTATTACCATACTCCTCCGAAACGGCTTGAACGATTTTGATGAAATTTTATATGTATGTTCAGTAGGTCTGAGAATAGGTTGTTATCTAGTTTTTATACCCCTAAGTGATAAGGGTGGTTCACCCCAATTTTCTATTTTTTGAACAAAATATGGCATTAAAAAATACATTCAACCCTAAATTTTCACACATCTACCATCAGCCCCTATTTTTTAATAGCGATATTAGTAATTCAATAATTTTCAACATCTTAAAAATGACTGTTGTCCCATAAAAAAATATTTATATGGCAAAAGAACGTTTGCCAGGTCAGTGAGTAATGTTATAAATTTTATACGACCGATATCGCGATCAATAACCAAATCATCTAACTTTGATTAATATAGAAGTTACTTAAGATTTCTAGTGGCGTAACACTAACTATTAAGATTATAATAAGGATAATGTAATAAACCAGCTGACTTACCTCAGATAAATCTTTACTAATGAACACCTTAAAGGTCAACGATTTGATTCAACCCTTTCATCAAAATCGATAGCGAAACAGTGACGATATTTCTAGTTTACTAGAACATACCGGGTGCATCTCAAAAGTGGCACATTCCTGTAAAATATTTATATTTTTAGATAAAAAAATGAGATTTGGTATATTAGTATATGACATAAATCAGGATTGATTGATGTATTTAATCATTTTCGGCCACTTCCGGTTTCCCCGGAAATGACTACAACTTTTCGTTTTTAAATGGCACCCTCGGTATTTTTTTACTTTATTTGATAGAAAATGACACTCTGAATAGAATGACATGTCAACTTTTGACATCTTTGTTTAGAAAAAAATCGTATGTTAAATTTCAGTCTAGAGTATTAAAAACGCTATGGCTGTATTCAAAACGCTGGCTGTATTAAAAACGCTAGTTTTTGATCAAGGAGCCTTGAAAAAAAAAAAATTTGGTAGTCTAATGTTTTTAGTATCTTGTCCTGGCCGCTTAAAAGATGACCAAATCGCATTTTTAATCACAACTTAATTTTTTCAAATGGAACGAGGGTGGCTCATTAGCATATTTGGAAAAAGCGTATTTTTATGAAAAATTTGATATCACACACTTGGTGTTTCGCGTCAAATTGTCGTTATTGTACCTACAATTTTAAATAAAGCATATGCGAAAATGTCAAAAGTTGACTTATGATATCTCATTCAATTTAGAGTGTAACTTTCTGTCGAATAAAGTAAAAAAATACCGAGGGTGCCTTTTAAAAATCAAAAGTTGTAATAATTTCTGGTGAAACAGGAAGTGACCGAAAATAATTGAATACGTCAGTCAATTCTAATTTATGTTATGTACTAACATACCAAATGTCGTTTTTATATCTGAAAAATAAAAGAGTTATAGGGGTGAGCCACTTTTGAGACGCACCCGGTATATGTAAGTCAAGTTTCGTTCAGAACCTCGCACTTAGTGGAATAAATTAATGGTTTCAGTTACATTTTACGAGTATACTTTTTAGTTTACGATCATTCACAATGTCTAAAAAACACAATTAAAATTAATATCCTAATCTAACCTAACAACAGCTTGCGGTAGGTAATCAGTTGTATCCGCATAGACAAAGCCTAATATTTAGCTTATAAAACAATAAATTTTTGATTTTTTCTAACCACAATTTCTCTTTACGAAAGATAATTAAAGGCCAAAATTACATTTCTCGCAAATTTTGAAGTATAATTAGTGAAAAAGTTAAAAGCTTGATAATTTTTTCTACTAATTGAAAATAACTACCACTAATTTTGACGTTCTGAATGCTTACACTGAAATTAAAGGAACAAGCTTCGACGCTAATTGAAACCACTAATTTTTTCCACTAATTACGAGGTTCTGAATTAAGCTTAACTATTTAATTTATTTCTGACATGTACAAAAAATATTGAGATTTTAATGGTCAATCATTTCTGGTGAAACACGAAGTGACCGAAAATAATTGAACACGTCAGTCAATTCTAATTTACGTCTTATACTGACATTCCAAATTTCGTTTTTTCTTATCTAAAAAATAAAAAAGTTATAGGGGTGAACTACTTTTGAGACGCAAACTTTAGATAAGAAGTGTTATCGCCAAAAGTATTGTCTTTTAGTATAAAAAAACAGTTTTTTTATACTAATTGTAGTAATTTAACTATTACTGGTGTTAAAATGTAACAATGCAATTTTTATTTAGTGACAAAACTGTTTTGATAAAGAAATTCAAACGAAACTGTTTTGATAAAGGTCTAATGTGTTTGACTTAAAAACATTTTTATTACCAATTATAAGCCCAAGAATACAATCTTCAAAAAATATAATCTAAATCCAAAAAGAAATATTTTATTTTATTTTTCTCTAAATAATTTAATAAAAATTAAATAAATTTCGATTGCTTGTAGATATATTTTTTGAAATATATTTTTTTTCAATGTATAAAATTTCAGAATAAAGAGCGCATATTCCATATGAGATTGTACATTTTCTACTACATTTTTATAAAATGCACTATTCAGTGAAGTATTTAAGGTAGATATCTCCGATTTAATTAATTAAACTTTTCAATAATTAACTAAAAGAGAACACCTAAAAAATCTTTATAAAAAGGTAAATTAGGTAGATCCCCTTCGTTTGATCTGAAATAAAAAGGAATGAAAGATTTATACAAGTGGAGTTAATGCAACCGTATAATGAGATGTAATCAAGCTAATAACCTTCTAGCTATCGTTCCCGTTGGCATAATTACGTTTTGATACCCGAATTAATCATAGACGTAGATAATTATGTCGAACGGCATCGGATCTAGATAAGTTAAGTTTGTAATTAATCTAGACTTAAGCTACGATCGATTCTGCCCTTTTAGGGACTAAAAGGGTTGGACATAGCGATTACTATATGTTATCATGTTGGTCAATGACAATAATAGTTAAATAATTAAGAGGATTAAGAACTTCTATTGATAAAAATATAAATGTTAATTCTTATCTCTAAAATACTGCTTGGAAATGACAATCGATGATAATTTTAGCGTTTTAGTACACCATTTAAAAATAATTTTTAAATGGGGCATTTTAAAATTTGAGAAAACAATATTTTTTGGAAATAGATTTGTGTCTATCCTTTTTTAATCTTTCTATAAATTAGTGTTAATTTTGGTGCCTAGCTGTTTTTGACGCTGTTTTTTCGGTCATATGGTGACTATTTGCAGTGATAACTATTTTTTTGCGGATAGTAATAAATACCTAATAATACTAATATACAGTTTATACCAAATAAACTTTTAGTCACATGATTAAGCTTGACCGGCACAGCCTTGCCCACTTTTATATATTTTCTTTTAATCAAAATATTTTAGGAAACAAAAATAAATTAATTATAAATATATAAACAGTTATTATTTACATCAACAAAACTCTCCTTCTTAACAACACTTAAGGGACATAAAGGGCCATTACTATCGCTTTCGCGTTCAAAATATTCTAATAAAGTTGCGATGAGTTTTTTACGGCTATTAAGATATTGTACACTAAGCACTAGAAGAGGTTCTAAAAAGAACAATGTTCCATTGCAAGGTCTGCTAGTAAACATTTTTAAGCTTAAAATATTCAAAACACAATTCATTTAAATCAAGAACTCGTAATACAAGACTAAAATGTCAAAACGAATGACAATGTCAGGAAATAAATAAATTTAGACATTTATACTACAACAAACCAACTCAAGAAAACCAACCACCTACCGAAATATTTTCTTTACGGTGAGCTTGAAGATGGTAAGAGGAAACCGGATGGATAACTCAAAAGTTACAAGGATATTTTTCATGAAAACTGAAAGGGGATTAAAGCATGCAGAATTAGTGGGGGGAAGCAGAGCACAATAGAATGCAATGGAGGAGAATTGTAAACTCAGTTAACAACCAAAAAGTAAAGAGGCAACAAAGTTATGAGATTTTTGAATATCCGGAGTGCGGAAGAGAGATAACATTACGTATTGCGCCTTTCAGTCACAGAAAAGCTCGTGTCAAATACTCGTCAGCTAGTAATGGCAGTAAGTAAGTGTTACTTCCTGGTTAACAATATTTTAAATTGGTCTAGCTATACGGTTTTAATATTTAATAAATAATTAAATTGATCAAAAATGCGATTCTGAAAAAAAGCTACTTGGCCGATTACGTTCAATTTATAACCTTGTTTTGAATGCTTGTTTGAAAGTAAGCCATATGTTGTATTGAAAAACTGTAATTATTTACAATGGAAAATATGGCAGTTTTACAAATAACAAAGCCAATTTTTTAAAGTTTACAAGGATAAAAAACCCAAAAAAAAATTGAAATAATTTGCTGAAATTTTTAAATTGATAATTTGTTATTGCATCGGTACCAATTACTAATCCTATAGAATTCTCCAATAATATATTGTCAACTATTTCATTTATTGTGGATCGCTCCGTAGATTATCGGTAGAAATGAATAAAAATACACATATTACTATTACAATCAAGATATTTTTACTAAATAAACATCCCAATATTACAAACAGATTTGAATTCACTTCCACGCATAAAACATACAATTTTGCGCGTTTATTACTACAGATTCATTTATTTGTTGACGTAACAAGAACAACAACGATGGCTAAATTTAAATGTGATTCGGTGGCAAATTTAAAATTTAAATGTGATTTTTTCCACGATCTGGTTTGCATTGCATACTTGAATATTGTTAAGAGATTATGTAAATCGAATTTACAAAACTCCCCGGGTGCCCGCCCTGATTTGAATAGAAAACAATAAACTTAGTGCCGAACAGGCAGACTAGGATTTAATCAACCCTAACTAGGGAATTATTGTAGTATCGTCATTATTAAAACAATATTATATTGTATAGTTTCTACCTAAACCTAATAATACAAGCTGCTATCATTAGTAATTTTATTAAGAATTATTACTACAGCTTTTATTAAGGGGAACGGCCCAGCTATATCGAAGTTAAGCGATGTTAGTTGATGTTAGCGTATGGACCGGTTTGGAGACTCGTATCGTGCAGTTGTTGTTTCATGGTAATAGTTTAATGAAAATTCGCTCGAGTACTCGATTATTGAAATAAACGACATCGCTCGATAGTGACGAACGCAAGCGATCCTAGAATGAAATAAATTGAAATCCGATTTTAACGTGAGATACTCTATAAAAAGCCGAGCGAATTTTCTACATACATTGCAGGTAGCAAATTTATAGACGTTATCCGTTGCGTATTTGAGTGATAAAATTTTCCGATCTATATCGACAATGCCTTGAAATAAACTAAATAAAGCAAGCGATCAAGCGAATCGCTCGTCGCTTGCTGCTTGCCATTCATCACCGAAGAATATGTGCTCTGCGCACTCAACTTACTGCTTGGCGTTACGAGTAAAAACCGTATTTTTAAATACGAGCGATATTTCGCTCGATTCAATAATCGAGTACTCGATTATTGAAATTAATCGGTTTTTCCCATCACTATTTAAAATCTATTGACACACACTGCTCATTAACGTCGCGCCGGTTAGAGGTTAGGTTAGATCGGATATCTAAAAATTTTATTTTATTAAATACTTACATTTAGTATAAAAAATAATGAAAAAGTTGATTTCATAAACATCTACTGTATATGTTTGACTTGTGATATGCCTATACAGGGTGTCCCACAATTAGTGCAACAAACTGAAAAGGGTTGTAGAGGAAATCAAAAAAAGTCAATATTTACAAAGTCAGATGATTGGTATTTATTACACATTACCTACATTATCCAACACTACTATACTTGCAAACCATTTATTTTAGTAATAATGTTGTACATTTACAGTTGTATAACATTTCCTAAATATTCGCCAAAAAAAATAAAGAAAGGTGAATGATTATTTTAAAAATTATGACAAATCAGAGAAGTTATTTACAGTACCGGCCAAAAGTGGAGAAACTTTTAATATTTTTACTATGCCAAAATACAGTTTACTCTCTGCAGAATAGGATATCAAGAAAATATTTCGCATTTAATCTGCTTTGTGTAGCCATATAAAAACTGCTTATTTTGTGAATGAATTTGTAGGTAAAAAATTATTTACAAATTCCAGCGGACATAAGTGGAGAAACCTTATCTTTTTCTTAACATTCTGTGAGATATTCTCTTGTTAAAGCGTCTAGATCGTGGTATTGGGTTCACAGTGCGCTAAAAATATGCCGCGCGGGATAAATTTGTCAGATCAAATAAAAAAAATCATAATTGAGAAGTATCATTCGGGAATTAAACAAATTGATATTGCTAGACACCTAAATTTACATAAAAGTATTGTGTGCAAACAGATTAATTTGTATAGAAATCGTGGGACAACTGCCAGTATATCCAAGCCTGGAAGACCCAAAAAAAAAACAACTTTGGCAACAGATAAAATAATAAGAAGATATTCACTTAGAAATCCATTTTGCACTGCGGAGGATATAAAGAACGAATATCCCTTTATTTCAATATCTGTTAGGTCCATTAGACGGCGTCTGAAACAGGCACAACTAAATGCCAGAAGACCTGCCCGAAAACCGTTTATTTCTAAGAAAAATAGGCAGGCCCGACTACAATTTGCATTGGAACATGCAAATTGGACCTACAAGCAGTGGAAAAATGTACTCTGGTCAGACGAAAGCAAGTACAATCTATTTGGTTCGGATGGTATTAGGTGGGTGAGACGTCCTGCCAATGAGAGATTCAATCCTAAGTACACCATACCCACCATAAAACACGGAGGTGGGAACGTTCTAGTCTGGGGTTGTTTTTTTGGGCATGGGGTCGGGCCCCTTATTCAAATAGATGGAATTATGGATCGTTATATGTATTTAAATATTTTGCAAGAAACAATGGTACCGTATGCTGAATCCTCTCTCCCATTAACCTGGAAATTTATGCACGATAATGATCCGAAACACACTGCCAAACTTATTAAGGAATTTTTAACCGAGGAACAAGTTGAAGTGATCAAATGGCCAGCTCAAACCCCGACCTAAACCCTATAGAGAACCTATGGGATCAACTAGAAGTCGATGTTAGGCGTAAAAACAGGGACAAATTTAAAAATAACGATGTTTTGTTCACTGCCCTATTACAAGCCTGGAATGAAATATCCGGGACGTAATAAAAAACTTGATTGAGTCTATGCCTAAAAGGTGCCAAGCAGTCATCAAAAGTAAAGGCTATGCAACCAAATACTGAGACTAGCGATTACAAATGTATAAAAAACACCAGTTTCTCCATTTTCGTCCTCATAGAAATTAGTTTAAATTTTTAAAAATTTAATAAAGGCTTTTTCCAAAAAAATCTTGTGTGTATTTTTATGAGACAGTTATCCTATGTATAAATATATATGCTTTATAAACATTTTCGTTCTTGTAAAACGTCAGCAAATAAATTTAAAAAGTTTCTCTACTTTTGGCCGGTACTGTATCCTACGTAGTAGCGTCTTATTATTAAAACAGTATTATAATATTATTATTTTTGCAGAAAGAAGCTACGGTCATTGGCGGCACGTAGTTCAGTACTTTGGGGCGTCCAACATTAGAAAAACGCTCAAAAATGACTCTTTTGGAGCATTAAACGCAAATCTAAAGTTTAGTAATTCTATTAAGAATTATTACTATAGCTTTTATTAAAGGCAACGGCCCAGCTATATCGAAGTTAAGCGATGTTAGTTGCTGTTAGTGTATGGACCGGTTTTGAAACTCTGTCGTGCTGTTGTTCCATGGCATTAGTTTAAAATCTATTGACACACACTGCTCATTAACGTGCGCCGCTTAGAGGTTAGACGAGATCAGATATAATATATAAAAAAAATATTTTGTTAAATACTTACATTTAGTATGAAAAATATTGAAGAAATTGATTTCATAAACATCTACTGTATATGTTTAACTTGTGATATACCCATATATTTAGTTTTATTAATTCTACATTATTTTTTAATTGTTCATTTTGTTGTTGTTGTTTTGTTTGTAATTTATAGATTTCTTCAAAAACAAAAATGTATCACTAATGACAGAAATGTTTAAAAAACCAGTTACATGATGGTAAAATTTGAAATATTGACAAAGTCAGATGACTGGTATTTATTACACATTACCTACATTATCCAACACTACTATACTCGCAAACCATTTATTTTAGTAATAATTTTGTACATTTACTTCAACTCTTCCTAAATATTCGCAAAAAAATAAAGAAAGGTGAATCATTATTTTAAAAATTATGACAAATAAGAAATGGAGAAGTTATATATCCTACGGGCTAATTATAGCGTCATTATTATTAAAACGGTATTATAATATTATCATTTTTGCAGATAGAAGCTACGGCCAGTGGCGGCGCGTAGTTCAGTACTAGACGGGGCGTACAACATTAGAAAAACGCTCAAAAATTACTCTTTTGGACCATTAAATGCCAACCTAAGGCCGAAAATTAAAGGATCTTATTTTATTAAGAAATAAAAAAGTAACCTGTGTACTAAAATATTGTCGCGACCTAGCTGGGGGGTTGCTTGCTAGGGTCGCTATACCAGGTTCTCTCTCTCAATGAAAACAACCATTGGATAAAATATGCATTTATTTAATATAAGGCTTACAGTGTATAACAATTTTGGGGAATGCCAAGACTTAACGGTTTACTTAAAGAAGTACTTACAGGAACATCTTCACTCTGCGCTGTCTTCTACTAACGGACTGATAACGCGAATTACTGACCGTAATAATGCGACTCACATCGACGGACTAACTTCTCGACCCTCTTCAGCATACATTTTTATATTTTCTATCCCTCGTGGTCATCGCCGGTTACGTCGTTCAATCTATTTTCATCTAATTACATTCACCTGGCTATGACCATGAAGAAATCGAACTTTGGTAGCTTGCGTTTGTTGTATTTTAATTGTTTAATTATCAATGTTATTTAAAAACATATCTGGGTCGATGTCATGCAGGTAACCGATCTCTTGGGCCTATATCAAATTGGTTTACTCGAATTA
Source organism: Sitophilus oryzae (assembly GCF_002938485.1). Taxonomy (NCBI): domain Eukaryota; kingdom Metazoa; phylum Arthropoda; class Insecta; order Coleoptera; family Curculionidae; genus Sitophilus; species Sitophilus oryzae. The sequence continues at coordinate 2,464,540 of NW_022146393.1, forward strand.
TATTTTATTTACTAGAATTATATTATTTGTGTTTTTTCCCAATTTGATCTAAATCCAAGTTGACATCTATTTAAGTCTTGACAATATGGTTGTCTTTAAATATTGCAGGCTAATGTCCTTTTTTTGGTTTGTGAAATCAGAAGACTCAATATGACGTTGAAAATTCCAAATGCGAGCGCAAAGAGCACGGAATATTAAATGCACATTGGCCAGCTTAAATATATAGCTAACGTCTCTGTAGTATCAGGCTGAATAAAGCATGCGGGCGGCAAAGGCTTGACCGACTAAGATCACATAGTGCGTGGCCCCACATGAGGCGTACGGAGTACATACATATAGCGAAGCGGAGAAAACCACGAAGCGTTTAAAGACACTGAAGTAAATGGATGTGGCCCCACATACAGGCGGATTGAGGCGTGTTTTATCTATTGTCCGCTCCGCTCTACGCGTGCGGCTATGTTGGGCCACGGCCTTATTCCAATGAGCAGTAAACGAAACGATCAGACAACGTGGTAGGTATAATAAATCTGATAAATGATGACTATAAATGTAATTGACTCGTTACGTTATATTCAGAATATAACTATCCTAGATACTTACGTGGATATATCAACTCTATAAAACCGTTTAGACTCAGATAATTTGCGCAAACTGTACTAATAAATCGTAAAGTGCAAACAGAAATCGTTAATTTGTGCAGTTCAAAAATTTGGCTGGAGTAAAATCTGTCTCGTCTTGATTTTTAACTGAGAGTTACCACGGTTTCAGATAGTTGTGACATTTGTTGGTTAGAATGTAGAATATTGAATGAGTAAGAGGGGAAGGGGGTTAATCACCGCGACCTTAAAGATCTATTGTGTCCCCCGTTCTTTAGTTATAGCTTATCATAAAGTCTATAACTAATCATATATCTCTATATCATGGGGATCTTCCTGTTGTAGGGGGAAAGGGTATTTCCCTTCCTCTCCTGACAACAGATGTTCTCCGAGGAGTGGGCACCTACCTCTTACGAGGGTATACACCCTTCCACGGTTGGGGTTTAGCCCTCCGTGCCCTTCACAGTCAAGGAGCTTGCCTCCGCTGAGGTACCCTGAGGCTAGAGAAACTCCATTTTCTCCACCTCTTTAACTTGGTCTCTCCTTAGACCTGATGCCGGTGTCATACCGAATCTATAATAGAAGATATATCCCTCTTTCTCTATTGCCTCCTTGGATTTCAGGTCAAAAACACTGCAAGAAGCTAGTCTTCTATTCAAAAAGATTCTCGGTCTTTTTGCTTCTTTTGGATTTATAAACCAGGTCTCTTTGGTTTGGACACTTACTCTTTTCTAATGGACGCCTTTTTTGACTGTATAATGAATATGCTGCAATATTATGATTGATAGTATTGTTTTGAAAGTAATAGATAGGTTTGAGCGAGGGTTTGAGTCTTTAACGCCACATAATAATTCATACATAAAACACTTTTTTATGTATGAATTCAATTCTATGACGAATCGTTTTTTGAATATTAATGAAAGAACGATAAAATTTAAATTAATTTTTAATCAACAAGAGCCATTAAATTGACATTGCGGTTTATGTGCACATGTATACTTACTCGTTTTGAGAAACCGCCATTGTGTTAATAAATTCATTGAGAATTATTACTGGGAACTATTAGAATTATTATTAGATATAATTATTGAAAGATATATAAATATTAATAAAAAAACATGCATCGTTTTTATAGATCTAGCAATTCAGTTGAATATCAAACAAACTGGATAAGTCCACCGCCTATTGAAGGTATTATATTATCATTCCACGAAATGATTAAACTAAAAGCGCTTTTCACTTTCTATTATTCCGATCCGCTCTGCCTGAATAAATAGCGAATTTAACAAAACACGCCGTTTACATTGTGCTGCCCCCTTTCCATCAACCGTCCACCCATCCTATCCATTTCCACGGGATAAGCAGCCCTTTCATGTGCCCAGAATTAACTCAGCGCTACAAAGCAAACAACATATTTATCTAGATCGCGAATTTCTATTTTAATTGAGACAAATATCAGGGCCGTGTCTCGCTTAATGTTTTTCAGAGACTATGGAATATGTATATGAATATCTGATGATGGCCAAGCAATTCCACGATTTTTCTTATTTTCTCTTGATGTTTTTTCAATTTTTGTGTAGGAACTCCCTTATATCCTCCTGCAGTCACAAAAATGATGGTATGTAATTGGTATTAATGTAAAAATGGTATGTTAGTATATGACATAAATTAGGATTGATTGACGTATTCACTTGTTTTCGGTCACTTTCTGTTTCGCCGGAAATGACTACAACTTTTGACTTTTAAATGGCACCCTCGGCATTTTTTTACTTTATTCGATAGAAAATGACTCCTTGAATAGAATGACATATCATATGTCAACTTTTAATATTTTCGCTTAAAACAAAATTGTACTTTAAATTTCAATGTAGGGTGCCGTGGCTGTGTTAATCAAGGACCCTTGGAAAAATATATTTAATCGTCTAATGTTTTTAGTGTCCTGACTTAATCATATCTCAATTTTTTCAAATAGAACGAGGGTGGCTCCTTAGCATATTTGAAAGAGATTTTCTACGAATAATTTGGTACCACACACTTGGTATTTCGAGTTAAATTGTCCTTATGAATCGCATGTTGCAATTTCAAATAAACCATATTCGAAAATGTCAAAAATTGACATATAATATGTCATTCTCTTCAGGGTGTCATTTTCTATCGAATAAAAGTAAAAAAACACCGACGGTTCCATTTAAAAATTCACAGTCCTTTACAAAGATGCAACCGGGGGGGCATTGAAAATGATGAATAAAAACGTAAAAATATGATTAGTGTTAATATGAGTGTATTACATACATATGTTTAAATAACGAACTTAACAAAAAACAACAGATTTAAAGATTCACTGAAAAAGTAGTAATGTTAACATTAAATATAACATTATCAATAATAATTATGCGATCGCACCTATCCGTAAAACAAGCAAGAAAAAAAAAACCTCGAAAAAAACAAAATAACATACAAAACATCAGGTTAACATGATGACAGATCATGATCAATGACAGATAAAGAATTCTTACGGAAAGTTACACTTTACGATATAACTTTTTACCTGTTAAAGGCAAACCCCATTTAAACACAAAACTTTTTAATACCTACTACTGTATCTAAAAGACTTTTTTTTAAATTACTAATTTCTTAGCCACGCTTCTGTTTTTCTTGGCTGTTGTGCCTCACGTCACAGATTAACAGGCCCACGTTTGCACCACAAGGCGATGCGGCAGACCACTAGGTAGACCGATCGTAGAAGTTTATGTTATACAACTTGTAGTCAATCTACACAAATATTATCAAACATTTTTTTTTTCTTTTAAAATGTGTTCAGATTTTGTAAAAAGTATAAGTCAAAATCGCAAAACTTAAATTTGATATGAGTTTCTTAGTTTTTAACTAATATAGTGGCGAATTACAAAAATTCCTTTTCAGTGAAAATTAATGAGTTAAATAAAATAATTTAATAAATTACTAGCTTTTTCTCGCGACTACGTTCGCGTTACACCTCGAATCGTTTATGCATTGATTTAAATGATTTTTTACTTCTTTATAGAGAGCTAGTGAGCATATAGATGTTTTTTATTTTTCATCTTTTTTTATTTATTAAGAGCACTAATATTCTCTTTATAGGTTATTTTTTATTCTTTGAAGGATAATTGACGAAGATATATTTCGTTATGATGTCACTAAATAAACCCTTGTATAAAATTTTATACTGTCTGGTTTATAATGTTATAGTATTGCATTTTCGTACAGCAAACTTTCATTCCCTATTCTACTCCCTAAGGGTATAAATTTCATAAATTCGCTTTACCTTTGTGCCAATTTTTATGTGTATAATCCAGAGGTCACCAAGTACCCATTTGGTTGATGAATTTCAAAAATTTCTTCTAATTCTTTTTGTAGGATTTCATTCTTCTAGACCAAATAGTAAGGAATTTTCATACAACAAACTGTTCCGAGATAATTTTACTCTCTAAGAGGATGAATTTCCTAAAATCGCTTTGTGTAGCTAATTCACTAATGTCGTTTAAACGAACCTTTGTGCTAATATTTATGTATCTAAAGCTGGCGGCATGAACTCACTCTAAAATATCTAAAAACGTAATATATAATCTAACTGACACACCACTGACAATGACAAATAATTTATTTCTGGAGGTATTGTGTGTAGGTGTTTTTCAGGTATGTTTTAGTATTTAGTCGTTTTACACAAAGAAATAGCCATTAAGCACTATAAAAATACTTCATAACAAATCTACACATATATACCTTTCATTTAAAAAAAGAATCATCAAGATTGGTAAAGCGGTTTCGGCGGGATGGATGCAACAAAAAAACCCTTTGAGCTTTTATATATGTATGGATTAATTATTTTTCCAACATATTTTACTTTGCAAATTTTTATAAATATTCAGACTCGCCAATATCGTACTCCACCGTGTCCAGCCTGTTTAGCCAAACGTAGGCCGATTCCTCTTCGGCGGCGTCGTGACCCTGGCCGAAGGAAGAGTCTTGAAGACGCTCATCCGCGCATAGGAATAAGTTGACTGCGTAGCGTATTGCGTATTAATCGATTCTGAAACTTTCTATCTCGTGTATAACATGTTACGCAAGTTTATTATTTTAATCTCGATTTTAATAGATAAATGTGTGAAATGCCACCTGAATATCTTCCGCCATGACATGTTTTTACTTTTTTGTTATGGTAAAGTGATTTGTATAAACTTTATTCAATAACGTATATTTTCCTCCATTTGTGATTTTTTAATTTTAAGCGAAAATTAAGTATAACATTTTAGGAAAAAGAAACACTGTAATATTTAAAAGAATAAGAAGAAATTAGTCTTATTTTGAAAGGAAAATATAGAAAAAACTCTTTCTATAGAAAAAGTCTTTATACTAACCAGAATCCGGTGACATATACGCGGTCTCACCGGAAACATTACTTATTACTTCGCATAACTTGAAGAATATCTACTTTTAATAATGAACACTTCAGAAATACACCAGTAAAAACATTTATTATTTGAGATTAAAACTCGAATTAAATTATAAATATTAGTTACCTATGTTGTTATAGCTTTTATAGGCCTGTTTAACGACTTAATAAGTTACCTAGCGAAAAAATCTGTGCGCGTACCTACCACTATTGTTACAGGTTAATTCGTTAAAGAAATATGTTACACAAGTTAAAAACGCTAAAATTTTAATGGTATTACTTGTGCATTATTGGCCTTATAATGTAATTTGTTGGAATTATATCTTCTTTAAATATAATTAGACTTTTTAACGACTTTTAAGTTACCTAGGAAAAAATCTGTGCACGTACCTACCAGTATTGTTACAGGTTAATTCGTGAAACAAATGTGTTACATATTATTCGTGGTATTAGTGGTATTATATTGGAATCAGCTTGGCATTAGTGGGGCATTATATGAGAAATTTTGGTATTTAATTTGTATTTTTGGCATTACTTTGGCATTAGTATACAGACATTTGTCAGCGGTTTACTCCTTGTAGATAATCAAAAAGTTTTTTGATAAAATTTGCTTTTCATGTCAGATCATTTCTATGAAAAATTACATTAGATTTTTATTAAAGACGCTGGGTAATTAAAACATTGACTAATAAACCTTGTCCACTTTAAATACGGGGTCACGAAATATCCTCCTTGGAGTGTTTGGGTTAAGGGGTGTATAATAAATTAATCGTTGTTTTATAATAAAAACCATAAAACATTTATTTGTGAGTAAAATAATGCAATGGTTGGATATCTCTCCTTTATAATTCGGTGACTAAAAATACACTAAAATAATTAGAAAAAAAATCTTGTACTTATTTAGTAATTACGTCAATATTAATTAATTGACTTTCTAGTCTATTTTATTTTATGTACAAATATATTATTAAATTTTAAGCATTAAGTAATAAAACACTTTGTGCCCTCTTATATCGTAAAAGGTTACGAAATATACTCCTGGTTACACCCCTTACAGAAAACAGTGTAAGGGGTGTAAATAAATTGTATAATCACTGTTTTTTATAATAAAAACTATAAAATATTTCTTATTTGTGAGATTAAAAAAACAAAACAATGCATTGGTTAAAATAAGTACATTCAATACTGTTTTCAATTGTTAATTCAATAATGTGTTATAACATAATATAGCCATTACTATTATACTATTATTATTAAAATAATATGTGTGTAACATATTTCTTTAACGAATTAACCTGTAACAGACATTTATATGCCCAGTATATTTTTGTTTAACAAACCAATCAGGAAAAATCCAAAACCTACCGTTATAGGAGGTATAAGACGATTAAACTTATATAATGACAACTACTTATCGGATAACAAATTAATTACTACTGTCAGCTAGTTCAGCTACTGTCTAGGTAGAATTTACCTAGAGTACCTACACCTACCTATGATGATGTAGGTAGATTAAAGCTTATTTTGACGTTACCTCTCACTTCGGTGTCACAAGCTGAATTTTTCAGGGATGGAAGTACAGTACATCACAGTACATGATATGGGGACCCTTATTCCGAAAGTAGTACAAAATTAAACAGGGTAAAAAGGCACTATCATCAAAAATCGATATATTAATACCACCGTATAGAGAAAACAAATACTTATTTTTTGATCCAGTACAGAATAAAGTCTTCGTAGGGAGTAATTTTTTATAATTATTTACAAAAAAACATTTCCATTAGCGCTTATGACCAAAAAAAAACTTTAAACATGAATAATCATTTCAATCATGCGAAAATTTGGTTTAAAAATAGAGATTTTTTTTTAATATAACTTTCATTTAACGAAAAACGAAGGCCTAAATGAAAAAAAGAAACAATTTAAAAGTTTCGCTCATGTCTTGACAAGGTATCAAAGCAAACCCCATATTTTTTGCTTTTAAACTAATAAAGATATATCAATAAACAATTAGCGATGTAATGGTTTTTGCGCGCGCTGGCCGACTGCCGCCGCTGCGCCGAGATTTCCTATACCCTTGTATATATGACGTCATGGTGTGGCAAATGTAGCATTTTAATTCGATTTGGGCTCCCTTATATAGGATAACAGAAACATTTTCAATGTTAAAATCAAAAGTTGTAGTTATTGCCAGTGAAACAGGAAGTGATAAAAAACAATTGACTACATTAATCAGTCCTAATTTATGTCATATACTAACATGCCAAATTTTGTTTTTCTATCTGAAAAACTAAAAAAGTTATAGGGGTGAGTCGTGAGCCACTCTTGAGACGCATATTTATAATTAATTTATTTTTGCTTTCTAAAATATTTTGATTAAAAGAAAATATGTAAAAGTGGGCCACGCTGCTGTGCCGGCCAAGCTTAATGACGCCACTAAAAGTTTATTCGATATGAACATAGATTTAGGCACTCTTCTTGAAACGAAAAAAATACACACACATATACAGGGTGGTCCGAACTGTATTCCGGAAACTTCGGCAGTATATTCTGCAGATAAAAATAAGTAAAAAAGTTCGTATAAATGTATGCCCTAAAATGCTTAGTTTCAGAGATACAGGGTGTAGAAGTTATTTTTATTTCGATTTTTTTTAAATAATTTCTGAAATAATGTCAATATTTGGATGAAAATTGGTGTCTGGGAGTTTTTTGACATAAGAAATTTGATTTTGATGTCAATATGACTCGTACTAGTAGAGAGCGCCACCTACGTGTATTTTAACTGTTTTGAAGCGTAATAACTTTTTGTCTGTACCTGTATAAAACTACCGAGCGAAACAATATATATCTCTGTGATTTTTTACGTAAAAAATATCTTTTTGTAAAAATCGCTACGAGCAACCGTTCTTAAGATATTTATAATGGAAATAGTAAATACATGTCATTATTGACGAAAAATAAACACGTTGAGTAGATAGATTTCACTGAAGTAATAAATATGGGAAATTTTTATTTTTTTAAATTAATCATAAATTTTTCTGCAAAAAATGACGATAAAACAGTTTCTGTTAAACTTTTAGCACAAAAACATTTCAAATTTATGATTTGAGTCTAATAACTATTTAGTCAACATGTTTAATTATTTATGTCAATGATGGCAGGTATTGATCATTTCTATTCCAAATATCTCGCAAACCATTACTCGTAGCGGTTTTTACCAAGAGACCTTCTCACGTAAAAAACGTCGTAAATGTATATTTTTTTACTCTGTAGTTTTATACAAGTACAGACGAAAAGTTATTACTCTTCAAACCAGTTAAAAATATGTAGGTGGCGCCCTCTACTAGTAGGAGTCATATTGACATCAAAATCAAATTTGTCATGTCAAAAAACTCCCAGACACCAATTTTCATCCAAATATTGACGTTACTTCAGAAATTATTTGGAAAAAATCGAAATAAAAATGAAACTTCTCCACCCTGTATCGCCAAAACTAAGCATTTTAGGACATACATTTATATAAACTTTTTTTTATTTTAATTTGCAGAATATGTTGCCGAAGTTTTCGGAATACAGTTCGGACCACCCTGTATACACATAAATAGGTGAAACACAGAGAACATCTGAGAAGGATAAGGTCATTTCGGTCACTTCCGGGATCATCTATTTTATCGGGACTGTTGTACCGGAATTAATCCTGTTTCAGAAACAAGAAAACAAAAAAATCAATGGAAACAGGAAGTGCTGCCTATTCTTGTGAGAGTCTTCAATTTTCTATATAAATGAAATATTTTTTTGCTATTGTATTCCAGCACTTTAACTTTTATATCAAACTGAAGTTAATGAAGTTAACTGAAGAATAATAAAAATATTTAAAAGTAATACCTTGTATGTAATTATACAGGGTGTCCCAGAAATAAGTGCAAGTATTTTAACTGGTAGTATATTGCGGCCTCGGAAACACGCCTATTAGGTATTTTTTCCGAAAAAAAATTATTTAAAAAAGTTTTTTTTTAAAAGTTTTGGATTTTTTTTAGTTTTAAGTTAAAAAACATAATTTCTTGATAATATGTCAACATAGATAGTAGCTTGAATTTACATGAAAGAAAATCCAGAAAAGATCGAGTGGTTCTCAAAATTTTAGCAAAAATCATTTTTATCAAAGAAAAATTTTCAAAGTAAAATAACTCGGTTTTTTTGGACTTATTTAAAAAACGGTAAAGGGAAAAATATTTTTATATTTTTTTTGACCAGATCTACCACCTACCCTTAAAATACTTGCACCTATTTCTGGGACACCCTGTATATCGAGAAACTATGGTTACGCTCGTTTAAATTGATACTTTATGTCAGTTTAATAATATATTTTCGTACTTTTGCGCTTAGGCGTAAAAGTGTTTTTAGACGTTAAAATGAATTTTTTATATTACAAAAATTATTATTTTTGCGGCGTTTGAAAAAAAGAACTTTTTACCCAGACTTAACTCAGCTGATATATATATTTTTGCTGCATTCACGTACATGATAAACACTGGGTTAAGTTGAGTTTAAAGCTTGTCATAATTCACCCTCCTCCGCAAACTGGGACACTTTTAACTTTGATCTATGGTTTTCGAACGAGCTTATACACAATATAAAAAGAGATGCAATCTCGCTCTATTTATCTTGTAGGTTTTTCTCGATATTTTTAAATTATTGGCTCCATTAAAGGAGCAGCAGTCAGGGGGCGGGGAGGCGTGATTGAGGAAGTTTCCAGAACATTCTTTAGCGTCAAGCGGAAGTCATTTGTCTTCCGGCAAATTCAATCACGACCCGGACAACTCTAAAACGCAAAGTGTGTTTAGCTTCTTAAGTGTTATTAAAAAGATATCCTTATAAAATATCTGTTACGTTTGGGATTAAAAGACCAATAATATGGGACTGCTAGATTGCTAGATGCAAGTGCTAGATTAGATCTGTTCGGTGTTGAGATTTGAGCACCGGTAATAGGTGTTGATGACCACCGGTGTTTCAGTCGGATATTAACACCGGTATTCATTTCAGCACCGGTGTTCATCTACAATACCGGTGTTTATCTCAACACCGGTGTTTATCTCAACAACGGTGTTTATCTCGACACCGGTGTTTATCTGAACACCGATGTTTATCTCAACACCGGTATCGCGATGAACACAGGTTTCGAGATCAACACCGGTCTCGGTGTCGATGTCTATGGTGCCGTTTGTTTTTTTTTAGTTTTTTTAATGTAATATTTTTTAGTTTTTAGAACAGGCCTATGCTAGATAACAACAAAAAAAATTACATTTCATCAGGTACTTTAACTTACAGGTTATAACTGATTTGGATATTGTCACCTCAATATTTATACAGTTCATACCAAATAAACTTTTAGTCACGTGACTAAGATTGACCGGCACAGCGTTGTCCACTTTTATATATTTTCTTTTAATCAAAACATTTTAGGAAGCATAAATAAATTTTTTAATTATAAATATATACATTATTATTTACATTAACAAAACTTAAGGGACATAAAGGGCCATTACTACGGCTTTCCCGTTTAAAATATTCTAATAAAGTTTCGATTATTTTTTTACGGCTATTTCTGCTACAGTTACGGCTATATCTGGTATCCTTCGCACTAAAAGAGGTTCTAAAAAGGACAATGTTCCGGGATGCAAATAATAATCAATGCATGGCCTGCTAGTAAACATTTTTAAGCTTAAATTATCACAACACTATTTATTTAAACCAAAAACTCATAATAAAAAACTATAGTGTTAAAACGAATGACAATATCAGTAAATAAATAAATAAATGCGACAACTTGACATTTTTTCCAGCAGAGCTGTCACCTGAATTCCCAGCGGGAAATTTAAATTCCACTTAGTACGGCGCCGAATATGTCCATGGTTGGCAACATTTAATTTAAAAATCGCACCATTGATGACGTAACTAAAAGTTTATTTAATATGAACCGTAGCATAAAGTTTTGGAAATACTGAACAATCCTGTACCCAAAAGAAGCTAATTGATTTTTATTTTCAGGGCTTTTACATCTCGATAAATGAAACACATTTTCCCTGTACTGATTTTCAAATAAGTCTAAAATAACTATAGAGATATTTCACTTTGAAAATTAAAAAAAAAATGATTTTTTGCTTAAATTTTGAATTTTTTTTTAAAAATTTCTTTTTTTGTGAAAAAAACTTCATAAATGTGTTTCTGTGGTCGATCTATACTATTATACCAGTTAAAATATTTGTTCTCCTTTTTAAATATTTTTTCTCTTTTTAACGAAATACTGTAAGCAGTTTAATGCCGATTAAAAGTTGTCTCTTGATATTTTATCGATTTCGGCCTCCTTGATGAGATAAACGCAATTTTATTAATTTGTCTTGATGCAAGTCTAAGAGCAACCTTTAAACAATTTTTAAGATCATTAACTTTAAAAAAGTTTTAAATAAGTACTCATTGATTTCTCATCAAAAAATATGAAAAAAAGTTTCTATAAACATGGGTATGGAAATGCATAGTTTTAGAGTTACAGGATGTTAAAACTTTTTAAAATTAGGTTTTTCGTAATTATTTTAAATGCCATTATTTTTTTATTTGAAATTGCTGTAAGTTGGACTAATAGTAATAATAACTAATGGTAATACTATTTAATAATAAATTATGTAAAATACTATATAATTTCTTAATTTAATTTTTATTTTAATTTTATTAATTGTGATTAATAAAATTGCATTTATCTCATCAAGGAGGCTGAATTCGACAAAATATCAAGAGATAACTTTTAATTAGCATCAAACGGCCTACACAATATTGATATCAAAAGAAAAAAGTCAGTGGCGCACATGCTTTTTTTGAAAAATATTCCAGCTAGAACACTTTTTTAGCATTAAAATATGTAGCACTTAACATTGATTATTAAGACTTTAACACCCTGTAGCTACGAAACAAAGCAGAATCAGACCTATGTTGATATGAAAAATAGGTCTTATTGTCACGTGAGGAATCGCCGCACGAGATATGGCACATGTCTTTTGAAACACCCTGTATAACCCCCTATCAAAGAATGGAATCAATTATTTACAATTTGATTGGTTATAATGGCTATAATTAAATTTGATTAACGTCATATTTTTTGATGTTGTTAAAGTATAACATTTTCCGCGATAAGTATTATCAGCCTTTCCGTAGCATTGAACTAAATAAATTTTGTGCATCTTTAACATTTTAAAACAGCAAAAAATATGACCTGAATTGAAAATATCTACCAAAGAATGAAATCGAAATTATATTACCATAATAGAAACGCCTTTTAATTTATAAGACTAGGAAAAAATTCAGGTACATTTTCATGTTTTTCTTTTAAATTTCTCTAAAACGGTTTTGAAATTCGGAAAAGTATAAACCGTATTAACCATTTTCGAACATCTTTCTCAAAATGCCAATAATAAAAAAGTTTTCCTCTTGTAAAGATTATCCGGGGTCATACTGTAATTACGTACCTACTATTTTAGACATAGCTATAGATTTTTTGAAGTATCGATTTGTTACAATTAATAAATAAATAATGAATAATTACGTTGTAAAAGAAGATGAAGATTTTATTCAGTTAACCTCCCCACCCTGCTCAATTTTTCCTACCCCAACGTGGGCATCGACCATTTCTGGCTTGTTTCGTTACAGCCCTGCTCTCGCCTTTATAAATATTTACAAACTTAATTATGAAACTTTCAAAGTGGATTTTTAACTTAATATACACTTATAGAGGTAATTTCGCTTCGTTAGAAGCAGCCTAGAAGGGACCCAAGATAACCCTTTGCCTTTTTGTCATATCTTACGGCGCAGTCTTTAATTGGAAAAATGAATTTGGTTATTTCGAGAAAATTTCCAATAAGTTCATTAGCATACAAATTTGGGCAAAAGGATTGTTGATTTTATAAATCGAAGAAATTAAAAAGAGTGAAAAATTGTGATAAAAAATTATTCTCAGTAGGGAGGTAGACAAAAACCATTTTTTATAGAGCATATAATACCTTATGATCGAAAAAAAAACGGCGTCCAGTTGGCTGAGAAATGACGATTTCATTTCCCGTATAATAATTTACATATAAAATGACTGCGATTTTCATTTTACTGCCATGCCAAGTTTTTTTTTCGATCATATTGTATATTATGAGCCTTGTGCCTTAAATATGTCTCAGCAAATATATTTTTCCAACCCTGCGTTTTCAGTAATTTTTGCGAGTAGTTTAAATCTAAATTATGATTAGTACCGTACTGACGGACAATTTTTAAAAAATCTACGCCTATTATTTTCAGGTGTTGTCACAGATTTATCAAAATCTGTGACTTTTCCAAAATCGCGTAAAAAATTTGCGTTTTTTCTGGCTATTTTTTCCACTTCTTTTTAAGTTAAAGCAGCTGAAAAAATACTAGACATTGTATAATAAATTTAAAAATTTCACAATTTATAGTAAATTATATGTACGTTTTGAAAATAAGGGCTCGAAGTGCTTTAATTTTTTAGGAAAATAAATTTTTCACAGTACTCGTTTTTGAGCGATTTTTAATAATTATGGTTTAAGAAAACTATAATCAAATTTAAAAAGTGAGCCATTTTTATAATTTTTGCCTTTTAATAATTATACTGTGTTGTATTTTTACCAAAATGTGTGATTAGACCATTTTTTTTCATGACTACTAAGAGAAATAACAATTTTATCAAAAAAAATTCGCTCTCTCGGCTGTTTAAAAGTAAAAAAAGTATTTCTTGACTACATTGTTTACCCGGAATCCGAACCGCGATCCTTGGCCATACCATTGTCAATGGCCTACCGCCTTGATGAGTGTGTAAATCGACTCTTGGGCTCAGCGCCCACGGTGCGACTGTTTTCTGACAAAAGTTGTAAATAGGTTGAGCTTGCAACTATTTTGTAACCTCGGTAACGTATAGTAGTTCGAAGTCGCACACGAATTGATTCGAATGGAACTAGTTTGCAATCAGTCACAAATTTGTTATTCGTGGCGATTAGAACATAAAATTTGTCGGGGAAATACGAAGAACTCTATAATTATAAAAACTTTATGTAGTAATGAAAAGATGGACCATATTTCCTTAATCTAAGTTTTTAAGTTAGTCTTTAACAGTATTTTTATCAAAATGTGAGTTGACTATGTACGGAAAATATTGACAATTTTGACACATAGTTTGTAAGGAAAGTTTGTTGTTTTCATTAGGAAAATATACTAGACATAATGCAACATTTTGAAAATTTTACGATTTGTAGTAAATGTTATGTACAGGGACATCATTTTAAGTGTCTCACTCAATTTATTATTTTCCTGTTTCGTATTTAAAAATAGTAGAGAGATTTTCTAATGTAATTTTCGCGAGGATGCTGATACTTTGCACTTACCGTTTTCGATATACAGTGGATTTAAAAATGAATTGTTCCAGAATCATTTTAAGTGTCTCACCCAATTTAAAATTTTCCTCTTTTCTGTTTTAAGATAGTAAAAAGATATTTTAATGTAATTTTTCGCGAGGATGGCGATTTTCTACATTAAAATTTTTTTAAACGTCAATTTTGACAGATATGACGCCATTTTGATTTTTTTAATGGAAACCACATATTTTAGCATGGTCCGGTAGACATATTTTAGCTAATTTCAAAAATATATAGTTTGAACAATTCATTTTTAAATCCACTGTATATCGAAGACGGTAAGTGCTAAGTATCCTAAACTCTATATTTTTGAAATTAGCTAAAATATGTCTACCGGACCATGTTAAAATATGTGCCGGTTTCCATTTAAAAAAATCAAGATGGCGTCGTATCTGTCAAAATTGCCGTTTAAAAAAAACTGATTTAGATAATCGGTATCCTCACGAAAAATTACAATAGAAAATCTTTCTATTATCTTTAAATACGAAACAAGAGAATTATAAATCGAGTGAGACACTTAAAATGAGGTCCCTGTACTTTGCACACAATTCTACGGCTATTTTGTTTCACCTTGTGAGTTCCCACGTCTCCGATCTGTAGCTACAAAAAAAGATACAAACAGATTCAAAGATAGAGTTTTACATCATGTGTTTCGTTCTTCTTGATATTATATCGCTCCAAAGAAGAGTTTAGTTCTCTAATCATTATTTTGTCCTGTCCGATTTTATTGGATATATCCTCATTACTTTTGCCGTCTGGGGAAAGAGTTACTCCAAGGTATTTAAATTTGGAACAGTGTTCTATTGTTTTGTCCGTACCAATATTCAAATCACTATGATCGTCGTTTCTTACCAGACATGTATTCGGAATTCACAAGAATTCACAATTTGACTCCAAATACCAAGTATGTGGTACCAAATTAATCGTAAAAAATGTTCTTTCTAAATATGTTAATGAGCCACTTATATGAGTTCTATTTCAAAAAATTGAGATATGATTAAAAATACGATTTAAGCATCTTTTAACCGATCAGAAAAAGACACGAAAAACATTAGACGATCAAATATATTTTATCAAAGTTCCTTGATTAAAAATCAATGGTTATGCCATTGCACTCTAGATTCAAATTTAAAATGCTATCTCTTTAATTGAACATTTCAAAAGTTAACATATGGTATGTCATTCTAATTAGAATGTAATTCTCTATCATATAAAGTAAAGAAATAACGGCGTACCATTTAAAAATCAAAAGTTGTAGTCATTTCCGGTGAAACAGGAAGTTGAATACGTCAATCAATCCTAACTATTGTCATATACGAATATACAAAATCTCGTTTTTTATCTGAAAAAATAAAAAAGTTAAGGGGTGAGACACTTTTGAGAAACACACTATTAGCTATTTGATATAAATACCGTACCTATACTAGTTAAATCATTATCAAATTAATTTCAAGGAAAACGCGTGTGCCATTATATCGATCGATAGTAATATAAGAAAACTTTGGGAGCGCACTATTACCTCATACTGCTTTACCTCAGCGTATTTGCCCAGATTACGTCCTATCGATATACTCTCGAGTACCTAATGCCATAAAAGGATATATACTCCCAATAAACGTTAACTGAAACTGCATCTGATCAACTGTTCACAGAAAGTCTTTGGAAGTTATAAACTTAATGCTGTGTATAGAGGCGTTTCAAGCAAATTGAAGTTCGAAAAGCTGGTTAATGTTTAAAGTTAATTAATATTTATACAGGTATTGCATTATACGAAGAAAAATTTTTTAGTACATTATTCATAGTTTCTTCATCGTATTTTACTTATTGTAGCTCAGCTTTATAAAATAAATGTTGTTGACTACCTCAAAATAGAACCCCTGGATATAAATATAGTCCAGTAAATGAATGTTGAAACCACGGCTTAATTCGTCCACCGAGACTTTTAAGTTCAGGCGGATTGTGTGTACCTTTTGGGGAGTAGTTTCAGGGGAAACAATAAAAAAAAGAAAAATAAAGCCGAAAAAATGGCCCCAAATGGCTGAAAAAAAAACAATTTTTCGCAAATATCTGCCAAAATATGCAATTTACAAAATTTCTTTTCTAAAAATGATTCATATCATTTTTTACGTAGTATTAGTATATCGGGTGCGCCTCAAAAGTGGCTCACCCCTGTAACTTTTTTATTTTTTTCAGATAAAAAAACGAGATTTGGTATGTTAGTATATGTCATAAATTAGGACTGACTGACGCATTCAATTGTTTTCGATCACTTCGTGTTTCACCGGAAATGACTACAACTTTTTATTTTTAAATGACACCCTCGGTATTTTTTTACTTTATTCGATAGAAAACGACACTCTGAATAGTAGACATATCATATTTCAACTTCGACACTCTGAATAATGACATATCATATGTCAACTCTTGACATTTTCGCATATGATTTATTTGAAATTGAATCATGCGGTTCATAACGACAATTTGACTGGAAATACCGTATGATCGAATAAAAACAGCGTCAGCGATGGCTATGAAATGACGATCGATGACATTTCCCATATAATTTTACATATATATAAAATGACAGCATCTTCATTTCATAGCCATCGCTGATGCCGTTTTTATTCGACCATACGGTACCAAGTGTGTGGTACCAAATTATTCCTAAAAAATACTTTTTCTAAATATGTTAATGAGTCAGACAACAGCTATCTCATCTTGGAACTTGTTTGAATTTTGTCATATTTTATGATAATAAAAAAACGGGCAAACATTTATTCTAAAAAAAGTCTAAAAAATTTCAGATTTTTACAATCTTATTCATATTTTCACTAATAATAGCTTATTTATCAAGTTTTTTTTTTGACAGTTGTTATTAGAGTTTCTTCTAGCAACTCAACAAAATTTGAAAAATTTGTTTAATCACATTTTAATAAAAAAACAACTATTCGTGAGGCGCTTTCCGCTTTTTTTGTGATTTCCCGAAAGTGTTGTAAACAAAAGAAAATTGCATAATTACGAACAGTCGAATTATTTTTTTCCCGAACAACTTTACGAAAAAAGGTATCAGTATCATATTTTTAGCTAAGGACCCAATCTTCCATTTTGCGATCATGAAAATCATCTACATGCAATATTTTGGCCAATATTTGCGAAAAACCTATTCTTTGACCCTTTAGGGCCGTTTATAACCGTTTCCTGAGTCTTTACGAAAAAAAGTGCCACAATCTTTTTTGTAGATAATGACCTAATCTTTTTTATTCCATCTACAAAATTTTTGTAAATTGCATATTTTGGCAGATATTAGTAAAAAACTGATTTTTCGGACTTTTGGGGCCATTTATTCGGCCAAAGTTACGGCACGGTGTTACAATTTTTTTTTCTCTAAAACTACTCCCCAAAAGGTACACAATCCGCCTAAAAAGTCGATGAATTACGCCGAGACTTGGGTCTTTTCGTGTTCTTATTTACAGGACTAATAATAATTAGGATTTTCTAGAAATGGATTTTCAGTTCTGCGCAGTGTATATTTAATTACATTCTTGATAGTGAGAGATAAGTGCAGGTATTTTAAGAGGTGACAGATAATAGACAAAAGAAATAAATTCTCTGTTACCATTTTTGTTGTACTTACGATGTTTACCATTTTAAGAATAATTATTCTTGGAATAAATAATGAGGCTTAGGTAACTACCAGTAAAAATGGTCCTTATCATTTTTTACGTAGAATTTTTAGTAGCTTTTGAGATATTCCGCCTCGAAGATCCCTGAATTTCCTCTCCAAATCTCGCTCGGGGTATTTCTAAGTGTATCATTGATTTCTAAGTGTATCATTGATTGATAGGACAAGTTGTTTCTTGTTTCATAACTCGGGTAAAATTTAATATTTTTTGATGATTTAAAATTCATTTAAAAGGTAGAATCAACAGCTATCACATTTTGGAATTTGTTTGAATTTGGTCATATTTTATGATAATAAAAAAACGGGTAAACAAAAATTTTCAGATTTTTACAAATTTATTCATATTTTCACTAATTGTTGTATTAATTCTTAGAGTCTCTTTAAGGCAATTCAGAAAGTTTGAAGTACCGTATGATCGAAAAAAAAACGGCGTCCAGTTGGCTGGGAAATGACTATCGATGACATTTCCCATATAAATTTACATATAAAATGACAGCGATCTTCATTTCATAGCCATCGCTGACGCCGTTTTTTCTCGATCATACGGTATTTGTTCAATCACGTCGTTTTAATAAAAAAAACAACTATTTTTAAGTGGCTGTTCCGCTTTTTTGGGATTTCCGAAAAGTGTCGTAAACAAAAGAAAATTGCATACCTTTATAAGTAACAACCGTCAATGAGGAGTTGGAAATCAATGATAAAAGTTCAAAATTACCTGCAATATTTTGCAACTCTTTCATAGTATATTGTTCTTGTCCATTTTCCCGGATATAATGGACTCTTGTAGGACGTCCCTTGATGGTCTAGGAGCTGTGGAACATGTATTGTAAAACTGTGTATGACAATACTTGTGATATTTTTTGTGCACCCGCACAAAAAGTGTCAGAACCTTTTTTGTAGATAATGACCTAAGCTTCATTTTTTATTTCAAGAAAAAATTGTAAATCGCATATTTTTGTTATTTGTGGTTCTGGGGCAAGATTACGAAGACCATTTTCCTCCCTATTAACCTATTTGTCTTTCTTAATAACATTAATTCATCGAAGACACACAATCGAGTTGATTTATCGTTATTTCGTACAATCTCGCATCTCTATTGTCCTCGGGGCCTCCCCGACGACTGCATTCGACGCCCCTAAATTATCATATCGACGTGGGCCATGCCTCGGGCGTCTCGGAGATAAGTCCTCTGTTAAACAAGCGAATACCGCCGGCTCCATCCAGATAGAATTCTGCCGGTATTGAGGGGGACAGTATGCGGCATATCTGGCAAATAATTGATATTGGATGGGAAGAATGGGAACGGTAGGATATAGGTGTGTGTCCTTAATTTTGCTCTCCGTGTGTGTCCTAATCTTGCTTAATGGACTTGTAACCTGCATTACTTTTAGTAAGAATTGTACAGAGAGAAGAGGGTTTCTATACAGGGTATTTCAAAAAACATGTGTTATCTCTCGTGGGGAGATTCCTCACGTAAAAATATTTCTTTTTTATATCAATATATCCGATTCCGCTTTCTTTCGTAGCTAGAGGGGGTTTAAGTCTTATTTTTTTTTGGGTGGCTCAAAAAAGTGTGAGTGGATCGCGATTATTTTTTTTAAATGGAACACCCTGTATATTTCTGCATTTTTGATTTCTTTCTAACCACTTTACATAATCTTAAATATAAATAAAAATGTTTTGATAGTTTTAGAGATATTAATAAATAAATAAATAACAATTTTTTTCAGCCTTAAAAAAAATGTAAAAATACAAAAATGTCTTAAAACCAAAACCACAGTCAAAACTATACTAGGTATTTACTATTGTTGGTCTGTACTTAGTTTTCCTACAAATATTGTATTCTTAAACCATACAGGATCTTCAAAATTCTATGTCAAACTTTCTAAAATATATAAAATAGTTTTTCTTCGTTGTTTTAAATGAAACACCCTGTATATCATTCACTTGTTAGAGGAAGAATTAGAAAATTAACATTTATTTATTTAAATTGCTTTAAAATTTTTAACGGTTTTGCGGATATTCTTAATATTATATTACATTGTTTCAACAGTAAGATGTGTATAGCATTTGACGCATAGAAACAAATCGAACGAAAATGTTATTTAATTTTTACTAGACTACCTATTATGAGGAGCAGACTTTCTAGATGCATTTTGTACATTTATTCGAATTTTGGCAAACAAAGAAAAACTGCTATGCTTTTTGCAAGAAATTTACCGAAAAACTAGTATACTAAAAAAATGAATAAAACATCATAAAAATAGTACACCTACCTTCTAGTTTTTATGATATCTGAAAAAAAAAAATAAAAAAGAGTGTCCTTTAGACATGAAATTTCTCTTTATTTGTCTGCTACCACGGTCCGTATCCCCAACTACATGGCCCCCAGTCGTAGTTCCACTCATTATTTTAAGTACTATTATTCAAAAAATAGAGAAGTTGTAGTACAAAAAAACACTCTTCATCAGGCAATGACAAACAAACAGCCGTATGTCCACAACACAAAAGGACATAATATTGTAACTCTGTGTATGTAGTTTGCAATGCCACCTTTGGTTGAAAATCTTAAAAAATGGGCAAAATGCATTTAGTAAGTCTGCTCCTCATATACATGGTGATCCGAACTGTATTTCGGAAACTTCCGGAATTCCGGCAGCAAATTTTGCTGATAATGTATGTCATAAAATGCTTAGTTTCGGAGATACAGGGTACAGGGTGTAAGTATATACAGGGTACAAGTTTCATTTTTATTTCGATTTTTTCCAAATAATTTCTGAACTAACTTCTATATTTGGATGAAAATTGGCGTCTGGGAGTTTTTTGACATGAGAAATTTTATTTTGATGTCAATATGATTCCCATTTGTAGGGGGCGCCACCTACATGTGTTTTAAGTGTTTTGAAAAGTAACAACTTTTTGTTCGTACCTGTATAAGACTACTCAGTGAAAAAATATACATTTCCGTGATTTTTTACGTAAAAAATGTCTCTTGGTAAAAATCGCTACGAGCAACTAAAGTTGCTCTCAAGATATTTAGAATGGAAATAGTCAATACTTTTTATTATTGACTAAAAATAAACACGTTGGATAGTTATTTGACTAAAATGATAAATTTGGGACCTTTTTATTTTTTTAAAATTAATCATAAATTTTTCTTCGAAAAAATGATGATAAGAGTTTCTGTTGAACTTTTGCACAATTGAAATGTTGAAACATTTCAAATTTATGATTTCACTCTAATAACTATTTAGTCAACATGTTCAATTTATGTCAATGATGACAGATATTGATAATTTGGGTTACAAATATCTCGAGAACCATTACTCATAGCGATTTTTACCAAGAAACATTTTTTATATTTTTTACTTAATAGTTTTTCAGAAATTATTTGGAAAATTGAAATAAAAATGAAACTTCTATACCATGTATCTCCGAAACTAAGCATTTTAAGACATACATTTATACGAACTTTTTTACTTACTTTTATCAGCAGAATATGCTGCCGAAGTTTCCGGAATACAGTTCAGACTACCCTGTATTTTATGTTAAAAAACCGACTTTTAACTTTTTCTGATTAAAAATGAAAAATAACCCAGTAAAAAATAATCGTCCCAACTTTTTCGAATCGAATCCGAAAAGTTTTCATATAATATATTCCCATTTTGGCCGAAACACGTCCTAGTTATGGATCGTTAGAGCGAATAGATGGTGGAAAACTTTACACACGTCATTAAACGTCGACCGCCAGCCCAGCTTCTGGGACTATTTATCTGACGGATAACTGGGACCTCCCCCCCATAGTTAGAAACAACGACGAATATCCACTAATTAAAACAGGATATACCGGGTTAAATCCTTTGGGAGGCTAGAATAACGGCTGTTTTTTAATCCTACGTCGATTCGATTAAATTTGACGCTTCTAAAATTTTTGGATTGATTAAAAATTGGTTAATTAAAAGTTATTAAAAATTTGCAGCGGTGGTAGCGTGGCTTCAACACAAGGAGATGTAATAAGTAACTCCAAATAACATTTTATCAACACAATACAATTTTTTTATTATTTTTTATTAAAGTCTTTAATTTTGAAGTTACAAAAATAAAATATACCAAAAATGTAAAACAGCCCCGAAATGTTTTAGCAATATCCCCGAAATGTTTTACGAAATATTTCTGGATATATTTTGTGAAACATTTCGCAAAACACTTTTGGAAATAGTACGATAAATTACAAGCCCGTGTTATAAAAATTAGTTCCCACGTTTCCTGAAATTGATCGAGACGCACCGTGATTGGTCTCACTCTATTTCAGGAAACGTGGGAAACTAATGTTTATAAAACGGGCTTATACTTATCCTACTACTTTCAAAAATGTTTTGCGAAATGTTTATATATATATATTTCTCTTAAGAACAATAAAGGAACATAGCTTTTAAAAATGTCCGTGGACTATACTTTTGTTGGCATCGGGTCAATCAATAATTTTAGCAATACTACTCTTATATTAAGCAATTAACCGTAAACCAACATATCATATACAATTTTATACAGGGTGTCCCAGGCTGAGCGTGCATTAGAAGTTTCTAGAGAACCACAATATCTAGATCGGAGATTTTTTGCATATCATTGTTTTACAACGAGATCTATCGATTAAAAATATTTTTAATATGGCGGCACTTCCGGAAATACCGGAAGTTGACAGCAACTTTCTTATTTTAAATGGGTGCCCCTTTTTATTACATATTTAAATTATCTGTAAAATTCTATAAATATTGATGTAAAACACTCGATACCTAACATTAACCGTTTTTGAGAAAAAAAAAATATTTAAAACTTTCGGACGAAAAAAACTACCTGTCAAAAAAATTTGTATAGCCTAAAGGTCAAATTTAGTGATTACCACAGCCACTGTGACATAAAGAAAATACATGTCGCTATCTATTTCAAAAATGAAATTGTTCAAATGTCATATAATAATGGCGGTATATAGCTGTCATGGAATTGAGGGATTAAAAAAATATCATAAATCATTTTTTTCAAAGGGAAACCCACTTTTTTTACTTCACTAATGAAAAGGTTTTTCAATTCGTTACTTTTTAGCTACCACATGTTCCTATACCTAAAATATATCGTTGTTAAGTTATTTAACTGAACGTATCTGTTAAAATAGCAGACAAGGCCAACAAAAAGTTTATTAAGTGCCTTACAACTATATAACCAGTGTTCACTTTTACAAACATTTTCACTAAAATGACGAATACACGATTTTAATTTAGTATTAATATTCAAAATATGATTTGGAGGTCCTTCAATAGATTTTAATTTTTTTGAATACACCATAGAAATGAAGGATGATTGCAAAATTATTTATATTTTGCGGCGATATTTTTTCTAAACCGGGAACGAGATGAGGCTGTTTTACAGGTTAAAAAGATAATCAAACCAATTTAAAAAAAGAACTAAATTTAGGTAAAAAAACAAAGCTGTGAACGTATCTGTTAGATAAAATAGCAGACAAGGCCAACAAAAAAGTTTATTGAGTGCCTTACAACTATATAACCAGTGTTCACTTTTATAAACACTTTCACTAAAATGACGAATACACGATTTTAATTTAGTATTAATATTCAAAATATGCTTTGGAGGTCCTTCAATAGATTTTAATTTTTTTGAATACACCATAGAAATGAAGGATGATTGCAAAATTATTTATATTTTGCGGCGATATTTTTTCTAAACCGGGAACGAGATGAGGCTGTTTTACACGTTAAAATTCCTTAATAATATACGTCAGAATATATGCTAAACACATTATATATAATAAAAATATATTAGATTTATAGTTCATGTCTGGCAATTTTGCAATTTTATAGATAAACGTGGCAATATCGATTTTTTTTTCTCGCATTCCTTCCGTAGCTTCAGATCCGCTGGTCAAACAGTATATAACCAGTGTTCACTTTTATAAACATTTTCACTAAAATGACGAATACACGATTTTAATTTAGTATTAATATTCAAAATATGATTTGGAGGTCCTTCAAGAGATTTTAAGTTTTCTGAATACACCATAGAAATGAAGGATGATTGCAAACTTATTTATATTTTGCGACGGTATTTTTTCTAAACCGGGAACGAGATGAGGCTGTTTTACAGTTTAAAAAGATAATCAAACCAATTTAAAAAAAAAGAACTAAATTTAGGCAAAAAAATCAAAGCTGTGAACGTATCTGTTAGATAAAATAGCAGACAAGGCCAACAAAAAAGTTTATTGAGTGCCTTACAACCATATAACCAGTGTTCACTTTTATAAAATTTTTCACTAAAATGACAAATACACGATTTTAATTTAGTATTAATATTCAAAATATGCTTTGGAGGTCTTTCAATAGATTTTAATTTTTTTGAATACACCATAGGAATGAAGGATGATTGCAAAATTATTTTTATTTTGCGACGGTATTTTTTTTAAACCGTGAACGAGATGTGTTTAAAAAATCGTATCACCCTTGTATCACCCACCGACTAAATCAGCGAACGGGAGACGTAACCGTGGCAGGAAAGTTCGCTGACCGCGGCTTGTATTCGGCGGCGCCGGCGTTGAAGATGTAACGGGGACAGTCGCATCATCGCGTCTTCAAGATATTTTTTTTAGCGTTTAGCGTAGGTATTAGCGTTATCTAGAAAGCTCGACCAATATACACATTAAATAATTGAAATTGAATTTAATTATTTGAATATATTTACTGAGAATTTTAATTTATTAGATAGGAGAGATCTCAGTGACTTTTTTTTAAATAAAAACGTATTACCAATATTTTGAAGGGATGCGACGCATCACCCGCATCCCGCATCAATGGAAGCCTCGCTGCTGAAAATTTGTTCATAGTTGTATTTAATGTTCTAAAAAGACCAACTAAAAAAGAGACGAGTAACTAATCTTATCTGATTAGTGGGGGGATTATTTTTTTGTGGATTAGAGGATTACTTTTAATGAATTAAAATTAAAAAACGAGCTTGGAGAAAGTAATACATTATTTACTTAATAGACAAAACGTTATTTTTTGTGGAGATACTTTTTTGTCCTCAATTCATTCGGAGAAGCGATTCTATTTTAGATAAAAATAACAACCCCATTATTGTTTATCACATCGTTCTGCCAACGTGATGAATAACCCAGTTAAAAATACAAATTCTCTGGGTCTTTTCCACTCCACTGTCATAAAAAGTTATCTCTCTTTTTTGCATTTTATGAAATATAATTTTGTCTTCATATTCATCAGTAGGGGCGACACATAATTTTCAAAAAGAAGTTACTTTAGTATGTTCTTATTCAATATTAGCTTCGTTCCAACATACAAATTTGTACCGTTTGAGAGCCGGGATCGGATTTGTACGCATGCGTAGACTATTACGATATCAAAATTAAAAGTGTTTTGAAAAAGTGGTTTGTTAACTGATTTTAGAATCAAATTCATAACCTAATTTTTGTTTATTAATATAGATTGGAATTATTTTCGATATAAATTACGAATTTTGGATTTTATTGGACGTAAATCACGAAATTACCTTTGGCTTCATTTCGCAAAAGTTCTAAATCATCTTCAGTGATCTATTTCCCAGATAGACAGACTAGAAGACAGACCCTAGAGGGTGGTCCGAATTATATTCGGGAAACTTACATACAACATTACAACATTATCTGCAGATAAAAATAAGTAATAAAAATATTTGGAATGCAAATAGCCAATATATGTCATTAGTGACAAAAAAAACCACGTTGACTATAGTCTATTCAACGACAAGATCCTTGACAGTGATAGATGTGTCTGTCATTTTCATTTCTTCTTCTTCTTTTAGAAGGCGTATCGCCTGTTTAGTTCCGGTTTCCTCCTCGTCTAAGCAACTCTTGCGAGGTTGACTGCCAACTGTCTTGCCAACGTTTAGGTGGTCGTCCAGTAGGTCTTCTGCCATGGGGTACGTTGTTGCGAATTATTATGGCCATTCTGTCGGGGCCCATTCTATTGACATGCTGGTTCCATTCTCTTCTTCTCTGCCTTATCCATCTGACAACGTCGTTTGTTTGGCACTTTTCTCTTATGTCTACATTTCTCTGTCTGTCCCTCAATGTGTATCCAGTTATCATTCTTAAGGTCTTCATTTCAGTAGTTCGTAGGATTCTCTTTGTTACTGATGTTTCAGCTCTGGTTTCCGCACCATATGTCATCACTGGTCGTATGCAGGTTTTGTATATTCTTGACTTACATTCTGTACTCAAATGTTTGTTTTTCCATATGGGATATTTAAGATGTCCTGATATTGCGGCAGCTTTATTGGCTTGTTTCCTTACTTCTTCTTCCAGGAATCCTGAGCTTGTAATTTTGCATCCGAGGTATTCGAATGACATTATCTGATCAATAGTTTTGTTTTTTATTACCAATTTGCACCGTAGAGGCTCCTTTGTAATGGTCATGCATTTGGTCTTATTTGTGGAAATTTGCATGTTAAGTTTTTCTGCCTGTCTGTTAAAAGCTTGTAGCATTCTTTGGAGGTCGTCCTCTGACTCTGCAATAAGTACTGCGTCATCGGCATAGCATAATATGTTTACTTTATGCATTCCCATTCGATATCCTAATCCAGTATTCTTGACGGTTTTTATTACTTGATCCATGATTGTGTGAATAACAGAGAGCTAAGACTGTCGCCTTGGCGAATACCAGTTGTAGTTCGAAGGTGCTGCGTTAAGGTAAAGTTTGTTCTTATTTGGGTTGTTGTGTTTGTGTTTAAGTCCTTGATAAGTTCTGTGAGTTCTTTCGAGACATTACTGCTTTCCAAGGTGGTGATGATGTCTTTTAGTTGGACTCTATAAAAGGCCTTTGTTAAATCTATAAAACACAGATAGGCTGGAGAGTTATATTCTAAGGATTTTTCAACTAGTTGCCTGAGTATGAATAATGCATCGGTAGTTGATCTGTTTCTTCGGAATCCTTGTTGTTCCTCGCTTATTGGCACTATTGAGGAGATTTTGTCCGCAATGATCTTAGAAGTTTTAGCGAGGTGCTCGGTAATGTTATTCCTCTATAGTTTGTTAAGTTCCTCTAAGTTGGGTCTGTTTTATCTCCTTTTTTAAAAATGGGTATTGTTATACTTTGTTTCCATTCTTCTGGTATTTTCTTATGTTGTAATATAATGTTAAACAGTTTTGTGTATTCCTCTATGATAGCCGTGCCTGCGTTTTTTATTAGCTCGTTTGGTATCTTATCTTGATTAGGAGATTTTCTATTTTTAAGTTTCCTTATTGTCTCTTCTACTTGCTTGTAAGTGATTTGCGCATGATCTTCTATATTATCTCTTTGGCTTGTCTCTTGTGCTTCCATTGGTTCATCTGTTTCTGCGTATAAGTCTCTGAAATATTTTTCCCACGTATCTTCTGCAATTGTTCTTAGTTGTATTGTTTCATTTGTTTCTCGTTTCAAACCCCTCAACATCTTCTAAATACGTTTTTGTGCTCCGTACATATCCGCCTCCATTTCGCTACTAAATCGCTGCCAATATTCTTCTTTAATTTCTCGTACTCTATTATTAGTCCTGTTCCTTATTTCGGTATAGATATTTCGGTTCTCCGGTGTTGGAGATTTCTTGTATTGTAAGTATTTTTCCTTCTTTTCCATTGTAATGTTCTTGACTTCTAATGTAAACCAAGGTTTAATGTTCGGTCTTCTATTGTGTGATACAGTACGTGTTCCTAAAGCTTCTTTAGCACCTTTGCAGATGTTTTCTTTCAGTTTGTTCCAAGCTGTGTTAGGAGTATCAAACTGTTCTATGGGGTTAAGAGTGACATGTGTTTGGCATCTGTTTGAATAAAGTTGTTTAGTGCTTTCGTGGTTGAGGGATTCTATATTGAATTTTTCCGTTTTTATCGATGGTCTTTTTTTGGATAGCGGCGCACCTATTCGTATCTTTCCTAGCACAAGTTTGTGATCTGTTCCAATGTTGGCTGAGGATAAGACTCTTATGTCTATTATTTTCATTTCAAAGTAGTTTATTTTATTTTACAAAGAAATAAGTGGGTACAACTGGAACACACAGCAGGAAATTAATATATTTAAAATTTGACTGACTTTAAAATTTGAGTGATTACTTAAAGATATTGTGAAAAAAACTGTATAAAACTGAAAAAATGTAATCGAGTTATTTTATTTAAAAAAAAACGGTATGTGTTAATACAAAACAAACAAAAACAAAATACCACATACCAAAAAAAAAAATATAAAAAGAGCTATTACTTACTTTCAAGCTTCAGGAAACTTCCCGCATTTATTATTATATTTTTCAATATAACTTAGGTACAAATACAAATTTGTAATATTCCACAGGAATAAATAAAACAAACTATTTTATTAATAATACCACTTACCAAATTTTATACCTTAAAGCTTCATTAAATAACTTTAATCTTAATTTTTTAAACCAGTACCTTTTAACATTATTTTTCTGCAGTACTAAAATCCATTATTTACCTATCGTGTGATGTCGATATTTTACAGCTACTCCAGTAGTATATGTTTAGTAGGATCCTTGTAGCATATACGAGATGCACTTATCTACGACGAGATGGTATACAAATTTTATTGATGATAACTTTATTGGTGTATAAAACTTTCTGCCTGGGCAGCGAGTATTAATTATAAAGTGTGCTCTCGGTCTACAGTTAATTTTCCCTCGATTTTTCCTCCACTTGACTTCAAAAAGACACAAAACCACACGTAGCAACACATAACACGAATCAAAATGCATCATTTTCCAAAACGCAGATATTTGACATAAATTGACACAAAACTAAAATTATAACCTATAATTTGGCAAGACTTTGACAAGCCTCAAAAATCTAAAGGCGAGTTCATACGCATCGGCGTCCGTTTGTCGTTCATCGTTCCGTCAAACCAATAAAATTGAAATATGATCTGTCATTTTTGAAATAAACCAATAAAACTGGTTAAAAACAACAAGAGACGACGCATGACGGATTTATATTTAAACCTATCCATAGTTAACTTAAAAAATATTAGAAACTTTTTTTAGTAAAATAAATAGATTGGTATAGACGTTATCTGATTTTTTTCTGTCATCGTCTGTCGAAATCTTACCTGAGAAAAAAAAACAGAGTATAGATAGTTATTTAACTGAAATGATAAATTTGGGAACATTTTATTATCTCAAGGTAATTTTGATTTTTCCTAGAAAAAAAATACGATAAAACAGTATCTGTTGAAGGTTTTGCACAAACACATGTTTCACTTTTATTATTTCAGATTAATATCTATTCAGTCAACGTGTATAATTTTTGTCAAATATTTTAGACATATATTGACTATTTCGATTTCAAATTTCTGGAGAACGATTGGTCGTAGCGATTTTACCTAGAGACCTTGTTACATAAAAATAACGGAAATGTATATTATATTTTTATTAGTGTAAATACAGGTACGGACGAAAAGTTATGACACTTAAAAATAGCTAAAAATAAGTGGGTGGCGCCCCCTACAAGTATAGTACACTGATGATATCGAAATAGAATTTCTCATGTCAAAAAACTCCCAGTTTTCTTACTCCCCCAACTTTTTTACTTATTTTTATCAGCAGAATATGTTGCCAAAGTTTCCCGAATACAATTCGGACCACCTTGTATATCACTGTTTTCTTCGTCACTCATCATATTTAGTACAAAAATATAAAAATCTTTATTTAAAATATGTATACAAACTTGAGGGATAAGCAAATTAAAGACAGATATATCGAAAAATTAAAAATAAACAATAATCAGCTGGTACACAAGTACACAGTACTTAATACGCAGGTCAGTCGTTTTGATCCTTCCTTTTGGGCTGGATATTATAACTCTGGTTGGAATGCAAAAGTTATCGTTCGTAAAACCATTTTACGTTAGAACTCGTGGTTGGAACGCATTTTATCCACTGCGCAGAAGCGTTACAGTACCGAGAACGGTTCTCTGCTGTGTTGGAACGAACCTATGATGTAACAAAAATTATATACGAAAATCTCGAATTTTATTAACATTTCCCCATTTGCCAATAAAATCGAAAATTTCGAGGACCAGTAATATTATTTCCCAATCTGGATTAGATCCAGATAAAGCAACTTTGTTCTTCTGTTTTTCCTAACTAAACTACCCGGCGGCCATATCGTAAACATTGCCAAAGATCTGATTACAAAGCAAGATTGATCTTTAGAACTGACAGACCTTATCTAACAAATTGTTAAAAAGGACCACAGATCGTCGAAAAAGAATCCAATCGAATCAGTTTTCTGTTTTTATAGGGTTTTGGCAACGGGGTGTATTTTTTCATAGTTTATAGCTTATTATTGTCATGATTTCAATTTCACCTTTGTTATTGCATTTTTTTTCGCTTCATTTTTGGGTATGAATCATCATAAAAAATTTTTTACTGCTTACGTTTTTATATTATACGGAGGTTTTCACATAACTGGTTCATTCAAAGTTTTTAGGATCTAATGATACATTTGGAAACTTTTTATTTTTTTAAGCTAATCTTGATTTTTTTCTAGAAAAAATACGACAAAATAGTTTATTTTTCGATACAAATTTATTATTAGATACAAATTTGGATGTTTTCTCAGTTAGGGCTGTTTCCAAGTCTATTCATTTTTGAAGTGAAACATTTTTACGCGCGCTGGGAGTACAAATTCAACCGTGATACAGCCGTGATACACAAGCTAGCGAGACGGCCGTGACACACAAAAACTATTTTTTACTTGTAAAAAAGTATTTGTTACGCGTCGTTAAATGCTAAAATCGATGCATCCGAACCATTAAACGCAGGGTCGTCCTTAGACTGTTGACCGCCTAGAGCAAGCTCGAAAAAATGCGACCCCCCTCTACAGACAATCGTTTTTTTTTATTAGTGCGAAGTTTGATCCAAAGAATCAGGTGTGAAAAAAAATTATGAAAGTTGTGCCACAGGTGGTAAGAAGTATTATCAAACGCTTTGCGAAAAAAAAAGGAAATAAATATTGAAATGAACAATTTCACATGGGTCGCGTATGCTCCGTCCGGATGAGCTATCTTGAAAAAACATCCGCGCGGACGGTCCGTTCCATCTGAAAGCGCTGTTAGACTGTTCGCTATTTCGTGCTCAATAGATATTAAAGATAATCCGCTTAATCGTTCTTGTGTCATACTTGATCTCAGGTAATTCTCAATTATTTTGAGTTTAGAAAAACTCCTCTCTCCGGTTGCCACTGAACCCGGCAGCGTTAGTAAGATTCTTATGGAGATGTAAATATTTGGAAAGTTTCCAATCAGATCGTGAATTTTTAAATATTTTAGTGTTTGTTTTGGACAACTGAAGTTTTCGGCATTATCTGGTGGTATTAGAACAATTAGAGCTAATATCTCGTCCCGAAGCTCTAGGCCATTAATATCATATTTGTCTCCGTCCGTTAAATAGAGATGAAGATCCATACAATGCTTTGTTGCTTCCTCTCGTTGATATTCCTGAGAACTGTGAAGTCGTATAAAAACGAAAAATAGTCCGAGTGAGCTTTTAACAACCTTTCCTGGAGAGCCTCGTGGATTGTATCCAGGGCAACAAAGAAAAAATCGATTTTAAACTTTTCCTGTGGATCTAAAATTGTCTCATCCACTGATTCATACAAAAATTGTCTAGTTTTTTTTCTGGGACGAGCTCTAATGTCATTAGTAAAAACTGCTCAATTTCCAGCTCTTCTGCTAGTGCTGCAGCATCCACTAATATTTCTCTAAAATGGTCGTCAGTCCTTATTTTGACAAAATAGTCGTCGATAGCTTTTAGAGCTTTTGTGGACTCAATGATGTCGAGTTTCTCATTCTGAAGCAGTTTACTAGTTGCATTTATACTGTTACTGTTGGAAATTTCGTACCGAAAATGACCATTTTCCCAAAATGTAGTAATGACGCATGACCAAACGCATCTTGATCAAACCGAATTTGGTCAAGATGTACCGAATTCAGTACAATTGTACCGAAACGGCCGCACTCAAATTTGGCCGCCTGGAGCAACTGCTCCTATGCTGCACCCTTCAGGACGGCCCTGATTAAACGCAAATATCTTGAAAACTGTCCACATTTTCAAACTAAACAAAGAGACCACCTTTTTAACATAAAGAACACCTTTTTAACATAAAAAAAGTTCAAGCTTTAATTCTAATTTATTGAAATTACTGTATCTATAAGGATAAAAGAAGTAATTTCCAAAATTTGAATATTTGTCATGATATACACGATTCTCATTAAAGGAAACAATCATAATAGAATTATGTATTATCTTTTAAACGACTTTATTATCACCAGTAGTACTCTCTAGCCTAATGGAAAGTACCCTTTCAGGGCTGTTACGGAATTTTACACTATCACCATTCGCTTTGGCATTAAAATGCGTGTAATAGTACGAAATTTCAAGAAAAGCAGTTTACTAATATTCTTATAAATAAACAAAATATATTATTTTTATTTAATCTTTCGAGGGCTGAAACTTCTTCGAAAGCATTTTAGGGCATATGTTCATTTTTGTTTATTTTTATCTGTAAAATCACCCGCCGAAGTTAGATACACTATTTTTTTGACATCCTGTATTAGTATTTTAGATTATCAAATTTAATGAGAGTAACTTTATCTTTTTCATTTTTTAAAACTCTTGAAAAAAGCCTAACAAGCCGAAACATTTGTAGAGATAAAGTTCCATTAAACTTGATACATTTAAAAATGCGTATTATTAAAATCAAAATACCGTATGATCGAATAAAAACGGCGTCAACGATGGCTATGAAATGAAGATCCCTGTCATTTTATATGTAAAATTATATGGGAAATGTCAAGTCCAAGCCAAGTGGACGCCGTTTTTTTTTCGATCATACGGTACTAGTACAATGACAGTAGTAGTGTGGGTCATTTTAATTTATAGAAAAAATAATTACAGTTATGTACAGATAAATTTAATTTTGTTTGTAATTTTCTGGATGTCTTCTGTCGAAATCTTCCTTGATTCATTGGGCAAACCATATAAAATAAATAATGTCTATACTTTGTAGCCAGTTCATTTTTTGAAAAAAATCTAGGTTTTTCGTCACTGGAACAGAAATCTACAAAATAAAATGTGATTTTTTGCAATATCAATGTGTTTATAATTTTATTTATAATCCAGAAATCAAAAAAATGTATATATTTTATTGAAACAAGCAAATAGGGAGCAACTTAGGGTTAAACTGAAAATACCAGAACATGGAGAACATTTTTGAAATAAATGTTATTTTTATTTAAAGATATATTATTTCGATTTTTTCCAAGTAATTTCTGAAGTAAAGTCAAAATTTGAAAGAGAATTGGTGTCTGGGAGTTTTGTGATATGAGAAATTTAATTTTGATGTGTCAATATGACTCCTATTCTCCTATTTGTAGGGGGCGCCACCTACATGTGTTTTAACTGTCTTGAAGTGTAATAACTTTTCGTCCGTATAAAACTAATAAAACTAAAACGAGTAAAAAGATATACCGTTATTTTATACGTAAATAATGACTCTTGGTAAAAATCGCTAGAGGCAACCGTTCTCAAGATATTTAGAATGGAAATAGTCAATACATGTCATTATTGAAAAAAAAACATATGTTGAATTATTTAACTAAAATGATAAATTTGGGAACTTTATTTTTTTAAATTAATCTTAAATTTTTCTTCGAAAAATGATAATAAAACAGTTTCTGTTGAACTTTTGGCACAAAACATTTCAAATTTATGATTTCAGTCTAATTACTATTTAGTCAACATGTTTAATTTATGTCAATGATGACAGGTATTGATAATTTCGATTCCAAATATCTCGAGACCCATTACTCGTAGCGATTTTTACCAAAAGACCTTTTTTACGCAGAAAACGTCCTAAATGTATGTCATTTTACTCAATAGTTTTATATAGGTACCGACGAAAAGTTATTACTTTTCAAACCAGTTACAAAATATGTAGCTGGTGCTCTCTACAAGTAACAGTCATATTGATATGACTATTGACAGACTCCAATTTCCATCCAAGTATTGACGTTACTTTTATTTGGAAAAAATCCAAATAAAAATGAAACTTCCACACCCTGTATCTCCGAAACTAAGCATTTTAGGACAGACATTTAAACGAACTTTTTTACTTATTTATATCTGCAGAATATGCTGCCGAAATTTCCGGAATACAGTTCGGACCACCCTGTGTATAATTTATTGAATGTGTTTAATCACCCCCTAAGTACTCGAACTTCTGTTATACATATATCAATTTCTTGTCTCTAAGTGTGTCTTATTGATCAAAATACTGATTTATGTAGGTATATTGGTAGCAATATCTATTACAGCAAAACAATTATGTTGATTAATTAATAATCCTAATTAATTATTAATTATTATGACAAGCAGTTACGAAATTATTTTGGAAAGCTTATTTAGAGTTAAATAAGATTTGTATAATAATTGTTAAAACTATTTTATTTTTAGTAACAATTAAGGTACCATAATTTTGTACTTTAACATTACTTTACTATACAGGGTGGTTCGAATTGTATTCGGGAAACCTTGGCAGCCTATTTTACTGATAAAAATAGGTAAAAATGTTTGTATATATTTATGTGCTAGAATCCTTCGTTTCGCAGATACAGGGTGTAGAAGTTTCATTTTCATTTTGATATTTCTGAAATAATTTTCGAACTAATGTCGATATTTAGATGAAAATTGATGTTTGGGAGTTTTTCAAATGAGAAATTTGACTTCGATGTCAATATGACTATATTATAGTCATATAGACTTAAAAAAAACCACCTAGTTAGTGATTTAAAGAGTATTAACTTTTCGTCAGTATAAAACTATTGAGTAAAAAATATATATACTCTCGTTTTTATGCAAAAAAGTATCTTGGAAAAAATCGCTATAAGTAAATGGTTCTCGAGATATAGAGATATTTGTGTGTTTTTCTCAAAAATTAGAGGAGATCAAAGAGGTAATTATTAGTATTTTGTAGATATATTAAGTGACAAACTTTCTGCAAAGTAAAATTAGCTTATTACTTTATTCAGATAGATTAAAATTATTTTAAGTTAGAATGCTTAGTTTTCGTTTTTCATGATAGTATTTGTGTACCATTTTTGTTAAATGTTCATTTTTAACAGAAGCCATGGTTTATCTAAAATAAAATTAATATTTAACAAAAATTATAAACAATACTACAAAAAACTAAAACTAAGCATTCTAAACTAACTTTATTTAAAAAACAATTTTAATCCGTCTGAATAAAGTTATAAACTAATAATTCTACTTTGCAGAAAGTTTATCACTTATATATCTACAAAATACTAAAAATTACCTGTCTGATCTCCTCTAATCTTTGAGAGAAACACACAAATACAAAAAAACTTTAAGTTTGCCACAGTAATTGACAGTGACAGTACATTGTTTTGTTTGGAACTAAATCCTAACAAAATGGCCGCCCTGACGTCACACTTACATGGTCCATTAGAGAAAATAAGCGTTTTATGCGTTGGCCGCAGAACGATTGGTGTCTCCACCGTACGGCACTTGAGACGTAAGGGGAAATATCAAATCAGCCTTGTCACGAATTCGCCCATTAAATTGCGTATCTTCCCAATTCTTTCAATCAACGATTAAACTGATAGATATACATTCATGCTCTTTTCTAATTTGTAGAAATTTTGGTAAAAACCTGCGATTTAACACCTATAACTATTTTTTCAAAATGTAAGTTCGAGCTCCAAAAAACAAAAAAGGTTATACAAACAAAATGCTAACACTGTACACAAACAGACAGGCTAACGTAAAAGTATTGCTATTGCGCTTAGATAGCGACCTCGTTTTTCTCCAAAACTTTTCTAGTCGCTTTCCATTCTAATTTCCAGCGCGTGCACTGCCATTTTCCAACTGAACTACCAGCGACAAATCTGAACGGACAACCCCCCATAAAAACCGGGGAAATATCCTCAGTGGGCGGCCTGAAGGAATAAATTTTTATTTTCCAAACGGTCGCTCTGCTTTTATATTGCGTATAGGAGAAAATTTCGAAAGTATGGACGATATTGTCTGTTTGTTATTAGTTCCAGCTTGGGTTCGACCCAACTGTTGAACGGAAAATGAAAAAAAAAGGATACGGATTATAGGCACTAAATTCCTTGTCCGTTCGGATTAAATTAATAAAGTTGAAACTTCTAACTTCCACTCATTTTTATTATGTAACTTTATTGCGAAATATTCATTCTCTCTTTATATCTTCTATGTTTTCGATGTTTATTCTGCATGCTAAAAAAATCGCCATATTTAGCCGGCCATACCAATAGGTATGGTAGGCTATTAAGATCGGTAAAAAAAAAGTTTTTTTTAATTTCACTCAAAATGAGTTATTTGGGTTATAAATGACCTAAATACAGAATATTTTTATGTAGTCTGTCTGTCTGTCTGTCCGTTTGTAACACGATAACTCAAAAACCGCTAAACCGATTTTAACCAAATTTGGCACAAAAATACTGTGGCATCCGAGAATCTGGCCATTAGTTTTTGGTGGGGGTGGGGGGCTGGTAAGGGGTATGGGGGGGGGGAGGGTTATAAATTTTAAAATATCGTAACTCCAAAATTACAGTAGCTAGCGAAACTCGGTTTTCAATTTAAGATTAGGAATAATATTTGCAACAAAATTCGCAGAAGAGTAGAAAAAAGTCGCAGTTTTTGAGATAAAAAAAATGGAAAAATTCCTTTACTTTGAAACTAAAAGAACTGCCTACCAACTTTTTATTAACATATTTTAGTATGGGCGCCTATACGTGCCTAATGGCGCCAATTTTTTTGGTGTTCACAATATAATCAGATCAAGAATATTATACAGGATGATTTTGATCCGTGTACTGACTGCATGTTTTACGCGATTTTCTCTCTTCTCAGACAGTTTGGACTGTTTTTTCTAATGCATCTTTATTGTATTGATGACAACTCCCTTTTACTTTAGGCTTCATGCTTGAAAATAACCAAAATGAAATAAAAAATCAGTCAGAACTCTATAATATGACTTCGAAAAAGGGCTACTGTCCGACCTCTCAAATAAATCAGAAATAAACTAAATACAAAATATGCTTGTTTTTTGATTCTCCATTTAATAAAAAAAATAATCTATAGGATGTTCCATTAAAAAAAAACGACAAAAAAATATTTCCTATTTTAGAATTATTTTAGATTTAAGTTTACGATATTTATAGCAAAGTAAGTACAGACCACCGTAAGTAAATTCTTAATATAAGTAGTTTTGATTTCAGGACAGTTCTTTTTGATATTTTATTAAGATAAGTCTGATTTTTTTTTAAATTTCCATATTAATATCTCTGAAACTATCGAAATATATTTACTCATATCTTAGTATTATGGAAAGTTATCAGAAGGAAGACAAAAATGCAATAATATACAGGGTGTTCTATTTAAAATATTATCCCGATCCACTCACACTTTTTGAGCCTTTTTACACACTGTAGTTAAAATATTTTCATGAAATACATCCTAGTACATACTTTAGTTTTGCACTTAAACAAAATTCCCTAGTTTTTTATTCTAGGAGCTAGAGATGCCCGACGCATTATTGCCGAACCATGTATAATTTGTAAACTAACTAGCTAGTTTCCAAACTGTCGGCTGGTTATACGCTATTTTGCAAAAATAGGCAGATTCTTTCAAAATAACAGAACTTAAACCAAGTATTCATTTTAGTCGTAACTTATATGATTTGAAGGCAAATTGCCATAAAACATAAAATTATCGAGTAGACAAACACTACAAGAAAACAGTTCGGAAGTCAATCAGAATACGGATTGCCTCCAATCCAGTTGAAATTCCCAAAGTACGTGTATTGCCCCATTATTAATTCCCAATTTCCAAGCGGGGATAAACTGTTGAACTGTCCTTCTCCATCAATATCCAAAGAATAGACTTCGAATTCGAACGAGGTTATGTCTCCCCTTTTTACCCCCCTTACCAATTCCAGAATTCCTTAACGAAGTTAAGTCACAATCATTTCTGAATTTCACCCTCCAAAAGATTTCGACGTCGTCTTTCAATTATTCTCCGATATACAGTGACCACTAAAAGGTTCCTAACAAACGTTATTGGTGTATATACAGGGTGTTTCAGAAATAAGCGCAGATAGTTTAACCGGTAGTATATTTCGACCACAGAAATACACCTGGTTTTTTTTGGGGAAAAAAATTGTTGAAAATTTTTAATTTTTCTAGACATTTTTCGGTAAATTTAAAAAACGAATTTAGTGAAACTTGTTTATTGACCTGAGATTTCTCTATGGTGTATCTAAACTTTGCAGTGTTGCCACCTCCTATGATATCCACAATCTACATATTTTTATATTTATAAATTCACAGCAATTTTAAATTTTTACTCAAAAAAAAATAATTATCTTAATTTTAATCTTTTATCTAAATTTGTTAATATTCACTAATTTTAATTCAAATTTTGATTGATATTTACTCAATTTAATCTAATATTTTTAGATACCTGTTGATTACAGAGCAAAATAAAACACTAATAACAATTATGCCATACGCATACCCTTTAACTTAGGCAACTGTTTCGAGAAGCGTGTTTGGATTGCTTTGGATTCAACCGTTTTGTTTGTTTCCTTTCGTGCTTCTCTGTTTTCTTTTTAAAATCTAATACGATTTTGATTGCTTAAGGTGCGTATTCACTATCCGAACAAACGAACGAACGAACGAGCGAACGAATGAATTCGGTATATTTGGACGGTAAACCGAATGCATGCGGCCGTTCGTTCGTTCGTTTGCTCGACCATCCGTTTCGAGTCGGTACATCAAAGGAGTTCAAAAACGAATGGGTAGATGTTGTTCGTTCGGTTCTATATTATTCGGTCTCGTCCATATTACTACCGAACGAACCAACGAATGTTCGTTCGTTCGTTCGGATAGTGAATACGCACCTTTAGAATGTCTTGAATTTAAAATTATTGTCACTTAATATATATATTATATCGTCGCATGACGCAAGCTCGCCACGGAGGCGCTTTTTAAAGAACCAGTTGGTACGTGGCACTCTTGGCGGATGGTTGGGGATGTCGATGGAAATACATCGAAAAGATAGCAAAAAAACAAAATAAGTATTTGAAATTATTGATTGAAACATGTATTTTCTTACATTAAACGTAGTTGGTAAAGTAGCGATAAGAGGCAATAATTCTCAACGTTTATTCGTTCAGAAAAGTATTCAAAGTAGTGTCGCATTTCAAGGGGTTTTGTAAATCAGTGGTTCAAATTATGATGAAGCAAGCCTATATGAAAATAATGTGTTAGAAATGGGGACTGTTATTTCAGTAGCTTTATTATAACATGCACAAGTAAAGCAGCACAGTGAAGTGATTTTAGTTAAGTATGTGTCGGAAAAGAGAACTGTCACAGTTACTTTTTTGCCATTACTAAATCTATCATAAGTATCTTTTTTTAATGTTATGGGTAAGATTTTTCTTTTAATTTATTTTGTGTAATAATAACATCATCTGAAAAATGTAATGCATCTCTGCAATCTACTAAACTCCTCAGGTTGTGTGATTTTCTGATTTATTTTTAAGTATATACTTTCTGGATTATACGGAAACACAGGGCGTCGAATTATCTGAGATCCTGAAAATCTCTGTGATCCTTAAATAACTCGGTTCTTTACAGTTTATTTTAAAAATGGTAAAGAGAAAATATGTTTCTTTTGACCAGATCTACCACCCCTAAAATATGTGCACTTATTTCTGGGACACCCTGTACACATAAATAAAATAAGGTGTTAATAAGAATAATCAAGTTTTGATAGCCTCGACACGTGTTTTCTTTAAAACAATCCTTGAAAGGTTCCTCTTATTTTTTTTCATCATCAAAGGGTCATATTACTTACAAAAATTTCCCGGAAGTAGGTGTTTATTTTCGTCTATACAAACACACACATTCGAAAACAAGAAAACGTTTTTATTTTTAGCCAACGAGGCGCTTTCATCTTCAAAGCGCCCTCGACTCAACAGGTCCGACTTTTCTATTTATTTTATTTGGCCGATAAGACCCAATAGGGATGGGAATGAAATAAAAGAGGGAGGGTGAAAATCGATTTATTTTATTAACATCCTTTGTTGGATTTCGATCTACCCAAATTTGACCTGCATAGTATTGGTAAATTCAAGATTTGTAGAGGGTGAGATTCGAACATGTGGCGTATTGTTGTGGAACTCTAGGATATCTTGTGAACTAGGGCTAATATAAAAAATGTCTATACCTATGTGGCGGATTCATCTCTCCAGAAAAATCCCATATGGGTATTTCGCCACTGCAAGAAAATCTACAAAATAAAATAGTTATTTTTTGTAAATACTGCTACGTTAATCCAATGGAAACTAATGGTCAGCAGTGGCTTACAAATGAACAAATTTGCCTAACGGACAAAAAAATGCTTAACGTTTTGCTGCGCAACAGTGTTTAAAATGTGCGTGTAGGATGCATCGCGGCGAGCATCGCATCGAGATGCCCCACTATGTTTGTACCTTAATTAATTGTCAATAGTTAGTTTTACTGATAAACAAATTCGCCTAACGAACAAAAAAAAGCTTAACGTTTCGGAAAGTTTATCTCTTTCCGTCGTCGGAAGCAAACAAAAATACAAAGAATAAAGAAAAAAACTACTCATCGGCAAAAGTCTTGCACCCCCTTACTATTTTAATAAAAAAAATACATTTCAAACACATTTTTCCTGGAAATCAATAGATGCTAAAGTTATGTTAAAAAATCACACAAAAAAGGGAAAACTTTCACCAAGTTTAATAATATATTTTGTCAAAATACAAAAAAATGCAAATGCCATAAAGAAAAATGTTTAACAAAAAAGACAGAATAAATAAATAAATAATAAATTCTCAAAAAAATTAAAGTTTATAACATAAAGTATTGCCTCCTCGATTTGTTATGAGTGCATCAAGTCGTCGGGGCATCCCCACTATAAGGTTGTTTATGGTTTTTTGAGGTAAGTTCTGCCATTCCTCTTGAGCGGCAATGATCAACTCCTGGCGATTTCTTGGTGGGTTATTTTTGCGAAATACAGCTCTGGTGATGTAGTCCTAGACATGTTCAATAGGATTCATGTCGGGGGAGAGTGGAGGCCAGTCCAGACGAGTTATTTTCCCTTCATTTAATGCTTCCTGGACCATCCTAGCTCTGTGAGGACGAGAGTGATCATCCATGAGAATAAAATTATTGCCGATTTCTTCTCGAAGTGGATAAATTATTGGTCTGATTACAGTTTCCACAAACAAATGGGCGTTCATCACCTCAGGAAGATGCATGAGCTCTGTTCGCCTATTGTACATGATGCCTCCCGTGGACATCTCAGTTCCTCCTTGATAAGGAGCAACAGCAATGGCTGTATTCAAGCGATGCTGCCTCCCTTCATACTCGCTGACGATAGTCATCACTGATCAAACCTATCCTGGTTTCGTCAGTGAAAATTACGTGTCTCCACTGAGGTAATAACCAGTTCTGGTGTTCTCTAGCCTACTGTAGCTTCCTTTGCCTATGGTGTAAAGTTAATAGAGGGACTCGCAGTGGACGTCTACT
This sequence comes from Sitophilus oryzae, assembly GCF_002938485.1. Classification (NCBI taxonomy): domain Eukaryota; kingdom Metazoa; phylum Arthropoda; class Insecta; order Coleoptera; family Curculionidae; genus Sitophilus; species Sitophilus oryzae. The sequence goes on from NW_022146393.1 coordinate 2,506,421, forward strand.
CCGCAATCCAGCATTAGAAAGTCGCCTGGAAATGGTTTGGCTTGATATCACTCTGTGCTAAGTTCGTTGAAACTGAGATCGTAGCTCTCGAATTGGAACTGACCGATTTCTTCTGGTAAATTGAACCAAGTAGCAATGGTGTCGTTCAGTTGTTACCCTTGTACGGCCCATCCTAGGACGAGATCTTACATTTCCGGTGTCCATATACAGTTGTATAATTCGCCTTACATCAGTACTTCGCACTAAATTTAAACGATCAGCAATTTGATGCCTGCTGAGACCTTCTTCATGCAAAACCATAATTCGGGCCCTATCGAGGGCAGAAATTTCGTACCCTGGCATTTTTGTCGCCTTTCACAACACTTACTACAAGATTGAACTTGAACTGAGAAACAAAATTTCACCGCAAATAGCAAAACCATACACATTCCATCGATAAGGTTTTCTTTCATTGCTTTTATGACCTATTTTTTGTAGAAACTTATTCATAAGGTAAGGTATATTAAGGTATTTATACACATAGCCACAACAATATGCTATGCAAAGAAATAAATTTATCTGGGGGGTGCAAGACTTTTGCCGATGAGTGTATTTAAAATATTTAAATGTAACTATTCGAGAACACTTTAGTTGTCTTAGATACGTCTACAAAAACCGTTGACGTTGTTAAAATGATATTATATCAAGTTAAACTTCAAAATTAACAATTACCTGATAACAATTATTATTACTTAATATGGTATATCCAATTTTTTTTTGTTAGAGAAGAGGGGAAGCGTCATTAGAATGTTGGCGTTGTTAAAATATATAATGAATGAAGCGATTGCCTCTAAAAGAAAAATAAAAGAGGCTTTTTTAATACAATCTAATAAAAATAAATGTATTGCTCGTGCATCTGTCTTGTTAGCAATGTATGGCAATTGCTTCTTTGATTTTAAAGAACATAACATAAATAAACATAACATTACAAATGTAAAAATTAAAAACAAATTAAAAATAATCATACAGAAAGTTTGAAGCTTTTTGGTTTTACCTTATTAAGTAATTGTTATCAGGTAGTAAGTAATTGTTAATTTTGAAGTTTAACTTGATATAATGTCATTTTAACAGAACGTCAACGGTTTTTGTAGACGTATCTGTTTAAAAAAAACTAAAGTGTTCTCGAATAGTTGCATTTAAATATTTTAAATAGTTTTTTTTTCTTTACTCTTTGTATTTTTTTTGCTTCCGACGACGGAAAGAGATAAACTTTCCGAAACGTTAAGCATTTTTTTAGGCAAATTTTTTTATCAGTAAACCTAACTGCTGACAATTAAGCCGGGACTGACAATTGACTGCTGACAATTGTCTCCGTTATACAAATATAACTATTTTATATTGTTGATTTTCTTGCAGTGTCGAAATACCCATATAGGATTTTTTTGGAGGGGGCTAATATACGTATCTTTGTCCGGAACCTTTGTAATATAGAAACTTTGTCCGGAACTGAAAACAATCGGCATTCAAATTGACTTCAAATTTGTGCTTTTTGTGTTATTTTTTTTGTTTATAAGCACAGTTAATATAGAACATTGTGATTTTTGTGGTTTACAACCATAGTAAGAAAATTGTCACGTGATCACGCCCAAAAAATACTATTTGGGCTATCAAATCTTGACAGCTTGAAATTTCAGGATCTTATTTTATTAAAAAACTATAAATAAACCCGGCTACTAAGATATTTATACACAATAACAAATATCGCAAGCTAATGTCATTTTTGCAGTTTGTGAAATTAGAAGTCCCAATTTGACACTGATAATTCCAATCACGAGTTGCATATGCACAGATTTCATATGTGCTAACGAGCAAGTTTTATACAGGATTTAGACCATAGAATAACTAACTGAAAGAAATGAAAAGTCCTATGTTAAAGATTGGAAACACGCGCTCGCCGCGATCCAAGCGGGCTACTGGCAGAACTAAAGGTTCGCGCCATATTTTTAAATGGACCTTTACTGCCAGTTCATAAGTTTTTTACTTATATTTGATTATTTTGAATCTTGATTATTAATTTATTTGTAACAAGACATTTACAAAATAAAAATAATGTATTTTGATACAAATAAATTAATAATCTAGGTTGAAATTATCCCTGAAATTAGAATAAAATACGAAAAATTTTTGTAACTTAATTATTTTATTATAACATTGTTAATAAAATTACATATAATGCCGCAACCGCACATGCGGCATTTGGCGATCTCCGAACGGGGCTTCGCCGATTTCCTATGTGTGTGGATGGGGAAGTCGGAGTTCGGCGACGGAAACAAGCTCTCGTCTCTATGTTGTTGCTATCAGAGCCCGCATGTGTGGATGGAAAGGCAAAGTCCGATCACGAGCGCTCGGAGTTCGCTAAATGCCGGTTCCGGCATAACACATTCAATACTATACAAGTATATATAAAAGTTATCAGAATTTATACAATCAGTTATAAATTATAAATAATTATAAAAAAAGGTTATAAATTATAAATAAATAAATCATTATATAAAAGGCATATTAGTTAACGTGTATCTAATTTGGTATAACTTTAATCCTAACTTTAATAACCTATTGAAATAGAAACATCTTACAATTCGCGTTGTATAATACACAAAGGAAAGGGACAAATTTGTTAGTAAATCTATTCTCGATGACTCGAAGCATTTTTTTGCAAACAAAACAGGACATATAAAGCTTATCAATAATACAAGGGTATAAAAAATGTATAAATAAGTAAATAAAAATATATTTTCAAACTAAATGATTAATTATTACACTCGTTAATAAATAAATGATCATTTTAAAATTACTTGTTTGTGTTTGCAAATTTGTATATTTAATATTTGTTTCCGTTAAAAATTACTGCACAACCTTAAAAATTAAGTTTTTAATATGAAATGTTATACAAGTTCTTGGTTCTTGATTCGATATTAACTCATTTAAATAAAACTTTAAATTGATCTTCTAAATTTCTGAGACAGCCATTTTGTTGAAAGAATTTGTTTTGATTATGAGAAATTTCATAAAAATTATCACAGGGGCTAATTAATCTTATATTATTATAAGATTAATTAATAATATAAGAGATAATAAGGCTAATTAATCTTATATTATTATAAGATTAATTAGCCTTATTATCTCTTATATTGAACTATTTGGCTTTTAAATTTCACAATCCTATCGTCCAAAATACTCTAAATTCGCGAAAATCCGTAAAATATTCCCATAAAAACAAATCACAATTCACTTTCACTTCACAGAAACCAGAAACTGACAGACTGGCCAAATATGGAATAACGTTGACTTTTCAATTTATTTTATTAATCTAACTGATCCGGGTCACTTAGAAATTAAATTTTTATTAAATTATTTAATTATAATTGTTTCTGGCGAAAGCAACTTCATACTAATATTTGTTGATAAGGTAACAAAGCACATCACTGTTAAATTATCAACATTTTATATAAATATTTATATTTTTCAACTACTCCAACTACTCCAATTACTCCATAGAGAATCAAACGAATTCGTTAATTAAACTATAGCACAGATTAGGTATCCTATAAGTATATAGATAAAAATCTTGTCCCTAATTCGTGGTACGAAAATTGTTTTTTATGACGATATGCAAACGAGTCAAATTTCCTGTGCGGAAAAATAAACTCGCGTAAAATAACAATAAACAGCGTAATAGAGAGATATCGCTAAACCGAATTAATAAGGCCAGGTGTTATTTCCTTTACGTGAGGTGGTATTAACTCTCTTCATTTATAGTTATCGGATTGGAAAGAATTCTGATCGCGTCGCGTCCGCTATTTAAACTTAACCTAACTTTGAATTTAAAACTTTGAAATTGTTTTGTTTACTAGGTATTTTAAAACTAAAGGGCTAAAGTGCTTATTTCCAGTGCTTTATTGTTTAACGTCTGCCAGTGGGTTTAGGGCAACAAGCAACAAATTCTCTTAGAAGGGCTAAGTCGTCATCTGCTGTAAACCTAAGACTCTTTATAGGTTCTTTAGTATTGGAAGGGGTGGAATCCATATTTTGGGCCATATTTATTTAATTAAAACTAATCCCAGCTACTTAAGTATCAAATTACCTAATAAAACTAAAGCAATAATTCAAAACAATTCAAACATAACCTAAAATAAAAGATCTCGCCGGCCGGCTCCGGTTGTCAAATACCCGCACATGCCCATTTAAGCAATTTTTAAAGGTTATCAGAGGTTATTTAGAAAGAGCGCTTGGTGTAATTGATCCGCAAATTACGTTAGGCGGTAACGTTATTAGCGGGTATTGCGTTAAAAATTGACTCGCGCATATCGTAACCATGATAAGGTACGCGTAAATACTGGATGACGCTATTCGGTTTTCCGATATCTCTCTAATAACTGTGCCGGTCAGGCGCTGTGCACAATTTTAGAAGCCATAAGTGGGCGTGCTATGTGCGCAAACTAGTAACATAACTAGTGCCCGATTTCGAAAATTGGAACCACGTAAAACAATAAAGAATATACTTATATATATATATATATATATATATATATATATATATATATATATATATATATATATATATATATATATATATATATATAAATTAAAGTCCCTAGATATATATCTAGGGACTTTAATTTCATCATGATTTTATCAAGTCATCCACAGACTATAGTCACAGATTATACAGATTATAATCTTTGTATTTTCTTTATTGTTTTACATGGTTCCAATTTTCGAAATCGGGCACTAGTTCTGTTACTAGTTTATTTACGTATATATATATATATATATATATATATATATATATATATATATATATATATATATATATATATATATATATATATATATATATATATATATATATATATATATATATATATATATATATATATATATATATATATAATATATATATATATATATATATATATATATATATATATATATATATATATATATATATATATATATGTTATATCCATATTTAACCTTCAAATGACCTTATTTACTCTTTATACTTTTATTTATTTTATTAATTATATTATTTATTTATTTATTTATTGTTATTCATTGTTTATTCCAAAGTTAAACGTATAAGTTCGTTCTAATATAACTCATAAACAATCATATTATGTTTCTTGAGAATCTTTCCAACTACGATGTTCCCATGGTCTCTTCAGTAAACAAGTCGCAGTTCCATGATGGGAAGCGAAGACTCAGCAACTTTAAGAATATTTAAGCCGATCTCTTTCCCAGGAGGAACAACTCTCGAACGCAACTCGTATCCGTGTCGTATCGAAGTTCATATAATAATTTTGTATCTTTATAATTAATAAAGTGTTTTTAAGTATTTTAATGTTTTTTTAAAATAACAAAAGTGAAAGATAAAATCTAACAATTGGCGCAGTCGGTAGGATATTCACAAAACGTCGGTAGAACACGAGTATTCTAACTACCAACGGTGGATTCCAATCCTTCAAGCGAAAGAACTTACGAAAAATCAAGAAAGAAAATTAAGAAAAATCAAGAAAGAAAATTAAGAAAAATCAAGAAAGAAGACAAAAATACATCTGGCGTCCTCACTCATAGGCAGATCTACGGATTAGGAACACCTAGTGAAACCCCTGGTAGAAAACTCCTTTGAGAACAAGACAAAAGCATGGTTTTTGGAAAATTAGTGTAAGTACACAACGAATCATTACGTTTTATTTTAGTGTTATTTTTTTTGAAAAAAAATTATTTTGAAAAAGAATATTATTTAAACGTTTATAAAATAAAAAAAAATAAGATATTTTCTTATACGATTATTTAACAAAGGGTTATTTTAATTTAATTTAATTTAACCTCGTTATTCTCTTAACTAAGTTAACTAAGTTAATTAAGTTTAAATAAATCGATTATTCTGCTAATCGATTACTTAAAATAATTTAAAATAAAATAAAATAAATAAAAAATAAAATATTTTTTAGTTATTACTATTTACTAAAAATAAAAAATAAAAATGTCTGAATCAGAAATGAATAATGAACCAGAGATAGAACCATACAAACTATCTGAAATATTTTCAATAATACCAGAGTTTGACGGAGATCAAATATTTTTACAAACATTTCTAAATGCATGTGATTGTGCTTTTGGCATGTCAACCGGTAACCAAAAACTCTTATTAGTTATTCACATTAAAAATAAACTAAGAGGTAGAGCAGCCCAATTAATAAATTCTAGAAATCCATCTTCGTATTTTGAAATAAAACAACTTTTAAATTCTCATTTTGGTGATACTAGAGATTTATCTTCATTAATTCAAGACCTCCAAAGAGTTAAACAACTACCAAATGAATCGCCTTTAATATTTTTAAACAGAGTGCAAGTTCTTAATGCAAAAATGCATGCAAATATTCAAAAATCCAGTTTAACAAATAATGAAAAACAAGCACAAATTTGTTTAATCGAATCTATGGCATTAAATACATTATTAACAGGATTAGACCCACGTATAGGACATATTATTCGTGCTAGTAATCCAAAAGACATTATCGAAGCTCAAATTCGTATTCGAAGAGAGTTACAACTTTCTTATTTTGAAAATCAGAAACAAAATAAATTGAATACAGTTAGATTTCCACAAAATCAACCTATTAAAAGACCAAATTTGTCACCACCAAAGTGTACATCTTGCGGACGTTTAGGACATTTATCCAGAGACGATTTATGTCGTGCAAGACAAATGAATAATAATAATTATACTCATTTTAACCCACAAAATACCAATAATTTTCAAAGACAACCTCAACATTTTACACAAAGTCAAAATGTTAATCAAAGACCATATTTTCAACAAAATAATTCAAACAATCAACAACGCCCTTCAGTAATTCAAAGAAATCCTAATTTTAATAATAATAATCACAGAGCACATTTTATAAATCAAGATTATTCAACTTATGATTATTCAAATGAATATTCAAACAATTATTCTGATAATTACTCAAATAATTATTCTGAAAATTATTCTGATAATTTTTCAAATGATTACTTTTATGATAATTCTCCAAATTCTCAAGATTATTCAAATTATTACTCTGAGCAAGAATATGATGACTATCAAAACTACGATAATGCTCAACAGCAAAATTTTCATTTGCGTTCCGACCAAAACCATCCTCCGGATACACAGAAAACGGACACAAACGAAATTCAAACGAAAATTCAAACTTTGAATTTAAACCATACGAATCAATCCCAAGAACAGAAATTTACTTAAAACCTTTTTTTCAATGTAGACATTAAAAGTTTATACTACATTAACGACATAACAAACACATACAAAATATTAATTGATACAGGTGCAGGAATTTCAATTTTTAAAGAAAACACAGTTAAAAAATATCCACAAAGAATACCAGAAAATATTTCAATTCAAGGAATTACTAACGAGAAATTGTTAATAACTCAGTCTACTTTAATTCCTTTTAAAACAAATGATCCTCACAAAGTTTTTATTTACAACTTAGATATAGACTTTGACGGAATCTTAGGATCAGATTTCCTTGAACATTATCAATGCACAGTTGATTTAAAAATAGAAAATTGATAACAAATTTTAAAACGGTGCCTTTATTTAAAATTGAAGATACACTGAGAGAACAAAATTTAAATTCTGAACAAATTAAAAATGAAATAAATATTAATGGAAGAACAGAACAAATTTTTAAATTAAAATGTAATTTACAAAATACTGATGCAATTTTATCTAAACAAGACAAAGAAAAAGTTTATATTCCAAATGCGTTAGTTCATGTTAATGAACATGGAGAATTTTTGACATCAATAGTTAATTGTAATGCTATTCCAAAATCAATTAATTTTTCCGATATTCAAATTGAACCTTACATTTCACAAACAATTTTAAATTATCAAACAAATAATAATTATCAAACAAATAATTATTTTCCAAATTCAAATCAAACTGATAGAATTCAAACAATAAAATCACAACTTAGAACTGATCATTTAAATGATGAAGAAAAAGAACTTATAACTAATTTATGTCTCGAATTTCAAGATATTTTCTATTTAGAAAATGATGTCTTAACTTTACAAATGAAATTAAACACTCAATTGATACAAACAATGCTAAACCAATATACACTAAATCTTACAGATACCCACAAATACACAAAGAAGAAGTTAGAACACAAATCAGTAACATGTTAAAGCAACGTATTATTCGTCCTTCAATTTCTCCTTGGTCCTCTCCAGTTTGGATTGTTCCAAAAAAAATAGATGCTTCTAAAAAACAGAAATGGCGTATTGTTATTGATTATAGGAAGTTAAATGAACTTACAATCGATGATAAGTACCCCTTACCTAATATTTCCGATATTTTAGATCAGTTAGGTAATCAATACTATGTGAATATTTCTCAACACTTGACCTTGCTTCAGGATTTCATCAAATTGAAATCAATCCTTCAGATATTTCCAAAACGGCTTTTTCTGTAGAAAATGGTCATTACGAGTTTGTCAGAATGCCATTCGGACTTAAAAATGCCCCTTCGACTTTTCAACGAGTCATGGACAATATTTTATTAGGAATTCAAAATGAAAGATGTTTAGTTTACATGGATGATATAATAATTTATTCTCCAACTATTCATGAACACATTTCCAGACTTAAAGAAGTTTTTCAAAGATTACAAAAGGCAAATCTTAAAATACAACCAGATAAATGTGAATTTTAAAAAAGAAGTTGCATACTTAGGACATTTAATAACTCCAGAAGGTGTTAAACCAATCCAGAAAAAAGTTTCATGTATTCAAAATTTTCCACAACCCAAAAATCCTGAAAGAAATAAAATCTTTCTTAGGCTTAGCTGGATATTACCGTCGATTTATCTCAAATTTTGCAAATTATCAAAGCCTTTAACAAGACTTTTGCAAAAAAGATGTTCCATTTATTTTTAATCAGGACTGTTTAGATTCTTTTGAAGAATTAAAGAATTCTTTGACTTCAAATCCTATTCTGATATATCCAAATTTTGAAGAACCTTTCCTATTAACAACAGATGCTAGTGCTTTTGCTATAGGAGCCGTTCTTTCACAAGGACACATAGGAAAAGATTTACCTATTGCTTTTGCTTCTAGAACCCTTTGCGGCGCTGAAACAAAATATTCCACTATAGAGCGTGAACTTTTGGCAATCGTATGGGCAGTTAAACATTTTCGTCCATATCTTTTGGTCGTAAATTTACTTTAATAACAGATCATCGCCCTTTAACATGGTTATTTTCTATTAAAGACCCTGGCAGCAGATTAGCTCGTTGGCGTTTAAAACTCGAAGAATATGATTACAAAATTATTCATAAATCTGGAAAAGCAAATAAAAATGCAGATGCTTTATCTAGAATTAAAATCAATCATTTCAAAAATGCGCACAATTTATTTCAAAAACAAATTTTCCTATTTTTGCCTCAAACGAAAATACACCTGATAGTGAACATGAAAATGAAAATGAAGAAATTGAAAATGAAGATTCTGATAATGATATTGATATCGATGATAGAATTAAAAATGAATATAATAAATTTGTCACTTTATATGACTCTCAATCATTGATTGATTATTCAAAAATAAATATTACCAATAATCAATTATTAGATAAACAACATAAAAATATAATTACATTCTTTTGGCAAAATAAAATACAAGAATTTCATCATAAAATAATTGACGACATATTAGAAGAAAATCCAGACTTTCATTTAAAAGAATAAATATTTTTAATAGTAAAACTGTTAAAAACAGGAAATACTATATAATCCCTCTCGATTTTGATCCAACTACAGTAGTTTCTCTTTTATTTTATATTTTATATAAAGAACAAAATGAATTTAATTTAGCAGAAACCTACTACGTTAAAAATCAAATAGAACTTCCAATATTAGAAATATTTTCGTATATTTTCGCAGATAAAGAAATTAAATTAACAATTTGTCAAAATATTGTTAGAACTCCAGTAGATGATGAAAAACCTCAAATACTAGATTATTATCGTAATCACAAGATAAATTTTCACCGAGTAAGAATCAAAACATATTTAACGAACAATTTGAAAAAGAAATTTTTTAAAAAATTTTGCCGGTTTAATAGAATTACCCTGAGACTCAAACATCTAAAATTAATTTTGTTTTGAAAAAAAAAATTGTTTTAATTAAATTGGTTTTAATTTAATCGTGATATGGTTAATCACGAATAATTTCTTTTCAGATTTATTGGATTACTACTATCCATAGTATACTCCCAGTATGTTATTACACCAATCAACAATACAGTCGGAGTGTACCTACATGAAGACGGACAAATAAAAGTATCCAATGATAAATGGACACTATTAGTTTATAAAGATTTAGAATTATTTAAAAATACTATTTTAAATAATGATAAAATATTAGATAATATTTTAAACACTTTAGAAGAAGATGCACCACGAATGATAGCTTTTAAATCAGAAGTTAAACACATATAAGTCTTTTATTACAAATATCAAGATCAATTAATACAAAATATAATGAAATAATACGCGATACGAATAAGTATATTTATAGAGAAAAGCGTGGTATATTTAATGGCATTGGGACAGTATGGAAATCAATAACCGGTAATTTAGATGCTTCTGATGGTGAATATTATAATGATTGTATAAATAAAATAACTAAAGATGAATATCAAATAGAAAACTTATTAAAAAATCAAATATCTGTAACGACATCTGTAATTAAAAGTTTTAATTCTACAATTCAAAAATTACAAATCGATGAAGAGACTTTTAATAATGATATAAAAGAAATAAGAAAATCAATAATGGACATTTCAGATCAATTAAATTATTTCCAATCACAAATTGATATTTTAAATATTTGTGAATCTCTTATGGAAAGCTATACCTTTTTAGAAAATCAAATTGATGATATTATAAATTCAATAACTTTTGCAAGATTAAAAATATTGCATAGTTCTATAATTACTCCAAATGACTTGGTTGACTCGCTAAAGCATATATCTCAATCATTAAAGAGAAATAATCTTCCATTACCAATTTCTGCCACATCGATACCTCAGTATCTAGATATTATTGAATTGAAAGCTTATCAGTTAGATTCTAAAGTAGTATTTGTTCTAAATATACCTTTAGTTGAACCTGAAGAGTATACTTTATATCGAATTTATCCAATTCCTTTGTTAGATCATCGTACTGCTTTACATCATATCTTAAGTACAACTTATAAATATATTGCGCGTAGCGATGATTCATTGTTGTACATAATAATTGAAGATCCAGAAGCTTGCAAATCAACAGGCAGAAAAACAAGAATTTGTTCCAACATATTTCCATATCCAATCGATAGTGATGCTATATGTGAAGCTCAACTATTGAAGCAACAAGATCACCTGCCAAGAACCTGTCAATCTTCTTTGATCATGGCAAAAGAATATAACATAAACAAATTAAATTTAAACTTTTGGTTAATAATTATCTCAGATCCTTTACCATTAACAATTAAATGTGGAAATAGAGACATTATTACAAAAATCTTAAATAATAATACTCTTTTAAAGTTACAAAGTGAATGTATTGCTTTTGTTGGCAGTACAAGAATTCAAGGTCAAAAAGACATTAATGTTTATGATAATGTAACATACAATACTTTTCCAATTCAAATACCATATAGTTGTTGCAGTAATATTCCTGAGAAGATCAAGATTCCAAATCTGAAACCACTGAAATTGAGCAAACTGAATCTAGAAGATTTGAGTGTTGCAAATCACAAGTTAAATGAATATTCCGAACAATTGAACAATTTGATCAATGAACCTTTTGTGAAGAAACACCATGGTTGGTTTACAATTTTAACCATAATTGTAATTGTCACCTTGGTCCTGATTTACATCTTCTGCAAATGCAAATCCCGTAGAAGATCACGAATTGGAATTGCAATTTCTCATGATGACTACCCACCATCACCTCCAAGAAATCAAGTTGAATCCACTTTCTCCAAATGGAAGAAAATACTGCCTCGTAGAAGACCCAGTATCCATTTAGAAGAACCTATTGAAGAAGAATCTTTTGAACTTAATCCTAACAAGAATTCAGTCTAAAAGTTATCTCCACGCGTTAACTTTTATCTAAAAGGGGGAGTTGTTATATCCATATTTAACCTTCAAATGACCTTATTTACTCTTTATACTTATTTATTGTTATTCATTGTTTATTCCAAAGTTAAACGTATAAGTTCGTTCTAATATAACTCATAAACAATCATATTATGTTTCTTGAGAATCTTTCCAACTACGATGTTCCCATGGTCTCTTCAGTAAACAAGTCGCAGTTCCATGATGGGAAGCGAAGACTCAGCAACTTTAAGAATATTTAAGCCGATCTCTTTCCCAGGAGGAACAACTCTCGAACGCAACTCGTATCCGTGTCGTATCGAAGTTCATATAATAATTTTGTATCTTTATAATTAATAAAGTGTTTTTAAGTATTTTAATGTTTTTTTAAAATAACAAAAGTGAAAGATAAAATCTACATATATATATATATATATATATCTAGGACTTTAGATGAAATTTCTACCCAGCGCCATCTATCCCTCTACTGGCAGAAACTCCGCCGTGTTTCCAAAATTTAACTGCCAGTTTCATCCGCCTGATTTAGACACTTGCCAAGTCGGTAGGTCATTGACCATGATATGGCCGAGGACCGCGGTTCGGATTCCGCATAGACAAATAGGCCCCGTCCAGATTATCCCTGGCAGCAAAAAGGAGACGTTAACTTAAAATCTTTACTTTTTTTTCTTTATATAGGGCGTTTCAAAAAACATGTGCCATGTCTATAGGGGGGTAGGTAAAGGTGTGGATCCGGTGGCTGACCTTGAAGCCCATATTTGCTGCATTTGATCATCGATACTACGCAAGCGCACATCGTCGATGTTGCCAAATTGCAGTTTATTTTCGAATTATTTGCAGTTGAAACATTTTTTTTTGTGTATTAATCAATAATAATACAAATTCTATAATTAATTTTATAATTTCAGATTTATCTTGATATCCAAAATTAAGGTAAGAAGGATAATGAAGTTTGTGAAATGAAAGTATTATGAATATATAAAATTGTAATAATAATAACATTTATTTATATATTTACATTAGAATTAAAATTTATCATTTACGGATTTTTTCTTAATGGTTTTAAACTTATTAGAATTATTTTATTTCTTTCAAGTTATTTAATTTCTAGTTATTTACAGGCCACAATAGTTTTGATTATATGTATTGATGTTTTGAAGTACTAAGTACCATATGACGAGTCTTATTATAGAACAATACACGCCAATCGGAGATAGAGGTAACATTTTACCTATAATGTTACTAATATAATATACTTTGATTATAATTAATGTTTGTATCATAATTTCTTAAAAATATCAAGTTCGTGGATTAATAGCAATTTTAGACATATATTTTATCGAAGAGTGTGTTGATAAGACTAAAATAAGCTTTATGTTTTATCTTTTTCTCTTTAGAAAGGAGATGGTTTGTATCGTAGAATACATTATATTAGTATTTAATATCGTGTCCTTTGATATTCTTTTCTTAATTTACTGTAATTTCTCGTTTCCTATAATGCCAAATCTTGACAATATGGTGAAGGTTGAGTTTTGATCTTATTAGTTTTATAATAATAATAATAATAATAGAAATACAAGACTAAAGGTTGTCGCCCACTAGACCGCTGCGCGGCGCGGCGCTTGTAAGAGAGTTTTTTCCGGCTGCGAAGGGACTGCGCCCACTATAGCGCGCTTTTGAAACGCGGCAACGCTATTTAGTTATAGTGTTTTTTACTTACTGTAGTTTAGTTTTTAAAGCAATGAGTTCAAGTACGGACGAAAGCGTATTTTTTGTGCTCTTCTAACAGAGGAAGAGGAAGAGGGGGTGAGGAAAAGTTTGGACTCATACGATTAACAAAAAAAGAAAGAAGTTTGGAGAATTTTACCATCTTTTTCCAGATTTAATAAAAGACAAAATCATTTTTTTCAGTATTACAAAATATAAAGGAAACATTTTACGCACTCCTCAATTGAGGGTGCAGCCACACTATCCTAAAAACGGCGTATCGGCGTAACGGCGTAACGACCTTGAATCGATTTCCAGTTATTCTATTGGCTGAAATTTTTGACAGATGAATTTGACAGATAAAATTTCTGACAGATGAATGTTTCAGCCAATAGAATTACTGGAAATTTATTCAAGGTCATTACGCCGTTACGCCGATACGTCGTTTTTAGGATAGTGTGGCTGCACCCTGAGGGTTTTAGAAGAAAAAACACCGGGTATATCTACTCATCATATTTTTTCAGAAGAAACAAATTACTAATATTTTTGATAATTCTTATTTATTCTGATGTGTATATTAGTTATGTGGTCAAAAAAACCCTGATCTTTTTTATATATTTAGGTAATTAGAATTTAAAAATTGGAGATTGTCACTTTTGTTAAAAAGTGGAGATTGCCAGTTTTGCCTCTACACCTCTCAATTATATTAAATCTTTGATAGAAAGGCATTTCGTCCATCTGTCTCTAGTGAGGGAAGACTAAAAAAAATATCATATTCCTTTATGAAAATCGATTTGCCTAATTTACCTTTAAAAATACAATTCTGCCATTGATACATATCACTAGTTCCTAGTCAAAAAGCCAACAGAAAAGACTCGAATGCAAAATTATTTCCCTTGTGAGTTGTGAGTACGCACACTGCAACGCGCTGAAACGCGAGAGAAAAAAGTTGCTAGAGAAGTCTTCCGACTTCTTGACGGAAATCCCGCGGCGCGCTTCTGCGCTGCGCGCTCTAATGTGCGTTGGTCCATTTAAATACATGGCAAGCAGACCAAAGGAATTTCCACATGGCGCCGCGCCGCGTCGCGCCGCGGTCTAGTGGGCGACAACCTTAATAGACTTAGTTTGTGATTTATATTAAGATCTTTCTTATAATATTTGTTATGTCTTAATCTTAATACTGTATTATGCTTGGTCTGGAAAATAAATGTTAAAATATCCTAATTTTGCATATCCTATTCCATCCTTCCATTAGGAAAAATATGGTTTATAAATCATATATGCTAAGAAAATCACATAAATTAGGTGTAAGATTAGAGAAATCTTAATGTAGCAGAAAAAATAAATGCAATATAAAGCAGAATTAAACAAGGTAACTGTTAATGTTGCTGAAGCTGATTCTACAATTTTAATTACGGAGGCTAAAAGGCCTTTTAAGGCCTCCGTAGTTCTGATGGAATGTTAAAAAAAAACTATTATGAACAAGACATGGAGCTACAGCCAGGGTTACAGGCAGGGTTCGGAAAACTACATGTTACTTTGAAAAACTACAAAAACTACATTACATGTAGTTAGTGTAGTTTATGTAGAGGGTGTAGTTTATGTAACTTTCAAATATCAAAGGGGTTTGAGGTGAGGTTATAATAAGTTGAAGCTTTAAAAACACATAATGTATTTAAGAAAACAGAATAAATATGGCTTTAAATATAATATTTACATCACGTTATCTTTATTACACCTCATACAAAGGAAAATTATTCATAATATCAACACATACGTTTATTAACGTAGTTTTCATGTAGTTAATGAACGGGAAAAGACGTAGTTTTTGAAGAAAAACTACACGTAGTTAATCAGGTAAATTAAGTCTTAATTAACTACTTCCGAACCCTGGTTACAGGGGGGTATAAACTACATTACATGTAGTTAATGTAGTTTATGTAGAGGGTGTAGTTTATGAAACCTATGTATGTGACTTTCAAATATTAAAGGTTTGTGGTGAGGTTATAATACGTTGAAGCTTTAAAAAACACAATGTATTTAAGAAAACAGAAGAAATATGGCTTTAAATATAATATTCACACATCATATTATTTAGACCCCACGTAAGATAGACAAAGTAAAATTATTCATAATATCAATACATAGTTTATTAACGTAGTTTTCATGTAGTTAATGAACGGGAAAAGACGTTGTTTTTGAAGAAAAACTACACGTAGTTAATCAGGTAAATTACGTCTTAATTAACTACTTCCAAACCCTGGCTACAGCATTTAAAAATTAAAAAAAATAAAAAACTTGGACACATCCCTTTTAATTTTCCGAATTTTTAATAAAGCACTTTTTAAACGTAGCATAATAATCTAGATAGGAATCTAGAGTTTTATTTCTATATAATTTTATTGACTATGAAAATACATAATAAGCGTTCACGTGTTGTGCGAAATATTAAAATAATAATATTGTCAAGGTCAAGGGCTAAAATGTATTACTGGTTGCCTGCACAACCGCAACGTATCCGCCAGAAATTAAAAGACTTTTTCATGCGCCATCTTTTAGTCAAGTCGAGAAGTAAGGAAATCAGACAATGGAATTGTCTGGTATGAAGAAGTACGCTTTCCGAGAATTGGGGAAATTTCGAGAAGCAGTCAATAGAGTATATAAGCCGGAGCCATCGACAACTGAGACAGTTTTTGAAATTTGAACATACCGCGTGGAAATTGAAAATCGGACAATTTGGTGAAGGAATCTTATAAATAGTTAGTTTGTTGTGTGTTATAAGTTAGTAATTGTGTATAAAGTGAGAAAATAAATTCGTTAAGTATTTTATCGTGAGTTTAAATTAGTGGACCCACGGAATCCGTAACAATTGGTGTCGGAAGTGCGATTCAAGAGGATTTTAAGAAGAAATTAAGTGGATTGGAAGATTTTTAGACCGAATTAGAGTATTTTTATGGTTGGTACAAGGGAACAAGCGAAGAAAATGGAGGAAGTAAGCAAACTATTAGGCGATTTTATGGAGAATATGAGAAGAGAAAAGGCAGAAGAACAAGAGAAGCTGCGAAAAGAGAAAGCAGAAGAACAAGACCGCCTACTGAAAATTCTGGAAAATCAAGACAAAATTTTCGAAGATTTGAAAATTCAACGACAACAAGACAAAGAAGAAGAACAGGACCGGCTTGAGAAAATTTTAGAAGATATGAAAATTCAACGACAACAAGACAAAGAAGAAGAACAGGACCGGCTTGAGAAAATTTTAGGCAATTTAGAAAGTCGTCAGAAGAATGAATGGAGGGAAATTTTAGAAGATATAGAAACGGGCCGCCAAAAAGAAAGACAAGAAGATCAGGACCGTCTTAAGAAAACTTTAGAAAATCAGGAATTTCGACTACAGAAGAATTTTGAAGACCTGGAAAAACGACAGGAGAACCATTTCCAAGAAGTCGTAGAAGATCTGGAGGAACGCCTTCAGCAGAAAATGGATAAATTAGAGATGGACCTACAGAAGACCAAGGTACAAGCAAGGACACCTGGCGTCTCTGGAACTGCGAACCTCAAGGCCCCGACCTATGATGGACAAACTACTTGGACAATGTACCACCGCCAGTTTGAAGCAGCCGCTGCTGCCAACCGATGGACTGACCAGGAGAAAGCAGCGGCACTCGTCATCGCGCTGCGTGGCCCTGCCCTGGAATTGCTACAAACAATTCCTGCAGCCCAACAGCAGGAATACGAAACATTAGTTGCTGCATTGGACAGAAGATATGGCGACCAACATCGACGCCAACTTTACCAGGCCCAGATCAAGACACGCCTGCAGAGGTCCGGAGAGAGTCTGCAGGAATTTGAAGCAGACTTACGTCGGCTGGTACACCTAGCGTATCCTGAAGCACCGGAAGGATTTAGGGAGGAACTCGCTGCTCAGTGCTTTATCAGCGGACTGAGGGACAACGAATTGCAGAGGGCGCTGCAAATATCCCGATTTTCTACCAGCAGCGAAGCACTGGTCAGGGCGCTGGAAATCGAAGCTGCTTTTAGCGCCATCCCTAGACCGAAGATAAGATCGGTAACGGTAGAGGAACAGCCCGAGAGTACCCACAGAAGTTTGGAGGAGATGTGTAGAAAATTCGACAAACTATGTGAGCTACTAATAAACAAGGGAGTCAACAATAACCAGACAGAGAACCAGAGAAGATCCCAGGACATAAGGCGCTATAGATGTGGCAGGAATGGCCACATCAAACGGGATTGCCGCGTTCAAATGCGATCCCGTTCACCATCCAGAGAACGTAGGCACCAGGAAAACTAAAATCAGTCAATACTAAGGGGCGAGTATTGACTGGGGAGAACAGAGCCCCCAGGATTTTTTCCATTAGAAGTCTAGGAAGAACCGCTGACAGTTTGGTGATCGACGGGAAAGTCAATGGAAAGGGAATCCGAATGACAGTGGACACTGGCGCTATGGTATCTATATGGTAACTCAGTGCAAGGAGTGAAGCTGATGCCTCTGAGAAGAAGAGTGTGTTTACGTACAGTTACGGGGGAAATGGCCGTTGTACGGGGAGAGGCTATCGTCGAACTGAAGTTAGGAAATTTGAAGTTCCAGCATAGCGTTTTAGTGGCAGATATTGAAGATGACTTCATCTTGGGCATGGATGTGATTCGTCAACATGGATTTTCGTTCGATCACCAGAGAAATATCCTGAATATCGAAATGAAGAGTTTATGTTATCTCCAGACGAGGGACCAGGAAGAATGGATGTAAGATCAGCGGAAACTGTGGTGATACCTGGTAATACCGAGAAGATCGTATTCGGTAAAGTGGAGAAAATCGCTGGGTGCTGTGTTGGACTGGTACAAAGTAGCGACAACAAACAGGATAGGTACTTAGTAGGAAAATCATTGGTTAACACCGACAAGAATATACCGATCAGAATTGTAAGAAGTGTCACCCGATGTGATGAAGTGTCGTCAGCTGTTACACAAAAGGCATCCCAAGAAACACTAAAACATCTAGAACAGCCATGGGATCACCTAACACCTGAGGAGAAACAGAAGGCTAAGCAGTTCCTGCTAAAGCATGGCAGTATTTTTGAGAAGAACAACAGTGGAAAACGGATTTTGTGAAGCACCGGATTAATACTGGTCATGCTCAGCCGATTCGACAACGTCCTAGAAGGGTGCCCCTTTCCAAACAACAAGAAATGGAGACAATGGTAGATAAGATGCTAGAAGATGGAGTTATCGAAGAATCATCGAGTCCATGGTCATCTCCTGTTGTTTTGGTGACGAAGAAAGATGGTAGTACACGATTCTGCGTGGACTATCGGAAGCTCAATGACGTCACTAAGAAGGACAGCTACCCACTGCCACGTATAGACGACACGTTAACCACACTGGCAGGTTCGTGCTGGTTCTCCACTCTCGACTTAAAGAGTGGATACTGGCAAGTTGGTCTGGACGAGGAAGACAAAGAAAAGACGGCTTTTTCTACAGGAAACGGACTATACCAATTCAAGGTCATGCCGTTTGGATTATGCAATGCTCCAGCCACTTTCGAACGTCTCATGGAGGTGGTGTTAAGAGGATTAACTTGGAAAACGTGCTTGGTTTACCTCGACGATGTATTGGTTATGGGAAGAACTTTTGAGGAGCATTTGCGAAATTTAGAAGAAGTCTTCGGCCGCATACGGAATGCTCACCTGTACTTGAACCCGAAGAAGTGTAGCTTATTCCAGCGACAAGTGGAATTTTTGGGCCATGTAGTCTCAGCAGACGGAATTTACACTGACCAGAAGAAAATCGCTGCAATCAAGGATTGGCTTAAACCTCGCGACAAACATGAACTTAGAAGTTTTCTGGGTTTATGCACCTATTACAGAAGATTTGTCAAGGGATTTGCCAATATAGCTGCACCCTTACATAGACTTACAGGTGATGAAGTCGGCTACGAATGGAACACCGATTGTGATGTAGCCTTTGGAAGACTTAAGGCGGCTTTATGTTCAAGTCCTATTCTAGCCTACCCGCAACAACAAGGGAGGTATATCCTGGATACCGACGCCAGCAATATCGGCATAGGTGCAGTGCTATCACAAGTGCAAGATGGCGAAGAACGAGTGATAGAATATTACAGTCGAGTTCTATCCAAACCAGAAAGGAATTACTGCGTTACCCGGAAGGAGCTGCTAGCAATTGTGAAGGCAGTTGATCATTTTCATAAATATCTGTACGGCCAAGAATTTTTAATTAGGACAGATCATGCGGCTCTCAAGTGGCTTATGGAGATGAAACAACCTGAAGGTCAAATAGCACGATGGCTCGAGAAGCTCCAACAGTATCACTTTACCATCCAACATCGTGCTGGAAAAATGCATGGTAACGCAGACGGTTTATCCAGAAGACCCTGTCAAACCGATTGTAAGCACTGCTGTAAAACGGAACAACGTGAAGGCACTGTCATGATAAGGAGTTTAAACTTGGAACCGATGAACAGTGGACGACGACACAATTGAGGAAAGATCAAATGGAAGATCCAGACATCGGAGCAATACTACGGCTCAAGGAAGGTAACGGCGAGAGACCACCGTGGCAGGATATTGCGGACAGAGGGCTCGTTTTCAAAGCTCTCTGGGCTCAGTGGAATTCACTGGTTATTGAGAATGGATTGTTAAAGCGCACATGGGAAAGTGCGGATGGCAGCACAGTAACAACTCAGTTACTGGTACCAAGGAAGAAAGTTACCCAGGTATTGGAAGAAATTCACGGTGGTAAAACTGGAGCCCATCTTGGGGTAAACAAGACCTTGAGCAAGCTGAGAGATCGCTTTTACTGGGTGGATTATTGCGAAGATGTCAAGAAATGGTGTCGACAATGTAAAATTTGTGCAGCCAGCCAAGGACCAAGCACTCGATCTAGGGGAAAAATGAAACAATATAACGTTGGACTGCCATTCGAAAGAATCGCTGTTGACATTGCAGGCCCATTCCCTGAAACGCACAAGGGCAACAAGTACGTTTTAGTGGCGATGGATTATTTCAGTAAATGGCCAGAAGTTTTTGCCATTCCAAACCAAGAAGCATCGACTGTAGCTGAAGTATTAGTCAATAATGTCTTCAGTAGATTTGGAATTCCTTTAGAGCTTCACACTGACCAAGGAAGGAACTTCGAGTCAAGACTGTTCCAGAAGATGTGTGATCTGCTTGGTATTCACAAGACTAGGACAACAGCTTTACATCCGCAGTCTGATGGGATGGTCGAGAGATTCAATAAGACCATTGAAGAACATCTCTCGAAAATGGTGGATGAACATCAAAGAGATTGGGATCAGCATATACCACTATTCCTAATGGCATATAGAAGTGCAGTTCACAACACCACCGGACTTTCACCATCGAAGATTTTATTTGGTCGAGAATTACGGTTGCCTTGTGACTTGGTGTTCGGATCACCAGACGACAGCACCACGAACGTAGAGGACTACGCGGATGAACTGAAGGAAAGGTTATTGGGAATTCATAAGGCCGTGAGAAGTAAGATTACGCTAGCCAGTGACCGGATGAAAGCTCGTTACGACCTCAGAGCTAATTCTACGGGATTTCAACAGGACGATATGGTATGGTTATATAACCCACAGCGCAAGAAAGGGAGGTCCCCAAAGTTAACTCCAGCATGGGAAGGTCCTTATACAGTCATCAAGAGGATAAATGATGTTGTGTACCGGATTCAACGCAGCCCTAGAAGTAAGATGAAAGTAGTTCATCTGGATCGATTGAAGAGATACCAGACAGGAAACCTTGATCGGGACGATCAAATTTGAGAAGGGGGCAATGTCAAGGTCAAGGGCTAAAATGTATTACTGGTTGCCTGCACAACCGCAACGTATCCGCCAGAAATTAAAAGACTTTTTCATGCGCCATCTTTTAGTCAAGTCGAGAAGTAAGGGAATCAGACAATGGAATTGTCTGGTATGAAGAAGTACGCTTTCCGAGAATTGGGGAAATTTCGAGAAGCAGTCAATAGAGTATATAAGCCGGAGCCATCGACAACTGAGACAGTTTTTGAAATTTGAATATACCGCGTGGAAATTGAAAATCGGACAATTTGGTGAAGGAATCTTATAAATAGTTAGTTTGTTGTGTGTTATAAGTTAGTAATTGTGTATAAAGTGAGAAAATAAATTCGTTAAGTATTTTATCGTGAGTTTAAATTAGTGGACCCACGGAATCCGTAACAATATAAATAATATACCGGGCGTACTATGACTGAAAAAAAAAATAGCGTCAGCGATGACTATGAAATGAAGATCGCTGTCATTTTATATGGGAAATGTCCTCAAGCGTCATTTCCCAGCCAACTGGACGCCGTTTTTTCGATCATACGGTATATATTGACAAAAAAAACACTGAAAAGCACATATTTGTTTTCTACTGAAAATAATTCCAAAATAACTCGCAATCTGGCAACATCGAAGATGTGCGCATGCGTAGTGTCTGTAACTATATGCAGCAAAAACTCGTTTCAAGGTCAGCCACCGGATCCACACCATTACCCTATAGGGGATATTTTTGACGTAAAAATAAGATTTATTTTTTATATCAACATAGGTCTGATTCTGCCTTGTTTTGTTGTTACAGGGTGTTAAAATATTAATTTTTTCGATTTATTATAATTTTCTTCTAAGTGCTTTTACCGCATGAAATTTTAATGGTGTTATGATAATAAAGTATGTTACTATAGTGCGGCATACTTTAATGCTAAAATGTGTCGACATATTCACCAGGGAAGTGCATTTTTTTTTAGTTTTTTTTCACTGGAACATTTTTCTAAAAAAACATGTACTTTTTTCTTGTTAGCAAAATTGTGTAGACTGTTTAATGCCAGTTAAAAATCATCTCTTGATATTTTTTCGATTTCGATCTCCTTGATGAGATAAAGGCAATTTTATTAATTTGCTTTAAGTAAATGGCCCAAGTCTAATAGCAACCTTTACAAATTTTCCTCATTAAAAAATATGAAAAAAAGTTTGGAAATGCATAGTTTTAAAGTTATAGGATGTTAAAACTTTTAAAAAATAAGTCTTTTGTCTTAAATATCATTATTTTTTATTGGCATTTGCTGTAGGTAGCACTAAACATCATTGTTATAAATTTTAATAAAATTTAATAATAAATTAAATGAAATAAATTTTAGTTGGTTGTCTAAACAAGGGATCGAAATCAACAAAAATATCAAGATACAATTTTTAATCGCCATTAAATGGCCTACATAATTTAGTTAAAAAGACAAAAAAGTCAGTGGCGCACAGGCTTTTTTTTAGAAAAATATTTCAGTGACAACAACCTATAATATGCACGTCCTTGGTAAATATGTCGACACATTTTTAACATTAAAATATGTCGCACTTATAGTAACTTTTACTCTCAAAATTTCATTCGAATCGCTAAAAACACTTGTAAAAAATTATAATAAATCAAAGCAGAATCAGGCCCATGTTGATATAAAAACTACCTTATTTTTATGTAAGAAATCTCCCTACGAGAGATGGTTTTTTGAAACACCCTGTATATTCAATGTCGCTTGAGTGTCGCGGGGAAAAAGGGTGCTGGCGGCAAAGGTTTGACCAATTAGCTCTAATAGTTCGATGAGCAGTGAACTAAGCGATCAAGTTTAGGCAACACTGTCTCCGACAACCACTCTGTCGACTGAAAGCAGAACTACAGTGTTCTTTATCCGCTGCGCTGTAAACGACTATCAGCGCGCAGCGATGCAAAGCTAAACTAAATCTCGGGCAGGCTGACGGTAACGCTTGCTACATATCAGCAGGTTTTGTGCCACAAAATCGCCTATAAGGTTGCGCATTTTCTTATTTCTTCAACAATACAATTTAAATTAGTTTATTTTTCTTAAGAGATGTTAAATTGGAGGTTCATGTGCACATGTGCACTTATTGTATACCACTGTGTAAACTAAACTGAAAGAGTTAAAAAATAATGTTATAATCTCCAAATAATAGCAGTAAATACTCGATACGACGTATTATTTTCGCGTCGTATCGTTTTATTATTTAGAAGCCGAGGTCAAAACAGTATGAAACGGGCGTTTCGTATCCGAAATTATATTTTGCGCTCCGAAATCTACTATTCCGTTGCGAAATATTTCGGAAAATTTAATTTCTAACTCCCCTTTTCCATCTATAGTTACTTCTCAGCAAGCTATATTATTGTACGAGCTCGAAATGTTATTTTTTCTTTATCAAACAGCTCGAGAGCAAAATGGTAATCAAATTACGTTAGTTTTGTAGAAATAAATAGATAAAGTCTGTCCAAAGAGAGAATACATGACAGTGACAGATGTTATTTGTCATTTTAATTGACATCTAATTTGAATTTTCGGTCTAAATGCTAAAGCTGCAAGCTTCATTCAAAATCTCCCAATTAGTGGAATAAATTATTGGTTTCAATTACACTTTATACTTTTTAGTTTACGATCATTCACAATGTCTAAAAATCACAATTAAAATTAATAAAATATTCTAGCAACAGCTTGCGGTAGTCTGTTGTATCCATAGAGAAAGCATACTATTTAGCTTATAAAACAATAAACTTTTGATTTCTAACCAAAATTTTTTTCGACGGGTGATTATTAAATGCCAAAATTCCTCTCAAATTTTGAAGTATAATTAATGAAAAGGTTAAAAGTTTATTAACTTTTTCCACTAATTGAATATTACTACCACTAACTTATATGACAAAGTGTTATGATTTCTATTATAACCAAAGGTTAATGAAACGCAAAATACTATAAAATAAAGTTTAAATAAAAAATTCAGAGGATAGGAATGTTCATGATAATTCTTTGTCTCTTTGTATTAATTTCCTTCGGATTAAATACTGACCTAGAACTAAAAATTACTTGTCGACATCAGACACGCATGACACATAATTAAAAAGTTCTAATAACAATTCATTACAATGGCTCAGAACTAAAAATTGCTTGTCACAAACACATACGGCACAATTAAAACGTCGTAAATTGAAATTCACAATTAATTTGCATCTGCTCGACCATAGTTAATTTAATAATTATATATATTAACGTAACATTATTATTACCATATCACACTATAATAATATTAGACTGATTTTAATTTAATAATATGTTTTGCTGTTATGCTAAATTTGGCAATACATTGGTTGTGAATGCATTTTGGTTCATTGCTTTATGCGACTCCCTTTATAAGCGGTTCATCGACATCTCACAACGCTCCTCTTCATATAATATACCATATTCAGAATTATTGCATCACTAGACCATATTGCCCCAGAAAGAGAGGGAAAAAATAGAAAAAAACTTTAACCCGTATTAGTTGATGTTGTGGCACAATGTGGCAAACACCTTCCAACGTTGGACACACGGAAATTTCCCACATCGTGTGGGAGACACACTTTTCATCACAGATTTTCATTTCGAAGCCAACTCTGATGCCGTTCTTTATTTAATCATATTAATATTATATTAAATTGTTTAATGACAGAAAAACCGTATTGTTAATATAATGTACCCAAAATTCGTAAATCTACAGATTAATCCGTAGTTATGGCAACACTGTCTCCGGCAACCATCCACTCTATCGACTGAAAGCAGAACTACTATACACAAAATATATGTGCAAAATAAAAAATAAACGCGGTGCAAAATTAACTATATAATACTTTTAAATGAGGTTTCATTACAAAATGTAATATACACAAAAAATTACTAACAAACTTATTTAAAGTTTTATAGATATTCCGAACGTTTGCCTTTTTATGCCCCCTTCAACTATCCATTAAAGCTTAAACACACACTAAACATGATGTTTGGAAACATTAAAATCCAGAAAACTACGTTGAGCCTCAGAATTACTTAAAGTTAATATCAACGGCTCAATTTTAAAATGTAAATGCTCCAACAGTAGTCGTGCTTCTGCATAAACATTAAAAATGTATTATATTTATTAAGTTTTAAAAGTTTAGAAAACCTGATATGCGTGCTATTTTTCACATATAAAGCTTTTCATATATAAGGAAATTAAAACAACTTTCGCACGCCATCAATGACACCATGCGTCGTCTTATGGAGTTTGCTGGTGGTCGTATTATGATGTGCAACGAAAGTTATTTTAATTTCCCCATACATATATGTCAGTCAAGTTACATTCAGTACCTCGCAATTAGTGGAATAAATTAGTGGTTTCAGTTACATTTTACGAGTATACTTTTTAGTTTACGATCATTCACAGTGTCTAAAAATTCACAATTAAAATTAATATCCTATCAATAGCTTGCAGTCATTAGTTGTATCTATAGACAAAGCCTAATATTTAGCTTATAAAACAATAAATTTTTGATTTTTTCTAACCACATTTTCTCTTGACGGATGATAATCAAAGGCCAAATTTTGAAGTATAATTAGTGAAAAAAACTTAAAGCATCATTCAGAACCTTGCAATTAGTGGTATAAATTAATTTTTTCAATTAGCGTAGAAGTTTGTTCCTTTAATTTCGTTGTGAGCATTCAGAACGTCAAAATTAGTGGTAGACATTTTCAATTAGTAGAAAAAGTTATCAAACTTTTAACTTTTCCACTTATTATACTTCAAAATTTGCGAGAAATGTCATGTTGGCCTTTGATAGTGTTCCGTCAAGAGAAAATGTGGTTAGAAATCAAAGGTTGATTGTTTTATAAGCTAAATATTAGGCTTTTTCTGTGGATATAACTGACTACCGCAAGCTGTTACTAGGGTATTCTATTAATTTTAATTGTGTTTTTTAAACATTGTGAACGATCTGTGAACCTAACCTAACATAACCTAACCAACTAAAAAGTATAAAGTGTAATTCAAACCACTAAGTTATTCCTCTAATTGCGAGGTTCTGAATGAAGCTTAACTCTTTAATTTATTTTTGAAATGTACAAAAAACATTGAGATTTTAATGAAGAAATTATTTTTCTATTTTTATTGACATTGAATTAACATAAAAATCAAGTGGTCGATCATACTGCTTTAGAATATCTCTATATGTTGCACTATAGTCAATAATCTGTAATATTGTAGCAAATTATACTATATGGATTAAAATACATACACACACACACATATGTATTTGGAGCATAATGGTCTATGGAGCGATGCATGCTTAGAATAACAAAGAGGGACTACAAGAGAAGAGAGTTGGTAAGGCAGACGACCCAGGTAACAGAGCTCATTAACAGAATTAAATTCTCAATTGGTAAAGGCAAACCTTATTATGGAAAATAAGACACTCAACTCTCTCTCTCTCTCTCTCTCTCTCTCTCTCTCGTTTTTCTAAGCGGTGAGTTGAATCTGACGATTCATTTTTAATGGTTTACAGTTTTATTGTTCAATCTTTGCCTACCTAGTCCAAATAAATCATATATCTATGATTAAATTCCACCAATGGTAATGGTCTAGTCTCCTATCGGGAAGAACTGATAAAACTGATAATTATAGCTTCTTTACATCAGTTAACTACCAATAAGATGCGATTTGGACGTCTGTAATTTATTTAGCTCATCTTCATATTAAAATATTGAGCTCATTAGCGTAACTAGCAATTCATCTTGAGGGGAAAATAAAATATAATACCTACAAACTAAACTTATTTTTTGAATAAAACTGTTACATGAATTTATCTATTAATAGATTTGATATACTTGATTATCAAACCGTGTTTCTGTTTATTATTTAAATACCTATAAATTTTGTAAAAAAACATATTTGTTTAGTTTCTCAAATGAGTCAATACAATTTTTAATCCGCTAATTCCAATATTAACAACAACAACAACAAATAATGCTTTATTGTGCAAAAAGCCAAACTAGCTTTATCAACAAAGCATTTACAAAACAAACAAAAGCACAAAAAAATATACAAATAATAAAAAAATATACAATACAAATCATACAATTCAAAAAAAGAGTAATTAAAAAACAAAGTCATTAAAATTACAAATAGAACACACAAACAACGCAAACACACAAAGAAAGGCGTATCAATAAAATTTTACAATAGGAAGATCGTAAAATCTAATGTCCAGCAGTGGGATTCTGTAAGCTCCGTAGCAAGAAATTTCTTGCCTAGCTATGTTATTTGTATACGATTGATGAGTCACTAGACAGGAAATATGTTTACAGAATCGCACCCCAGATTTCTCTGGGAGGGGTCCGGTTTGGAGAGGTTTACTGCCGGGCCTTCCTGCGGCACTAAAAAATTTTCTATTCAATATTGTCAATATTTTCGAGGTTAAGATATCAATTAAAATACTTGTAGAGATTGTGGCTTGTATGGGAGGGGAGAAGTTAATCACCGCTATCCTATAGATCTATTGTGTCCCCCTTTCTTGAGTTTTAATTCATCATACAGTCTCAAGGGTTTGTCAAAAGCCAGTATCTGAGATATCTATCTCCGATATGTGTCGAACCAAAGTTTATGGCATGATATGTCGTCTCGGCGCACTCTTTGATAAGGTGTTCTGGTATTTCCCCATTTTTCCCCAGAAAATCAGCATTCGCCATAGTTTCTCAGCTTCAATCTACTAAGGTGTTCATTGTGGAGAGAGTGTCCTGATAAAATCCCGTGACAATCCGAAGATTGTTCTTACTTAATTCAAAGAAAATCTTTAATTTTTGTCAATCGTTAGTCCCTTCTGTTGTTACCCCAATGCCTATTATTATTCTCGTTATTTAACTTCTATTATACACATAGAGACGCGTTTTTTTTTTCGTTCTTTTACTTTTTACCGACCTTTTCATTTCAGACGACGGATGGCGACGCGGATTATTCAAATTCACACGGTTTTTTTGAGGTTTTAGAACAGCCAAAGTCGCGGAAACGTTGCGGCGTGGTATTTCCCGGGGCGCATTTTCTCGTTAGAAAAATTAATCTTTTTCTGAGCTGAACTTAGCTGTCGGTTGCAGAGTTCTAGGAATATAATCGTTTAAGCGACAGGAGTGGCTGCGTGCATGACCCAAATTATTTTTGTCTTCTTTTGTCTTACAGAACGCTAATGAAAAGACAATGGGATTTGAATACATTTAGTAAAATTATTAGAGATGATTTTTTAAACTGTACTTGACCGTACCCAAACAAATGGTAGATTTTTTCAAAATAAATCCATACGGTGAAAGCATCGATATAATTTCAGACAATTGATATAGGCATACCTTACTGTACAAAATGAAATACAGAAGATATGTAGAATGTTTAGGATGGGAGTTAAACAGATCTACTGTGTGTTCCCCTTTCTTGAGTTATAACGAGTTATAACTCATCATACAGTCTCAGGGCTTTAACAAAAGCCAGTATCTGAGACCGCTCCACAGAGGCCAGCTCTCCAGATTTTTTTTAGAAGAAGTTTCTGAGGGTTTACGATCAAGAAAAATCAAAGATCTTCCTGGATTTAAGTAAGAACAATCTTCGGATTGTCACGGGGTTTTTAACAGAACACTGTGTCCTCAATGAACACCTCAGTAGATTGAAACTAAAAAGAAACTGCGAATGCAGATTCTGTTGTACAGTACACCTCATCACTGAGTCCGCCGAGACGACAACCATTCGTGCCATGAACTTTGGTACGAATGATATTGGAGATGGAGACTACCCTCTATAAAACCGTTCCAGATACTGGCTTTTGTCAAAGCCCTGGGACTGTATGATGAGTTATAACTCAAGAAAGGGGGAGACAATAGATTTGTCAGGTCGCAGTAATTAACCCCCCTCCCACTCATTCTAAATTCTAAAAAAATTCCTCGACATCAGGCGGACCGAAGTTCATGGTATGCATGGTCGTCGGCTCGGCGCACTCAGCGATAAGGTGTTCTGGTGTTTCTCCATTTTTCCCAAAAAATCTGCATTTGCCGTTGTTTCTCAGTTTCAGCTTACCGAGGTGTTCGTTGAAGAGACAGAGTGCTGTAAGAAACCCCGTGACAACCCGAAGATTGTTTTACTTAAATTTTACTTAAATCAAAATCTTTGGTTTTTCTCGGTCATAAGTTCTGAGGAACTTTTTCGAGTGTCTTAGATCGTTGGAGGACACCCATTCCAAGTTACAGATGGAGTCTTCCAGATTCTTCAGTTCCGCTTTCAGTTGGTTCCCGTTTGGAAAACAGAACGGTTCTGGTCCAGTTAGTGGAGTGTTCGCTCCTTTTCTAGCTAGATCATTTGCTTTTTCATTGCCTTCTATCCCTTGGTGAGCAGGCACCCAGAGTAGGAGGACTTTATTTTCTTTGTCTAATTTGTTGAGCTTCTCTAGGCATTCTTTGACCAACTTCGAATTGATGGTTACTGAGTTGACCGCGTTTAGTGCTGCTTGACTATCGGATAGGATGGCAATTTCCTGTTTTCGATAGTTCCTATCTAAGATAAATTGTACACATCTTTTGATAGCGTAAACTTCTGCCTGAAGGATACTGGGGTAGGTGCCCATTGGTTTGGAGTATTTAGTTTTCGGCCCAAATACTCCTATCCCTGTCCCTGCTTTGGTTTTACATGCTGAGTAAGCGTTTCTTCCTTTCAATCCTTTTTATTACTTAATACTAAAGTGAGGTGTTTCTCAAAGTTGTAAATTCTTGGTATGTTGGGGAAGGAGTTGGAGAAGTGGAATTTACTTTTTGAGGGTGCTCCAAGCCCCTGACCTGAAAATTCTCCCAGTACTGTTTCCGTGAATGACAAATTTTAATCATTGTCGCATTGGCATAACTACCGACGACAATGTGCAGTGGTGTTAGGTCTAGAATGATCTTCATTGTTGCTGTTGGACATGTTCTCATGGCACCTGTGATGCATACCCAAGATATATAAACTACATGTACACAAAAAAAGTTGCCACTTATTTAAAAATTTATTAACAAAGGTCATAAGTCATAATGTATTATTTTCTGCCAAAGCACCAAACTGTATCAAAGCTGTACGGCCGTGCCAAAGCTAGCACGGCCGTACAATCCTTTTCTCGAAGGAATTAGCGGCAATTTTGACCACCTTGTAACTTCGTTGTGGATAAAACAGGAATATTAATTTTCGCTATATCTACATGAGGACATATTATAGTTGGCTAGATTACCAAAATATCTAGTAATTATACCTCATATTTAATGAATAATTATCGCTTGTCAAATTTGTTTAATTTCTACATTGACTCACTAACACATCATCAAAATTCTAAGATACTTCTAGAAGAGTTACAAACTTCAAATTTTGAATTTTAGGTAGTTTTAAGCTTATAACCAAAGGAAAAAATGAAAAATCTCGAAATATCCTTATAGATTAAAAGTTAGTTGTCTAGCCGCTACTGGTTACTGACTTTTCAGTCGAGAAATAGGTTGCAACTTTTTTTTCATTCCAAAATTTAAAAAAACCCAATCCATTTACTTTTAGTGCATTGCAATTTTCAGCAATCGTGTAACTTTTTTATTTATAAGGATTTTCACATACTGTCTGGGAAGAAAATATAGCAGAAATATTAAGAAAGTTTTTGAAAAACAACTACAATCAATTATTTCTAATGATTGGGTCGACCGCGACGAATCTGCTATATTCCCTTCCACTTCTCTTAGCAATGTTCACAGTTTCTCGGTTTATTTCATATGTTTGGCAACGTTTTTACTGTTGTCTCTTTGTTCAGCACACATTATAAATGCACTGTACTCTTGTTACATATGGAAATATCTCGTTCCAAAACTAACCTTTGCCAGCCCTTAGTATGTAAAATTATATGGAGAATGGCATCGATTGTGCGTCATTTCCAAGCCAACTGGACGCGTTTTTTTCAATCATACGGTATATCACATACTAACTTATATAAGTTAGTTTGTAGGTATATGTTGAATCAAAACATGTCAATGTATATTGGCCAGCCTATCTTTTATTCATATGTCTATCGCTCTAATAGCATTGCACGTGGTGAATTTGATGACTTTTAAGCTTTTATAGGACTTGACTAGGTGTAAATAAAGAAAAATAGTGCAAAATGCGCGTCGATTTTTCGTGATGGGGCCAAAGGCTCCGTTATGGGACAGACGACGAGTCGCTCCACAGGAAAGTGGATTTTCTAAAACAGTTTATCAATGTATATTCTCGGAAAATCAATTTTATGGCCGCTCGCCGAGTTTATTCCTTATCGCCTTTACACAATTTCTGGAGGAAATGGAAAATGGAATATATATATACGAGTTAGGAATGATAATTTCAAGATGTAGCTAGTTAATTCATAGTGTTATTTAGTTGAACTAGGACATTTAAAAATACAATTTTAGTCGTCCGAACATTCGTCAAGCTTCTGCATTTGAACAAAAATAAATACACTTAAAAATGAAAGAGAACTTTGAACTGACGAACGCCAACGGCGACGGACTTATGATATAAATATACAGGGTGGTTTGAACTGTATTCCGGAAACTTCGGTAGCAGATTCTGCGAATAAAAATAAGTAAACAACTTCTTATAAATGTATTTCCTAAAATGCTTAGTTTCAGAGATACAGGGTGTAGAAGTTTCATATTTTTTTCGACTTTTTCCAAATAATTTCGGAAGTAACATCAATATTTGGATGTAAATTGGTGTTTGGGAATTTTTTGACATGAGAAATTTGATTTTTATGTCAACATGGCTTCTATTTGTAGGGGGCGCCACCTACATGTGTTTTAACTGTTTTGAAGAGTAATAACTTTTCGTCCGTACCTGTATAAAACTAGTAGATAGTTATTTGACTGAAATAGAAGATAGTTATTTGACTGAAATTATTAATGGGGGAATTTTATATTTTTTTAAATTAATCATAAATTTTTCTTGGAAAAAATTATGAAAAAACAGTTTCTGTTGAACTTTTGGCACATAAACATTTCAAATTTATGATTTCAGTCTAATAACTATTTAGTCAACATGTTTAATTTATGTCAATGATGAGAGGTAATGATAATTTCGATTCTAAATATCTCGAGAACTATTACTCGTAGCAATTTTACCAAGAGACCTTTTTTACGTAAAAAACGTAGTAAATGTATACTTTTTTACTCAGTAGTTTCATACAGGTACGGACGAAAAGTTATTACTCTTCAAAATGATTAAAACACATGTAGGTGGCGCCCTCTGCAAGCAGGAGTCATACTGATATCAAAATCAAATTTCTCATGTAAAAAAACTCCCAGACACTAATTTTCATCTAAATATTGACGTTACTTCAGAAATTATTTGGAAAAAATCGAAATAAAAATGAAAATTCTACACCCGATGAATGTATCTCCGAAACTAAGCATTTTAGGACATTCATTTATACGAACTTTTTTACTTACTTTTATCTACAGAATATGCTGCCAAAGTTTCCGAAATATAGTTCGGACCACCCTGTATAATAGTATGCGTATAGCCACAAATTTGACCGGCTGAACGAAATTTTATTTATAATTTTAAAAACGTGTGTGGGTGTTAATGTGTTCATGTCAGTTGATGTAATTAAATTTTAGACATATGTGGATAACTGACAAGATATATCTACGTTCAATGTTTTTCCTTGAAAAAGGTCTAAAGATGATCGAAACGTCGGAATACTAGTAAAGATTATCCTAAATTCTAATTAAATTGTATTATTAAAAGCAGACCAAAGACCAAGAATAAGTTAATCAAAAATATTCCGAGGTCCACCGAGAAGAATATGAAGACACTGAATAAATCAGGAATAAATCAAATGTTTTTTCTACTTCTTTCCGAATTAAAATCAGCGCCGGATTGGATATGTAAATAGTCAACGTTGACCTATATTTAAACAGATCAGCTGTTGTAAATCAGCTGATCCGTTCAGCTGATGAATTTTAGGTTATCCAATTCATTTGAGATTTTACTCAGAACAGTACTTCTGACAAAACTAGGCAAGGTAAGGTAAGCCTTTAAAAATACTTTTAAAATTCATATAGAAATATCAATTATTTTGGTGTTTATTCAAAAAAACAAAAGTGTGACATATGTCAAAAAGTAATCCTAAATAATTCAGATGGAATATGGATGTATTTTGTGTTCCATATACGTGGGTATTTTGCAGTGTTGTCAATAATCGAAGTGAAATGAAGTGTTGTTAAGTGTAGAGTTGCGGTTTTAGGTAAAGTTATAAAACAACGCTTTAACCTAATTAACATCGATCTGCTATTTATCGGAGTTTCGTTTTCTAATGTTAGGTAAGTTTTTTTACTTTTAATCTGAATTTTTCAAGTCATTTTTAAATCTTTCTAGTCGACGTGTCAACACTGGACGTGACCTAGGTAATTGCTCAGTACCGTATGATCGAATAAAAACGGCGTCAACGATGGCTATGAAATGAAGATTGCTATCATTGTATATGTAAATTTATATTGGAAATGTCATTGATCGTCATTTCCCAGCCAACTGAACGCCGTTTTTTTTCGATCATACGGTATTTGCTGCTGCTTATCGATTGCTTTTTGCGGCTCTCAAAATGTTGCCATTATTTTTTTTTAATTTTTAAAGTTAAATAATTCGGTTATTATCAATCTATTTTAAAAATGGTAAAGATGAAACAGGTATGTTTTTTTTCAGAAATACCACCCGTTAGAATATTGGCTGTTATTTCTGAGACTGTATATAAAAACAAAATAATAATACGACCTTTTATAAAAAAATCTTCAAAACATCTACATTTTCAACGCGAATGCATTAACATTACTTGGCCTTGTAAGTCAGCAAACTTCTCAAAGTAAGCTCCCTTAAACATACCCTTTTTCTTGTCTACACTAAGTAAACCATTAAAGCAACATTAATATCGCGCTCCGGAATCAAGAATTTTTTTCTGCTTCTTGTTTTTACAACTTTTGCCCCAACTTCATCGTTTGTGTTCTCAAGGGCTTAATTTACATGGATCCAAAGTCTGAAACGTTTTACCATAATATTAGACCTTAGGGATAAGGGTGGAATGTACTGTTTACCAGTGATATTGATTCTCATAATTAATGGGGGGTGAATTGTAATTAGTCTAGACATATTTGAAAGCTATTTAAATAGAATTTTGAAAGTTAATTCAGAGACCGTCTAAAATATCTACAATATTTAGAGAAACTATTTAGAATAATTTTGATACTACTTTTTTAATACATTTTATATAATTAATAAGTGTTGTTTCACATGGAGCGTCTGCGCTGATCGTCCCAGTTGTGTGGTTTCACATGGAGCGGACTGTCCATTGGTTGAACAAGTACCATGAGTTTATATAAATATTTTCAGACGGGTGTGGATGACCAATCCCGATTAGGGAAACATGGACACTTAAAACGGGCATCATAAGGAAACTCAATATGGTAAGGTCGCTTAATATGGAGAGAAATATGCTGGGAATAACCAAGAGAGACCGTAAAAGAATAGAGTGGATACGACAAAAGACCCAGGTAATAGATGTCATCCACAGAATCAATTCCCTCGAATGGCAATGGGCAGGACACCTGGCAACAAGAACGGACACCAGATGGATCACAAAAATTACAGCATGGTACCTACGAGGAATTAAGGATCTAAAGGAAGACCGAACCTGAGATGGGACCATGATATTAGAAAATTAGCAGGGAAAACCTGGGCCCGCATAGCCAACAATAGACAACAATTGGTCCAACTACAAAGAGAGTATGTGAGGGAGGCTACACCATAATTGGAAATGGTTGAATAAGCTGAAAATGATGATGATGATGACACATGTAATGACAGTTTTTTCAAGGATAGAATATATAACATTAGGAGCACGACGGTAAATAACGATTGAAGTTAAGTAAGTCTTAAATATTGACTTACTTAAATAATACTTATTTAGCAGATATAATCTAGATTTATCATTTACGTATAAGAACCAATATAAATATTTTTGTGTAAATACTGATAGATTTTAAGAAATATATAGTATTAAATAGTCGTTTATACTCACTACCTTCAAAACCTAAGGGGATTGGATACCTGGTCTTATCCTGAGACACTGCAATTTACAATAGTCAGTTTATCCTATAGTGGATACTGGATCAAGGTTCCTCAACCGCAGGAATCTGCACACAATCTACAACCTTCAGTAAATCCTACAGTAGATATACTGAATTATAGAAGCAAGGTTCTTTTTTTAAAACAACACAAAACACATAAAATACAAAACTAATAAAATTAAAGTTTATAAGTTCCAATTCAAAAAGGCGCACCTAACTACCAAATATCAATTGTACATTAACCACTGTGCATCATTATCGTGTATATAGGATGTTCCATTATCGGGTTTCTCATTTATGAGTAGAGATATAAAAATACGGTTTTTACATTAATTTGTTACTTTTTTATGAAACTAAAGAAGCTACACATAGATTTGTCTTATAGCCTTTTTAGTTCCTGAAATATAGGACGAAATTGAAATGCTTGCATTTTTCGACCTCCTTTGTATCTCGGAGCCAACTCAACGAGTATATAAACGCTCTATTTTGTAGATATTAGTTTAGTTTTTATCACCTGCTGATGATGCTAATATAGTTAGTGAAACGCGCGTCCAGTGTAAAAGTGAAAGTGTTTTAGTGTAATGTGGTGATTTAGTGTTTTATTTTGCTGTGTAACACCAAAGGTTCCAACCCCCAACTGTTATCTTATAACTTATCGAAAAAGTGAACATCGTGTCTCGTAGAGTTTTTCACGTAGAATCTAGTGACGTAACTAGATTTTTGCTTGCAGCTGTCATTCTTGAAATATGACCTAAAGTTTATATTATTTCCTTCTTTTATTTGACTTGGTATACCTAATTTTTTTTTAAATATAATATACTCTATACTTATTCTCATAAACAAGATAAAAAATGCATTATAATAACTTTTTAACGGTTTTTTAGGCGGCTGGTTTAAATTAGCTAAACAAGTCAATACATGCCAATAATGACATGTATTGACTATTTCCATTTGAAATATCTTGACAACGGTTACTCTAGCGATTTTTTACCAAGATTTTTTTAAGTAAAAAATGACGGAAATGTTTATTTTTTTCACTCAGTAGGGGGAGGGTTATACAGGTACGGACGAAAAGGTATTACTCTTCAAAACAGTTAAAAAATCTGTGGGTGGTGCCTCGTGTAAGTAAGAATTATATTGACATCAAAATAAAATTTCTCCTGTGAAAAAAGTCCCAGACACCAATTTCCATCGAAATATTGACTATAGTTCATAAATTATTTTTGGACAAAACCGAGTTAAAAATTAAACTTCTACACCATGTATCTCCGAAACGAATTATTTTAAGACATACATTTATACGAACTTTTTTACTTATTTTTATCTGTAGAATATGCTGCTGAAGTTTTCCGAATACAATTCTAACCATCCTATACATATACTAAGGGCTGGCAAAGGTTAGTCTTGGGTCGAGATTTCCGTATGTAAGAATAGTACAATGCGTTTATAATGTACTGAACAAAGAGAGGACAGTAAACACGTTGTCAAACGTATGAAATAAACGGAGAAACTGTGCACATCGCTAAGAGACGTGGAAGGGGCTATAGCAGATTTGTCGCAGTTGACCGGTCGACCCAACCTCTGTCAGTACTTAAAGTTCTAGGGAAAGGTGTACGTCATGCGTTCAGCTTCACGATTTAATTACGTCTCGTGATACTTAATTTGTTTATTTATTAACGAGTCGTTGTAATTTTCCCTATAGCTTGAATTTTTTAAGTGCAAGCTAGAAACACTTGCATTTTTGGTAAAAATAAGTGGAATTGAGTGGGTGTTCGATAGTGGTCACGCTATTAGAACTCTGAATTCAAAAATCGATATCTCGAAATCTATTAGAAATAATAGATTGTAGTTTTTTCAAGAACTTTGTTAATATTTCTGCTGTATTTTCTTTGTAGACAGTATGTGAAAATCTTTATCAATAAAAAAATACATGATTGCTGAAAATTGCTATGCTCTAAAAGTAAATGGATGGATTGTTTACAATTTTTGAATGTAAAAAACAACCTTATCGAATTTTTCTTATGTAAACATATTGTAAAATTTCCGATCTTGAAAATAAAACAAAGTTTCAATATCTAAAGTGGTTCTTGAGTTATGGCTTGTTATGTGTTAAAAAGTTGAGTTTTTAAATTATCGCGATTACTGACGTTTACTCGTTATAAAAAAAATGACACCCTAACGATATCCTTATAATTCCATTTCAGATGCTCAGAAACATGTCTAATGATTTTATCTAGTTATCTCTTGAAAAAATAGTCTTTTAAAAATAAGCGATTTGCGATCGTGATTTTACTTTACTTGATACGGAAAGGCGTATCGGTAACGCCCCAACAACACACCGTCGCGCGTCGCGTCAGTCGGTCGCATTTCTCTCACTCCGACTTAATAAGATCCCTATGCGATTTACTTCCACACATGTAAATGCCGACCCAAAAGTAACAGTTGCCAGCACGGTATTATATTTCCACGTTGGACAATAAATAAATAATAATAGTAGTAAAGACTGTTTTTCAGCTATACATTATTTTGTAATACCTCATTACATTAAATTTTGTCTTTTACATATTAAATTAACAATTTTTTTTATTTTCCTATCATTTTCTTGTGCCTGTTTAATTCTCCAAACGATTAATATCTCTCCACAGCTATTCAAACGTTTACCATATTATTACCCTCTAGAGAGTCGCTAGGGATGTGGGAGTTCGAAGGGGAGAACACAGCTGAGGGAAACTGATTTCAAGGGTTATTGATTTTTGAATAAAACAACGCGAATACCACTATATAGAAGCAATAAAACGGAGGGGATTGTGTAGGAGCCAATTAGCTGCCAAGAGTTCTAATTCAAACGAGAATTCGTTCGTTTATATTTAAAGGAAATTCTGGAGGGTGCGAATATTTTGTCAATGAGTGAGTCGACTTACCGAACATAAAACAGATATTTTCCTATATTCTTAGTTCACTATTTGTTTCTTTTATTTTATCATCTATTACTTTACGTTACTAGTTAAGCAAGAGAGGTTCTGAGTACAGTTTTATTTGGTTTCCCGTTTACATGTAGAAATTCAAAGATGCGGTTTTCATATCACTATGCCACTTTATAAGCAAAGGTGCTACACACAGATTTGTCCTAGTTCTCTTAATTCATCAAACACAGGGCGAATTTGAAAATATTACATATTTTGACCCCCTCACTATCTCGGTTATCTTACAACTTATCAAAAAGGTGAAAAACGAGTACATAGAGTTTTTCACGTAGAATATAGTAATTTACTCTACACTTATTTTCATAAAGGTAAAAATGTATTATTTAACTTTTTAACATAAATCAACCTAGCTTAAAGTGTATTATTGTTTGATTTTGTTTAAGTGAACCAGCTAATTTTTCTTTGCATCTTGATATCTTAAATGTGCACTTGGTATCTTAAAAGATGTGCACCTTTTAGATATAACGGGGGGGTTCGGTCAATCAGATTTATTGATATTTTTGCAATAATTCTACTCAGAAACTAGCTTGGAATAGCCAATAACCAGAATTTGAAGTCGAATAAATTATTTTAGTGTTTTGTTAT
Organism: Sitophilus oryzae; assembly: GCF_002938485.1. Lineage (NCBI taxonomy): Eukaryota > Metazoa > Arthropoda > Insecta > Coleoptera > Curculionidae > Sitophilus > Sitophilus oryzae. Next base: position 2,545,935 of record NW_022146393.1, read on the forward strand.
ACAAAAATAAACATGTTAACTAAATACAAAAATAAACATGTTGACTAAATAGTCTAAATAAATAATATAATATGATAAATTTGGGAATTTTTTTTACATTAATCATAATATTCTCTAGACAAAATTATGACAAAACAGTTTTTGTTGAACCTTTAGCTCAATAACTATCTTCTCATCATGTTCAATTTTTATCTATGATGACATATGTATTTATTATTTCGATTCCAAATATCTCGAGAACCATTATGCCGTAACCCCATTAGCCAACACCCCATGCCACTTCACGTTATGAACATTTGTGCGTATGTTTTTCCATTTAATTACATGTATTGCATACACACTAGGCAATACGGCACCCCACGTCACGCCACCCCACGCCAACCCACGCTATCACACGTGTGGATGGGTGATTCGTCTACCCCAGATCTCTTGTGTACACTCTTTCCCACGTCGCAACACGTGGGCTCACTAATAATAATCTAATGGGTTCCCGGCTTTACTCGTAGCAATTTTTACCAAGAGACATTTTTTACGTAAAAAACGGCGAAAATGTTTATTTTTTACTCGGTAGTTTTATACAGCTACGGACAAAAGTTATTACCTACAAAACAGTTAGAGAACATATAGGTGGCGTCCCCTATAAGTAGAAGTTATAATGACATCGAAATCAGAATTTTTCCTGCAAAATTTTTTTGCAAAAAGAAACCAATACAAATATCGACTATACAGAGTGCATCTCAAAAGTGGCTCACCCCTATAACTTTTGTATCTTTACAGATAAAAAACGAGATTTGGTATATTAGTACCGGATGATCGAAACAGCGTCAGCGATGGCTATGAAATGAAGATTGCTGTCATTTTATATGCAAAATTATATGGGGAATGTCAACGACCGTCATTTCCAAGTCAACTGGACGCCGTTTTTTTCAATCACACATGATCGATCATACATTTTTTTCGATTATGACATAAATTAGGATAGATTGACGTATTCAATTCACGTTTTTTATCACTTCCTGTTTCAATTGGTGTCAATCGTACCTGTTTTATTTTGAAATAAATAAAATTAATGAAAGAATAAATCAGGAGCAATTGGGCACTTCCATGATATGCCAGTATTGTAATTTTTGTTATTTATTTGTTTTAAATGTAATTAATGAATTCTTAATTATAATTCTTGTGTTCATTAATTCAAATATTTCTTTATATTATATAATCCTTCTGTAATAAATATTTAAAGTAATCTTGTATTAACTTCAAATATTCGACCTTCAGACAAGGTTGACTGGTAACAACAACTTTAATTAAAGCTTCTGGCAAAAATGTGGAATAACCAATGTGGTTCATGAATGAATCTCGTTACCGAAGTGAGCTTTTGAGAGACAAATGTAATCCTCTAAATATAAAATATTCAGAATCCCGGAAGTAATGGTAATTTGATAAAGTTATTCAATATCGAATTTTCCTTACAAAAATTAAAATCAGTTTTTCTTACTTTATATTATATTACACCAAATTGATGTCAGTACTTATTATATTGATGTCATCAATATAAGAATATATTTAATTTTGTCATGCTATAGAATTGTATAATGTGATATCATATGTATTGATTTCTTGAAAAATACTTGTAATTTCGCTTATGAAATGGAAATCCAAAAAATAAAACTATTTTTTTTAATTTTTAAAAAGCCACTGACCCGCCACAAATTATGGAAATTATTTATAGTGATGTAAAAATTCTAAGTAATCGTTACAAAGTAACAGTTACTTTACGAGGACTCGAAGTAACGCTTACTATTTGAATTTAAGACTCGTTTCTCGTTACTAAGCTAATTCGTTACTTTTGCGCCGGTAGTAATCGTAATCCCTGGAAATGTACGAACCGAGGACTCGAAACTCGATACTGAAATATTCCTTACTTCGACGTAGGTCTAGTTGTTATCAATATGTTTATGTTTAAAGTGTTGACTTGACGCCGGCCGGTGTTTTGGATGGCAAATGTGTGATATTTTTATTACAATTATTATGATTGGCTCATGCCGACCCGGAGGCGGTCTGTCCCTTTGCCGTTTGTTGTCGCTTTTTATTTATAGAATAGAATTGTTTATTTAGATTAACATGTCTTAGATATTAATTAAAAATGGATTCACGTTAGTCACAAAAAATGTTAACATCTGAAAAAGCAGAGCAAATATTTTTCTTTTTCAAAAGAGAATAGATATTTCGCCACTTACACTGTAAGAAAATCTACAAAATAAAAATAGTAATTTTTAGTAAACACTGCTGGGCGTTAATCCAAAGGACTTTTTTGAAGAGATGAATCCGCCACAGAGGAATATACATTTTTTTTAATATTTTTACATTTTAACAAAAATATATACATTTTTTTTTATTTTTGCTCTTTAATGTTTGCCTATTTATTAATGTAATACAAAGAGAGAGAGAGAGAAAATATAAAAAAAATACTTTATATTTATTATACGCATATTTTCTTTGTTTGATTTATTTTTTTTTATTTTTAAATTTATTAATAGTGCATAGTTTTATTTAACATATCATTATAAAAATATTATACATATTACTAAAAACATATTATTCAGTACTTGAATACCGAGTATTGAAATTATCCTATTAAGCCCTTACACTAGAAGAAAGTAGAAACCCCTTATAGGTTAAATCGAGAATGCAAAGATCGCCGCGCACAATAAGTAACGAAGTTCCACGTCAAGTCCAAGTCTTCCAACCTGTACACAAAACAACGATTATAAAGTAACGATATTAAGTACCAAAGTAACGAGAACTAAAGTAACTAAAGTAACGAGTCCAAAGTAACGAGTCCTATTACCAAAAGTAACTAGTAGTTACGAGTCCATAAAAGTCACTAGTTTACATCACTAATTATTTATATTATATAACATTTTTTGATTTGCCGCAACATACAGTCGATTGTAAATAAACCTTTTGATTATTTACACTTTTATTTGACCACAGATTTAATAAAGTTCTTTTTTAACAATTTTTTCAACAATTTTTGCTCCAATGATAAACGTCATTGGAGCAGTTTCAGGATCTTTGTATAAAGATCTTCATCTTCATCATCATTTTTAGCTTATTCAACCATTTCCAATTATGGTGTAGCCTCGCTCACATATTTAGATAGGTAGTACTCTCCTTGTAGTTGAGCCCATTGTTGTCTATTGTTGGCAGTGAGGGCCCAAGTTAGCTTTCCTTGTCATGGTCCCATCTGACGTTTCCTCTAGATCTCTTGATTCCTCGTGGGTACGTGGGTCGTTTCTTGCTAGTTGTCCTGCCCATTGCCTCTTGAGGGATTTGATTCTCTGATATTACCTGGGTCGTTTGTCGTATCCTTTGACGGCCTCTCTTGGTTATTCTCAGCATATTTCGCTTCATTGAACATTGTGCGACCTGCAGTTTCCTTATAATGCCCGTTTTAAGTGTCCAGGTTTCGCATGCATAGATCATGACTGGTAGTACACATTGGTCGAATATTCTCTTCTAAATAAATTGGCATTCTTGATTTGAATATTAATGAGTTCCTTAATATACTGAGTGACAAAACAGGACGAATACCTATACAGGGTGGCGCACCTCATTCGCCTCTGTTAATTCTACAAAAACGGAAAAACGTAAAAATAAAATATTTTATGGGTATATGTGGGAAGGCAATTTTTGCATAATTTAAAATTATTTTGAAATGTACAGTACGTGTCAGAACTAAGACTCATACCAAAGTTATATTGTTTCTTATGGTACACCCGGTATTTTATTTCATTTTTGGATTTGTTGACATAAAATAAGGCATTTAGTAAAAGGGTTTAATATGTTTAAAAGTTTTTTTTTTGAGATATTTACAGATAATTTTTTTACTAAATCCTGATGTATCTGTTTAAAATGTCAAAAAATAATGACTTTAATTAATAATCATTCAAAATAATGACACGTAAAAAATATGAAAATATAAATATCTGGAATTTGAACAGATAAAATGTCTTTTTTCTTCCATCAAACAAATTCTTTTGTTGTTTTCCCAATAGGAAGGCAGGTCCTCGTATTATAAAGGAATTCTTTTGAGAATATTGTATCCAGAATTAATTTGTTCAGAATTCCTTCAAGTTGTTTTAATTTTCAAAAGATTTCAGGATATATTTTAGTAACAATTGTCGTTGAGAATATTTTTGAAAATCTGCGTTCTTCGTATTCTAGGTATTCTACTTTATTTTATTTGATATCATGTAAGCTTGATGTAACGTACTTTTTCAAATTGTTTTTTAAGTATACCTATGTCGGATAATTTATAATTTAGTGATATTGAATGTTAGACATGGCAACATCTTTTATAAAATCAAAATAAAGTTTCTTTGTATTTTTGAAAAAAAGGTGACGCAATCATAGCAAAAACGTAGTCACGAGTCCAGTTCAGAGGCCTAGCGGAGAAAAGGAAAGGGCAGAGTAGAATAAGTACGCGACGTGACTGGTAGGTAGACCTAGCGAGACGCTCGGACTCGTGAATTCGTTCGCACCTTTGAGTTGTTTGTTCTCTGTTTACTTTTACTTTTGTCATTTAATGGATTTGGTTGAGAATCCGGATAATATTAATTTAAAAAAGACCGTACTCCGACATCAGAAGTGTGGAATAATGAACTTACTAGCACAAGCTTTTGAGTGGCATGGTGAAACTTGTAGGATGCATTTGAATAAGATAAGTAGGTACCCAGTTTCTAATTAAGTTTACAAATCAAAAGTATTGGTTGCCTGTTTGTGGTTTTGGAAGAGTAGGAAAAGTTAATAGTTCAGTTAATTATTAAAAATGAAAGAAAATGAGTCACGGCGTCATGCCGCAAACGTCCAGCTTTAGAGCCCAAACAGATAGCCTGTATAATGCACGGAGGAAAATATTACAATAGTTATCATTAGCAAGTATCTTCTGCATTATTTCATACCGATTTAAGTTTAATTAAGTTTTCATAGTCTGAAATTGCCCGAATGAATTTCGATGGTCTGTTTATTGGTACTGGTAAATAATGGTGATATAGAATATCAGCCACACCGTTTGAATTGTTATTTTAAAGAAGTTTTTCTAATAATTGCATAATAAATAGCAGTGCAGGAAAGTTTTTGTCAAACAAAAAATATTGATCGGTATAGGCTTGGTGCATTTCAGTTGATTTCAACAAATTCCGACCGCAGCGCACTCTACGGCAGAAATCAGAAATGATCAAGAAATAGTTCACGCAGAGCGCGCCGCGCCGCGCGCCGTCATGTCGATCGCATTAAAATAATATTGAAATCGGAGTTTTGTCATCATATTTAAGTATTTTAGTTTTTTGTTAGTGCAGTTATTGAGACTATAAAACACTCAGGTACGAGGTTTGTGTGATGTAACGCTGTTTTGGGTAGTAAAAAATAAGTGAAAAAGAATTTGAACTAGGTGTCTTGTTGTGTTGTTACAATTTCAAATGTTAATAAAATTGTCCACAAAAATGTTAACGCGTAAAGGAGAGCATAATTAAGGCGTTGTTGGGTGCAATAACATTCAATAACTCAACTTTCTCGGATATTCAACTCTCCCGAAACAACATTTTATATGGATTCGGTTCGGCTTAGGGAAGAAATATATTTTTGGGTTACCTGAATAGTGGACGTACGAGGCGTTGTACGGAATCGATCCATAAATGTGGTGAGCATCTTCTTGTATAGTAGTAGTCTTCTTTTTCTTACAGTGCCATACTCTATGTATATAGAGCGCCCGCTACCTCTCGCATGTACTTGTGATGTGTGTCATCAGTGTTTCACAAGTACACGGGACCTACAGTTTATCGCCGAATCCGAACGGCACTATTTGAGAGGCTGTACAAGGCAAATATACTCAAGGTGGTTTGCCATGCCAGGTGGCGGCTCGTTGGTTGCTCTATTTAGATAAATAAATATTTTTATTTAAATAAATAAAGCGACCGTACTGGCTGGGGATAATCGAACCCAGTACCTTCCGCTCCGCATATCGACACACTAACGCTGGAGCTACGGCCGGCCACATGTAGTAGTAGTAGTAGTGCATAAATATGGCCGATTCAGATTCTGATGACGCTGAACATGCTGCGTATTTTATAATTTTAAGTAGTTTATTAAAAGTCTTGGTTTCCATAATATCTCCCTTTTTTGATATTTTTCAAGAAGCACTAGCACAATTTGCTGAGGCCATTCCATTGTTGCATTAATAAAAATAATATTATTATTAAAAATATACGAAGAAGTACACTACTACTACTCCAAAAGTAGTTGAACTCATCTAAACATTTTTTAACTGGAATAATAAATTATAATGCAAGTTCGACCTTCTGAAGATATCGAAATATTTACCTTTTTATTTCTTTTGTTTAGAATTTTCCATAAATTATACTTTCTAACACTTCTAGAATAATTATATACAAATTTTTTCGTTTACTCGCCATTTCAACCCGTGCCAAAACAGCGTTTTTATTCGCTATTTACGATATTCTCTTGCGGTGGCAGCACCGGCGGAGAATGCACCAAGCATAGATTTAGGAAGAACAGATATCACATTGTGCATTTTAACCCGATCAAACAATCGGAGGTTGACTACGTACTGTAAAAACCAACTGAGATAGAGAAGGCGACATTGCCACATCTCAAATTTGCGCCTATCTACTTAGTTTGATTTGCAGAAAAGGTGACTTTAAAACCTTCACCGGATATCAATAAATCTCAATTTCTTAATTAAATTAATAGTTTATTTTTAAAGAAGCATGCGTAATAATATGTTATTAACCAGAGTGCAGATATGCGTTACTATTAAAGGACATGTTTACTGTTTAATGTGCTGAAACGTCTAGAACTATTGGCAACGTCGCTGCAAGTCTTCCAGAATGAAAATGAGCCGTCCGTCCCACCACCCCTCGCGACGGCCCTTGGTCCGTTATAGCGTACTACGTTTAGCTTGCGGTGTGTTTGAAGTCGGAATCAAGTCCGACGTGAACTTTTCAGTGTTTTTCAGTAGTTTTTTTATTTAACGTACTTTTCAATCTGCGAATTTTCAATAATAAAAAAAAGTAGTAGCCTAAAAATTATTTACAGAAAAAAAAATATTTTTTTAATACAAGATTAAACAACAATTACACAGTACTTAACAGGAAGCTATCGATTGCGAACTAACTAAATCGTTACTAATTACTAATTTTGAAAAGTTCCTTTTAAATTCCGTTTGCTGTAGGTAATTTTCTCAGGGAAAATACGTAAATAAAAATGACTTTTTAAGTCAAAAAAAGTCAAAAGGACAATTTATTCCAAAAAAGGACAGGTGGCAACCCTAGGTATTTCTGGAATGGAAATTTAATGGCATATCTACAACTTTAGTTTGAAAATATGTTCCGGCCACCTATGTTTACAAAAATGTCTAAAATGTGCTTTTTTTATACTACCCTTAAAAATATTTGCACTTATTTGGGTGAGCGGGTGAGCTACGTAATGATTGCCTCTATATTCTGAAAAAAAATTGAATGAAAAGTCACCAACAACAAACCTAATAGAGAACTGTTTCAGAAACTTGAGTCACCCTGTAAATATTCAAAAGTAACTGAAAGTTTATATAGAAGTAACTGAAAGTTTAAATTGAAAATCGACGTTGGAGCGATTTTCGAAAACTACCTACTAACGTTTCAACATAAGTATATATGGGATATTAATTATATTATTATATTAGACCTTATAACAAAACTCATCTGACGAAAAAGTGTTAATGTAGTATATTAATATGGTGTAAAAATTTTACTAATTACTTTACTTTTACTTTACTAATTAAATTCTTTCCAAAAAACGATACGCCACTGGCCATTAGAACAATCCAAATGCGCCTAGTTGCCGGGGTCGGAAATTTTAGACTTCTCTGTCTCTTCTGTCCTTGTTTGACACGTTGGAATGTTTGATACACTTCCAACGAGTATTTATGAATGAGATGTTCGGTCTATCTTTATAATGTCTTTGGCACCAAGCCTATATGCAAGCTTCAATAAGTCAGTATTCTAAATTACCAACAGTATTCCGAATTACCCTCACTTTCTCTATACACATTTCGGAGAAAAGTTTTCTTTAATGTCTTGAGACTTTTGTTAATCACTCTATAGCAGTGAAACTCTTCCCTTCTCTGTTTGTAATATACTATTTTTATTAGTGTTTATTTTAATATTACCTAGAACAGGAAACAGACATTCTTGCATTTATTTGCCAACAAATCCAAACATTTCCAACGAATCCGTTTAAGAATTTTATATAAACAAGTTGCGATATAATTTTAAATATGAGAAAGACAAACACACATTTCGAACGAATTCCTCTAAGAATTTGAAGTAAGCAAATTACTGCGATATAATTTTTGCATTTGGCCGTTGAAGAATTCCGCACTGGCTGCGAATATCTGGATATCGTCCAGTTTTTAATTAGCTTTATTATTGCTGCCCCTCGGTCAGGTTTAAAAATAATCGTTTCTTTTAATGAGACAGAACCGTCTCGTCCGTCGAATTTGTTTCGAAACTTTTATACAAATTAAATCGCCTTATTAAAGAAAGTTTGCCAAAATAAAGGCACTTTTGAAGTTCTATACTTAAAATTTAATAATTAGCGACATAACTTGATGGATTAATTTGAATAATTGATATACAATTAGGTCAAACAAATTCATAACATATATGTAGACACGTCTCTTAAATAACAAGTGAATGTATTTTAAGCAGTTTCATACACAGGGTGAGTCTTAAATAAGTGCAAATATTTTCAGGGCTGGTAGATTTCGATAAAAGAAATATATTTTCTCTTCACCGTTTTTCATATAAGTCCAAAATATAACCAAGTTATTTTACTTTGAACATTTGAAAAAAAAATTTTTTGGTTAAATTTTGAGAACGATTGGATTTTTTCTGGGTTTTCTTTATGGTAAATTTAATCTACTACCTACGTTGCCATACTATCAAGGAATTATATATTTTAATTAAAAACTAAAAAAATTACAATTTTTTTTTAAAAAAATGCCAAATTTTCAAAAAAAAATTTTGCGTAAAGACTGATAATCGTGTTTCAGGGATCGAAATGTACTACCCTTAAAATATTTGCATTTATTTGGGTGAATTGTTAATTACGCTTTGGGGTAAGGTATCATAACCTAAAATTCATAAATATTAATTTAAATATTGTCTACAGGGTTTTTTCTAGTTTGTCTTTTTCCTGGTTTTGTTTTTTTTTACTAATTTCTGAAGATTTTACATTCATTTGCACGTGATCACATGGTGTTGAGACATCCACCCTGTTTTTCAACTCAACAAATATTTGTGGCTGATAATCATGTTTCAGGGATCGAAATATACTACACTTAAAAATATTTGTATTTATTTAAGACTCACCCTCTATATCTGGACAAAACAAGCATATTTTCGATTTGCCATTTGTTAATCTACCTAATAAAAAATATCCGAACTTTGAAAATTACATAATATTTACATTTTCACAACCGCCGACAACAAACTGCAATCTCTCAGCCTACTCTTCAAACTAACTCTTAAACAGCCTCTACACTATGCCGAGAACTCTTCGAAGTAGGTCAAGGTCGCGTTTCGTCGCCCAACTTTGTCGCATTTCTGTTTATTTTCAGTTGTCTTGACCCACTTCGGTTGCCTCGGCCTCTTAAAAGTGCCTGAAAACTACTCGTGAGGAGGGCGTGAGGGATTTTTTTGGTGTTTCCTGCTGTGCTATTTCAAAAACGTGGCGGTATCTGTACTCGAGGCAAAGGACATTTTTTTTCATAAATCTCAGTGAAATAAGTAAACCTAGACGTTTTTAAAATAGCTGTTGTTATATTTCGTTAATTACATCTCGTTTTATGTTGATATACAGTGTGTCAATTTTAAAACTTCTCACCCTTAATATCTTTCTTGCAGTTAAAAATATGAAAAATTGTCGGACACGTCAATTTTATTTGTAAGGGGGACACTTAAAATGAATACTTTTAGCCTTTTTTTTTCAACCCCCTAGGAGGGGTAGATGTCACCTTCACAATCTTAAATGGGAATGGGGGTCAAGTGGCACATCGTTTTAAAGGGCGTTTAATTCTCTTTTCAGTGGTATCCTACTTTATTGCTTTTTATCCAGAGGTTTCCGAATAATCGCGTTTCAAAGGTGCAGAAACAATTAAACATGCCAGATTTTGGTTTTCAGGTTAGTGTTTACACAAAAGTTATTGCAATGGATCTCCTTGTAGTACAAATGATTAGAAGAATAGGTTACACCACTTACGCCCTATTTTATAAGTTGTTCAAAATGTTGTTCATTTTCCCGTAAATAGTAATAAAGTCTGTTTTCAAACACCTCCCTAACATTTCGGAAAATTTCACCGGGAATTGACTGGAATTCTGCTGTAATTTGCCTTTTAAGATCATTAATATCAGTAGACTGTGTTTTATAAACAATTGATTTAAGATGTCCCACCCAAAGAAAAGTCTAAGTGATCTTGAAAGCCATTCAATTGGTCCCCTTTTGCCAATCCATGTTCCTGCAGATCTCTCGTTTAGCCACTGTCGGACCGGAAAAAAATAATGAGCTGGAGCACTGTCCTGCTGGAATGTTAACAATTCCTCCTGTGAAACTGATTAGAGGTTGCCACTCATTCGAATTTGAGAAAGGAAACGTTAATGTTTATGATGTTTTCTGTTTATTTAATATTTCGAATTTCGACCCCCTAGAAAAATGTAATGGCTACGTCCATGTTGCCACCTAATCTTCTAATCATTTGTACTACAAAGAGATCCACTGCAATAATTTTTGTGTAAACACTAGGCTGAAAACCAAAATCTCAATGCAGGCATGTTTAATTGTTTCTGCATCTTTGAAACGCGATTATTAGGATATCTCTGGACAAAAAGCAATAAAGTAGCATACCGCTGAAAAGAGAATTAAATGTCCTTTAAAACGATGTGCCACTTGACCCCCATTCCCATTTAAGATTCTAAACCCCTCCTAAGGGGTTGAAAGAAAAAGGCCAAACATATTCATTTAAAGTGTCCCCCTTACTAATAAAATTGACGTGTCTTTCCAATTTTTCATATTTTTAACTGCAAGAAAGATATTAAGGGTGGGAAGTTTTGAAATTGACACACTGTATATTCCACAAGATTAATATTTGAACAAGCGTTTATAATATGTAGAGTATATATTTAAGAAGAAAACTTTTCACTCAATCTGCAGGAATATAATTACAATATGTTTATTATTTAATTTTATTACAATGGAATTAGTATATAAAATTGTATATGTTATGTTTGTTTATGCGGCCATAATTGATTAATATAACAGAAGTATTGCTTGATGAGTAATACTGGCAACATTATCAAGATATCGAGCTGATTGGGAAAACTATTGATTGACGCGATGTCAATAAAAGATACTTTTATATATAATAATAACATGGTTTGATAAATCCATTCAAAAATAGGAAATAATTACACGATTTTTCAAATAGTTGTATTATAACCTATAAAAGGCGGACCACCAGAACACTTAGTCACTGCGTATTGCCCGTATTGCAGTTTTACGATTTTAAGTTTTGGAAATACATATATTTGTTTACTATATTGTAAATAATAATGTTAGACAATGATTAAAACTAAATATTCTTTTGTAACCTTAGATTTTTATTTTTCATAACAGTTTAATATAGTGGTATTACATTACACTCCATTACAAATTAATTATACCTATATATTCATACTCCATGTTTGCTTATTTTTCTGAAGCCACCACAACGTTTGATCTTGATTGCTTAGTGCTGTTTCACAAAATAGTACGATAAATATAAGCCCGTGTTATAAAAATTAGTTCTCACGTTTTCTGAAATAGATAGGATTTCAGGAAACGTGGGAACTAATTTTTATAATACTGTTATTAATGTTATTTGAGTTTACTTCTGAAAGTATTTCCAGAAATGCTTCGCGAAATGTTTTACGAAATATTTCAAGAAGTATTTTATAAAATATTTCAGGGATAGTGTAAAGGCTGTTTAAGAGACACCCTGAAGAGTTCACTCCCAATAAATACACGACACCATACAATCTATCAAAAGTATGGATATACGGAGTATCGATTTTTTTCTGAATCAATACACAATATATCGAAGCTTTTGAAAGTTTTGCCCATTCCTAATCGAAAATAGCTTTATGATACGACATTAAGATAACGGATTCCTATCGTGTTCTCCATAAATACGCGCCAAAAGGCCAAGCCGACAGAAAAACAAATAAAATTTCCATGTATCGCATTCTGCGAGATGGAAATCTATTTAATGTTTATTTAAGACGAGCAGTAATGTTCAATTAATTTCAGCGCTCGTACAACAGCAAAATAAACCTGGAAAGTTAATTGAAAATTTGACAACGGGGCAAATAAAAACCATTACAAAAAAGAAATTACTTTACTGTGATGATTGTTTCGGCTTGTCTCTGTTTGTATCCTTGTCAGTAGCGTTCTGTAGAAAAAAAATGTAATATTTTCTTTCGAAATCGTATACTGCTTTATTTATTTACACAGGGCTTTTATTTTAAGTGTAATAAATTTGTAACCAGCTGGTCATTTTGCTTCTCGCATACGTTGTCAGCAGTCGGAGCACCAGTTTCATCTTGGATTTAGTGAGCTAGAACCGGCCTAGTCCTACTACTTGTTTATTAACACAAAAAAGTTTAGTTTATGAATGTCTTTGGATCTAAATTGTTTAAAAACTAGTCAAAATGTAGTATGTTGTACCGGGTGTTCCACTAAGAATAGCTCTCGGCTGTATCCCGGAAAGTATTAGCCGTAGGGGTTGCGGAAAAAAATATTTATAACTAAAAAGGTTATGGGAAATTTCTGGAAATTATTTTCAAGTTTATAGAACGACCGCTAGGGGGCGCAACTGCAACAAAAAATAAGTAAATGGAGTTTTTACACAATTTTGCCTAGATAAGGTGTACTATAAGTAATAGCCTCATAATCTTCAGTAAATTTTGAATATTTTTTCTTAAAGCCTTTTTCCCCTATCTACCAAAATAAAGGGGTAGGGGAAGGTTAGATCTGTTTTTATTTAAATATAAATAACTCTGGACTGGATGATCGGAATCCAACAAGCGAGGACTCGTTTAAAAGAGCTTTTCTTACTCTATATTCTACCATATAAACAATAATAATAAGCTTTTGAACGTAGACGCTAGGGGCGCTGTCTTACAATTTAACAAACATTGCGCGGTTTTTCTTTAAAAATTAAATGCAATTGTATATGTAATTTTAGCTGATAGTAAAGAGTAGTAAATGCTTAAAAAGTCAGCAAAAACCGCATTTTGATATCTTCTTTCAAACCGAAGATATTAGCAAAATTATAATAAATACAAAAAAATAAGCCTTTAATTACCTTATTTTTACAACATGGTATCAGTAGCCCTCTTAATTATGCCCATTCTAACAAAAAAATAAGATAGAAACAGTTAGTTTATTTTAAAAACGACGAAACACCAGAATACCATAATACCAGAGGTTTAAGGTTAATTAATATCTAATAATTAAGATATTAATAACAGTGAACAAGTAACGATGAGTCAGTGAAGTCATGGTAGGCTTTGGAAAAAAGTTGCTTTTGACGTAATAGTATAAACGTCAAATTGTTATTAGATCAACATTTTTATAGTCTTAGCAGCGTTTTTTTTATCTTTTAAATGATTTTTCAAAATATCTTTATTTGAAATAGTTGAAGTTGTTGGCATTTTGAAAAAGCAATCAAAAGATAAAAAACTCTGATAAGACTATCAAAATGTTGATCTAATAACAATTTGACGTTTGTACTATTACGTCAAAAGCAATTTTTTTCAAAAGCCTACCATGACTTCACTGAATCATCGTTTCTTATTCACTGTTATTAATATCTTAATTATTAGATATTAATACCTCTGGTATTATGGTATTCTGGTATTTCGTCGATTTTAAAATAAACTAACTGTTTCTATCATATTTTTTTGTTAGAATGGGCATAATTAAGAGGGCTACTGATACCGTGTTGTAAAAATAAGGTAATTAAGGGCATATTTTTTGGTATTTATTATAATTTTGCTAATATCTTCGGTTTGAAGGAAGATATCAAAATGCCGTTTTGCTGACTTTTTAAGCTTTTATTACGTTCTTGTTTCTTACTTGTCTACGTTCAAAAGCTTATTATTATTGTTTATATGGTATAATATAGAGTAAGAAAAGCTCTTTTAAATGAGCCCTCGCTTGTTGGATTCCGATCATCCAGTCCAGAGTTATTTATATTTAAATAAAAACCCCACCACTTTATTTTGGTAGATAGGGGAAAATGGCTTTAACAAAAAATATTCAAAATTTACTCAAGATTATGAAGCTATTACTTATAGTACACCTTATCTAGGCAAAATTGTGTAAAAACTCCATTTTCTTATTTTTTGTTGCAGTTGCGCCTCCTAGCGGTCGTTATACAAACTTGAAAATAATTTCCAGAAATTTCCCATAATCTTTTTAGTTATAAATATTTTTTTCCGCAGCCCCTACGGCTAATACTTTCCGAGATACAGCCGAGAGCTATTCTTAGTGGGGTATTTGTACAGTTTAGCACCGAAAATGTAAAGTTCTCTCAAGAGCAAAGTAGTCTATTTTGGACCAAACTGACCGGCTTTCTTTAATGTGTTCAAATATGGTGAACCTACCTTATGTATTTCTTGCCATTATAACTGTTGTCTTTCTTTTAATAGAAAAAATAAAAATAAAACATTTTCCAATAATAAATAAAAAATTTCTGGCATACAGGGCGTCCCAATATTCTGTGGACATAGAACTAGGTACTACGTATTTTTGTAGTCAAAATAAGTTCATTGGACACAATTTACCTCTATACAAAAGTGCTTCGTCTGTCCGGTGGAGGGCATCAAACTTAACTTAAAAAAGATGAACACATTTTTCCAGATTTTTTTAGAACCGTTATTCCGAGATTTTGGGGGCCTCTGTTTTACTAAATGGTTTCTGTTTTACTACATTTGACTTTCACAAAAATCAAGAAAAGTACGGGTAGGGTGAAAACTACCTCCACCCCTACATAAATTTTAATGTAAATATTTTCCAACTCCACCGACGATAGATTTTCTTTTCGTAAGATGGCCCCTCTTCTTTCAAAAAAATGCCACATAGCATAGTTTTTGAGAAAAAAAATTGGAGAACTTATTTTTCAAAGCAGACATACAAAATATACAAGGAGTTCCAATATTCCGTGGACATAGCAGAACTAAGAATTTTTTGAATCAAAATAAGTTAATCGCACATAATTTATGTCATCAAGTGAAAATAAACCCGAACGTTAATTAATTTAAAATTACTATTTTTTAAGCTTTTTATGAAGCTTATTGTCAAATGTAATTGTGGTACTAACACAAAATTTCATATTTTCGTCAATCAACTAGATTATTAGAGCATAATAGATTTTATGCGTCTCCATAGCTTGATGTGACAAAAACATTTTTGGAAATCAACTTCGGAAAAATAATTCTTTCCTCAGAAAGTATGCGCGGTAGCGTTTTTTTACAAGAGACAAGAGAGAGTTTTTTTTGTAAATACCTGAAGTACCATCCAAATAATTTTGATTCTTGGGTCTGACCCGTTCCTCCATCAGCTCTTCTAGGTCTGTGTCTGTATCCGAAAATTCGGACGCCTCAGATTCTTCGGAAGATTCAAATCACTTATTTCTTTTCTTTATTTTTTGAAGAAAAAAAAACACTAAACAAAAACAACACTCGTTTTGTAAGTCAAGTTTACCGAGTAATGACGTCGGGCCGCAATACGCATGCGCCGGACACTTTACTTCCAACAGATCCGCGAACAGGTCTGACTGTCAGCTAACAATAAGAATTTTCTGTGTGAACAGTGCAGCGTACTGTTGGTTGGAAACCAATCAAAAATTGCTGCGCGAACGCGTTTTACCCTATTGTGCATGATTATCTGTTGGAAATATATTTCTTACAGCTGTGAGAACAAACCTAATTATAGGACTATATCGTTATCTGTTACGTAATAGTGTGACAAAATTTTACCACCTACATCGACAAGGCTTCGATGCATCATCAAGCGGAACTACTCGTCGCTCGTCGCATGTCGCTTGCCGCTATCATGGAAAGAATATGCGCTCTGCGCATGCAGCTTACTGCTTGGCATTACAAGTACAAGTACAAGCGACAGCGACGAAAAACCGTATATTTAAATACGAGCGAAATTTCGCTCGAGTGATCGCTCGATTATTGAAATCGCTTGAAACTCGAGTACTCGATTATTAAAATTCATCGGTTTTTCTCATCACTAGTAGTTTTCACCTTTCCCGTACTTTTTCTTGATTTTTGTGAAAGTCAAATCTTAAAGCACTTAGCAAAATATGACTCTAATCCAAAATTTGAATTAATTCAAATAGGAATAACGGTTCTTAAATATCTGAAAAAGTGTGTTTATTTTTTTAAAGTTTAATGCCCTGTAACGGACAAACGAATCACTTTTGTATAGACGGTAAATTGTGTCCAATAAACTTATTTTGACTCCAAAAATACGTAGTAGTTCTATGTCCAGGAAATATTGGGACACCCTGTATTTTTGAAATAAATATAAAACTATTTTTATAAAAGATGCATAGGAAAGTTGACATTTATTTGAAACATTAAACTAAACATATGCAGTGTTTCCTAATAAAAAAATCATTGATATATTAAATCAAACCCATTTTTTTAATAACAATACTGTTTTTTTTTTCCACAAAATGCGTTATTGTTGCTATAACACTAAATCTTCCCGATAGAATAGTTAACCCGTCCAATAAAGCCTGGATATATATTCCCTGGATAACCAATATCGAGCCAATCGTTTACCGAAAAGGCCAATCAATTCGAATTCCTGAATTCGAAATGAGCAAAGAAAGGTGTTTTAGGTATTTAATTAAAGTTATATATAAGAGTAAGAAAATACCTCCACGCAATCTGCAGTTTTCTATTATCCTCAAGAATGGAAGGTTTGAAAATTATTTTTGTCTTTTAATATAGAAATCTCCTTTGAAAATTAAAAATTATTTTCGCATTTATACGATATTAATTTCGAATTTTTGTCACATCCGTCCTCAATAATAGATGGCTATATTAGCATCATTAGATTTTTTTTATTTTTTCGACATTTGACATTGTGTATAGTAATTATGTATATCAATGATGCTATTTTAAATTTTTGTATTTGATTAATTTTTTATTATTTCACTTATTTTAAACTTTATTTAAGTTTGTGCACTTTTTTTGTTCACTTCTTTTTAGTATACATTTTAGCAACAATTTTAACAATAATTTAAATGGTTGAAATATTTAAAATAATTTTTTCTTTTAATTAAATTTGATTGTCATAATGATCGTATGACACGAATTTGGCGCTTTGATAAGAATAGTTACAGGGGAGGAATTATTATACAGGGTGAGCCTTAAATAAGTGCAAATATTTTCAGGGCTGGTAGATCTCGATAAAATAAATATATTTTCTCTTTACTGTTTTTCAAATAAGTTCAAAATAATCGAGTTATTTTAGTTCGAAAATTTCCAAAAAGAAAACATTTTTTGTTTAAATTTTGAGAACCACTGGGATCTTTTCTGGGTTTTCTTTCTTGTAAATTTAATCTACCACCTGTGTTGCCATATTATCAAGAAATTACATTTTTTAACTAAAAACTAAACAAATTTCCATTTTTTTTAAATTCCAAATTTTCAAAATTTTTTATTCGCGAAAAAAAAATCATAATCGTTTTTCTAGAGTCAAAATATACTACCCCTAAAAATATTTGCATTTATTTAAGAACTCACCCTGTAGTTCCACAATCAATATCAAATATCAAAATAGTTTGGAACCTTTGCTACCAAAAACATATTTTTATCCTTCTCATGTATTTATTTTGCTTAAAGTTATCATCAGGCAAATGATTGGTTGGAAAAAGATAAATAATATTTAACACTATATTTAATGAACATTCAGTATACATATTTGATATTTTTTGTAAACAAAATTAAATACTTTTTTGACTATGGTTTGTAACTTTGAATAAGAAGACTAAGGAAGGAGCATAATGCTATCCATGTATTCATGCATGGTGGGCGGAAAAAGCACTCTAGGGTGGGGATCCTTGACAGTTCTGTTTGACGATTCATTTGACACATTTGAATTTGATTTGAAATTTTGTGGATTTGTCAGTCTTTACGGGGCTTATTTTATGTTATTTATTATTTATTCTACTACTGATAGTTGTATAAAGGTAGTAAATCTAGATGGAAATTGTGGCAGAACTTAAATTAACAGTGACACTATCGCGATTTATCGAAAAAGACTCTAAAATAGTTGGTTGTGTAGCGTGCGGTAGATCTCGGCAAAAATTGAGTGAAATAATGGAACACGAATTTTTCGCTAGTAAGTGACTATATAATATACATACGTGTAGAAAACCGATCATTTATTCCGATCATTAAATTAACTAAATTATATATTTTTCTTACATTTTAGCTTTTATTTATTACTTGTCAAAGATTAGATGTCAAAGAATTTAGATACGTTAATTTGACTTACCTGCTTCAGTAGCGTATCGGATGTTTGTGTTAACAAATACTTATTATAACTTATCTATTTTTATTAGAATTATATATTTTTATAACAATTTTAATAACTACCAACATTTATTCACAAAGTAAAATAAAACAACAAATTATTGAGTCTACCCCACGTCTACCCTACATCATAGTTTTACATTTTTTAAATAAAATTAGAACGACACTGATAAACCGGAATTCAAGTCGGCCAGATTTGAGGCCCATCGCGGTGTACCTAAGATTTCTGATATGCTCCTTCCTTAGTCTTCTTATTCAAATGTTTGTAATATTGTATGTATATACAGGTTTCGGGTGGGGGGCAATCGGGCATCTGTGGTTCCTAGAATAAAAAACTTGGAAATTATTTTGTTTAAGTGCAAACCTAAAGTATGTACTAGGATGTATTTCAGGAAAATATTTTAACTTCTATAGGGTGTCCAAAAAAAGTGTGAGTGGATCGGGATGACTGCTTTTAAATGGAACACCCTGGTATATTATTGGCGTCCTTTCAGATCACTTTACATAATCCTAAAGTATGAGTAAATATATTTCGATAGTTTCAGAGATATTAATAAATAAATAAAAATATTTCTCAGTCTTTTCTTAACAACATTTTTAGAAATACAAGAACTGTCCTGAAATCAAAACTATATTAAGTATTTACTTTAGATTGTCTGTACTTACTTTGCTTATAAATATGGTAATCGTAAATCATACAGTATCTTCAAAATCCTACTACAAACATTCAACACAGCTTTCAATATAAAGAATCCGTAACAATATTTTAAAAATCAATAATTTATGTATAGACAGTGTCTTAAACCACGTCTCGCATCTTAAGGAATATATTTATTTTTAAAGAGGCTGCTCTAACATACCATGGTAGCAACTGTTACTTTTGGGTCGGCACTTACATGTGTGGAAGTAAATCGCATAGGAATCTTATTAAGTCGGTGTGAGAGAAATGTGACGGTGTGCTGTTGCGCCGTTGCCGGTACGCCTTTCCCTATCAGAGTAAAATTACATCGCAAACCGCTATTTTTAAACGACTTTTTTTTCGATAACTAGATAAAATCATTAGATATGTTTTTGAGCATCTGAAATGGAATTATAAGGATATCGTTAAGGTGCCCATTTTTTTATAACGATAACTTATATTCATATTCATGCAAAATAAAGTATTATTATTATTATTATCAAACGTCAGTAATCGCGATAATTTAAAAACTTAACTTTTTAACACATAACACACCATAACTTAAGAACCACTTTAGATATTGAAACTTTCTTTTTATTTTGAAGATCGGATCTTTTACAATATATGTATTTAAATAAGAAAAATTCGATAAGGTTGTTTTTTTTATTCAAAAATTTTAAACAACCCATCCATTTACTTTTAGTACATAACAATTTTCAGCAACCGTGTAATCTTTTTTTTTTATAAAGAATTTCACATACTGTCTGCGAAGAAAATATAGCAGGAATGGTAAGACAGTTTTTGAAAAAACTACAATCAATAATTATTTTTAATAGATTTTGAGATATCGATTCATTTCGAAATCAGAGTTCTAATAGCGCGACCACTGTCGAACACCAACTCAATTCCATTTATTTTTACCAAAAATGCAAGTGTTTCTAACTTGCACTTAGAAATTTTAAAGTTATAGGGAAAATTACAACGACTCGTTAATAAATAAACAAATAAAGCATCGCGAGACGTAATTAAATGGTGAAGCTGAACGCATGATGTACTGCATCTTTCCCTAGAACTTTAAGTACTGACAGAGGCACCACAGGTACCTATATCCTCTTCCACGTCTCGTAGCAATGTACGTAATTTCTCGGTTTATTTCGTACGTTTGGCAACGTGTTTACGGTTCTCTTTTTGTTCAGTATATTATAAACGCATTGTACTCTTCTTATATACGGAAATCTCGACCCAACGACTAACCTTTGCCAGCCCTTACTATATTAAAACTGAGATTACAGTATTATAAAAAAAATAATTCGGCTTTGCAAAAATATGGTACTAGAGGAAAGAGTACTCAAAACTTCATTACATTAAAATGGCGACTGCATACGCTATCGAATGGAAATCTATACGGAGATGAGCCCTTTTAATCCACAATGTAAAAAATGACAACTGAAATCCCATTCCCCGCATAGAGTGCTGTAGGCTACAGGATACTTTATTTTGTTTGTATTTGATTCAAAAATATGGTATTGCACTAGCTTTTAAAAGAACATAAAGGGAAAAAACATAGTAGTTATATCAAAGCAACATGAATAATTACACAAATGAACCACTTAGAGAAATACTATTCCATAAGACCGAAAAAAACTGGCCTTTTAAATATAAATCGAATATATTTTTTGTCAGACTGACAACCATCTGTTATGTAAAAAATGACAGAAAACTGGTTAAATATTAATATAAATAAGAAAAATAAATAAATAAAAAAAAGTTTCTAGATATGATGTTCTATTTAGTAGAAAATAATTTTTCAAAATAGATTTGTGTCTTAGAACTTTTGAAATTTTTCTAAATCAAATATTAATTTATCAGGAATTTTTATGCCAATTTAAATGTCTTAAAAATTTATAACATAGATAAATGCAACAAGTTTAGATTGGAAAGCCCGTAAAAATTTTAGGTCGCGAAATTATTTTGGGTCGCGACCGTTATACGCGATTTGGCGCTGCTATAGCGGTCGCTAAGAACAACGGCAAACAAAAACAGAAATAATTTTCTCTTGTCAGAGTCAGAATCTTCAAAAATCATAATAATCTTTCAAAATCTAAACCGCTCTCATTAAAGAAATTCCGAAAAGTGTTTATAGCGTCCATTTTCAAAGCAATTATTGCTATCTTGTGAGTTTAATTCAAGTTTTATTTACTCCAATCGGTGATAATTGTGAAAAAGTGGCATTAAAAACTTAAAAAGCTGTGCTGTGAACTGTGAACTGCAAAAACCATTGTGGATCGTGGCATAACGTCGGTTTCCAATGTTTCATAGGTATTTCATACATGCGTCCTTATATAAAATAAACTTTCTTGTATGCAACACACTGTATTTTATTTATAAAATTAAACGAAAATAATAATAAATTTGCATAAACAATATTTGGCGATATAATTCCGGAAAAAGCCGAACCGCTCCGAAATTTTCAAAAGTTTTGGGTCGCGACCGTTGCAAGAATAGCGCCAAACAGTGTTTACATTGTCCTTATGGGCACTTTCCAATCTAAACTCGTTTCATTTATCTATGATTTATAAGTGTCTACCTGACAACAATTATTATCGATTGTCATTTCAAAGGCTAACGTGACACCGATTTCACCTTTAATTTTAATGAATAATTCAGAATAAAAAGATTTTGGCATAATTGTTAATTAGATCCTCTTTAATAACGTTTTTAGATTTACGTCACACGCAAAAAATTGATTGAATGTAAATAATCCACCTCAAAAAATATATATCCTTGCAGCTAAAGATAGCATTAATTAGACTTGATTAATTCTTCAACATGGGAACATATTTTTTATCTGGAGTTTATTCATTTTTTTATCCAATGAAGAGTGATTAAAATTTTTGATGATGAATCTGTACAAGTCCAAACATTTATCAATCTATAATTTGACATATTTATGACATTCTTTTTAGTATTTTTGGCTTTATTTGATTAATTCTTTAAGATGAAAATACAGGGTGCTACAAATTAGGGGTACGAGCATTGGTATCTCGGAAACCGTAAGAGATACGATTTTTTTAAATACGAACCTGCATTTTATATTTGAAGGAATTCAGTCTCCTGAGTACAACGATATGCTACACTTTATTTTTTTTGTTTTAGATACTTTAACAACGTCGTCGTCGTCGTCGTTGTATACTTTTTCGGTTTAGTTTTAAAAAACCTGTTCCGCTTCACCATCTCTGTATTGGTCGTCCAATACTTCTCCTTCCTGGATGTTGATATCGTAGCATTTTTTTGTGGAATTCTATCATCTGACATTCTTTCTACATATTCCTTCCATTTGTTTTTATATACTACTACCATTTTTTTCTAATGGTTGTATTTTTAGTTCATTTCTTATTGTGTCATTTCTTATTGTGCCATTTCTTATTCTACCTTCTCTACTTATTCTTTTTATTTTTCGTAAGAACGTCATCTCCGTTGTTCTGAGTCTTTGTTCTTTAACTTTTGTGGTAGACTAGGCTTCACTTCCGTATAATACTATCGGTACCGCTAATGTATTATAATATACTTTTACTTGCGTTTCTAGCCGTGCTTTGTTTTTAAAATTTTTGCGATAGTTCCACACACTGACTGGAATTTATTTATTTTTTTCATGTAGTCATTATCTTTATCATAGGTTATGTGGCATCCCAAGAAGTTGAAGTGCGATATTTGCTGTAGTGGTTTATTTCTTAAAACTATTTTGGTGCGGATTCCGTCTTTGCTATCATGTGCCATCACTTGTTTTTTCGGTAGATATTTTTTCATCATATTTTTGTATTATCTTGTCTATGAGATGAACCTGCCTATGTAAGGTATCCTCGTCTGGTGATCACTTGGTCGTCTGCAAACAGTAGTATATTCAGAAAATATTGTCTGTCTATTGGGATACCTCTTGGTGCTATCTCTTTCCATTCTCTTATAACCTGGTCCACATTTATATTAAAAAGTGTAGGGGAAAGGGGACATCCTTGTATTGTACCTCTATTAACTTCTATTGTATTTTCCCCCTTTATCATCTTAATATAAGTTCTGTGATAACAGCTCTTTAATACATAAATTAAGTGCATGGGGAATCCTTTCTTTATCATTATTTTCCATAACTTGTCTCTATTTACATAATTGAAGTATTCTAGGTCTATAAAAGCTAAGTAGATTTGTTGGTTAAATTCTTGTCTTTTTCTATTAGTTGCTGTGATGAGAAAACGTTATCAATTGTAGAGCGACCTTTTCGAAATCCACTTTGTTCTTCGAGTAATATATTTTCTGATATTATTTGTACTCGTTTACAGATCAACTTTGCGTAGATTTTATATTCTGAATTGAGGAGACTGATACCTCTATATATAATTACTGTAAATTTGTCAGTTTCCTTTTTTAAAGATGGGTTGAACGATACTAATTTGCCATTTAGACGATGTTTTTGCATGGTGCCAGCAATTATTATACAAGTGTAGTAAACGGTGTTTAAGGATAAGCCCACCATACTTGTAAAGTTCAATATTTAGACCATCTGAGCCTGTTGCTTTTCTATTTTTGCATCTCTCTAAAACATCGTTCAATTCTTCCAAGGTGAGTGGATTTACATATCCTCTGTAATTTTCTTCGATACCATTTTCTCCTGTTATATTTTTGTCTGTCCATAGTTCTGTAAAATATCTGAACCATTCATCTTCTGTTATATTTATTATCTATTTTTAGTGTATCTTTTCCATCTGAATTTAGATGTTGTACTATTTTGAATATATCTTTGTTGGTTGTATAAATCATGTTAAGAGTCATTTACAAACTTGTCTCAGCTCTGTTGGTGTGCTTCCTGAACAGCACGTTTACCTAAATTTCTTTTAATCTTATATTCTTCATGTAAATGTTGACCTTCTTTATTTTGAACTTTAACTAACTTTAACAACAACAAAACTATTTATTATATATAATAATTTCAAGTCCGACCCTGTTTTTTTAAATTATTTAATCTGATTATATTCATCAAAACAATACAACAATATTGATGAGTGCTAATTAACATTGAATAAGGAAAATCAAGCCAATTGAAAGATTCAAATAAATAATATCCAGGTCAGCAATTTAAAGTTATTATTTTTAACTTTTTTTTATTGTGAATTTGAAATCGCAATGTAACGATCTAATAATCTGCATAGTATTAATCGTAGTTATTATAAATAAATCAAGTTCTACCAACTGGTTTCTAATGCTCTACATGTTCGATAGGGTACCACCCTCCCTATTGCACAAATTCATTTTTCGTTCAATTTTATGTCCTTGGGTTAGGTTAGATTGCTGGGGTTTGGGATCATGTTTGATCCCTCACTCGGAGGTCTTGGGCCCATTGCGATACCTCTGTATTGTTGTACCAAACCTTCCTCTCATTCTTTCTTTGCGTTAAAGCACTTCCAGCTCTTTACAAAGTTCCCGATGTCGCTGATGTTGGCTTCTGCTGCTTCCTCTAGTCCCTCCAAAAAACCTTGCCCTAAAGTTGTAAATCGTCGGTATTTCAGTGCGGGACAGTGGCACATTCTCTGCAGTAGTCGTCGTTGGAAATTTTCCATCTCACGAGGTTTACCCCCGTGGCGTTTCCAGTGACGGCACCTACAATTATGCGTAGGTTCTTTTGTGTTCTAGTAGTTGTTTTGACTTTTTGATCTACCGCTGGCCATAGTCTTTGAGCTGTAGCGCAATCTTTACGGTGTTGCCACGTCTCTTGCTGCATTTTATGCCCTTTCAACAGATCTTCTTATTATATTTCCGAATGCATTTTGTACTCTTTGTTGTAAATGTTGAGGTGTATTGAGTTCACTGTTACAAATGACTTAAAATGCCCCGTGTCATTTGTAGCACCTTGTATATTTTTCCGTGATTTTTATTAATTCTTGTTTGTATCCAATAGACAGAGCCAGAGAGACTGATCAACGTTAATTTTTGAAGACTGTGTTAGTGGCGCGGCCTTTGGCGTCTAACCCGAACTATGAGAGCATTATCGATATAGTAGGTTGCATTCGTATCTATATACTGGCGCCAAAAATTTAAAATTTGTATTCTTTCAAGTTTATAATAAGAAATCTTCGTGGTTTTTTTAGATTATTTTGTTGACAACGAAATTTTATTATTAGACTTTAAAGCATTAAAACCTATAAATAAAATACTGTGTAGGAACATAATAATTTATTTAACTCCAGACTCCTTGCCATACTCCAACTCAAGGCTGCAATCTTCAGTATCTTTTTTATCTAACTTGGTTGGGAAGCACGGTTGGGAGATCGCACAGGGTATCATTAGGTATCCCGTAGATATTTAATGTTTTTTATAGTCTTTATTCTATAACAAGAACCTAGCAGTTGAAGAAAATAATTTGTATTACTGGAAATAATACCAGGTATAATACCTTGTCGTTCCATAGGTATCAGAAAAGAATGTGATGTTTTAATTTAAAAAAAGTTTTTTTAAATTAGCAATGTACGATTATTATGTGCACTCACTATTACTATTAGGTATGTTAAAATAATTACCGAGATAAAACTTACCTTTAAAGGAAACGTTTTGTCTGGGTTTCAACCACAAAACAAAAATTACAAAAATGCCGAGTAACCGATGAATCGAAATAATCAATAATGACAATAATCTTCTCTTCTGACAAGCTAAAAGAACAGGCACATTCAGTCAAAAACAATTTATTACTCCGATTTGCTCCGATTATCAACAGATTTTAGTTATCTCCTTCTAGAACTCAGAAATAGAAAAAGCTACTGACAATCTAATTAATCCTGTCAAATGTTTAACTTGCAAAGTTGGAAACTTCCTTTTTTGACCGCCTAAATGCTATGCGCGTCTGGGATGCGCGGTGACAAAATAAACTTTTCTACGAAATGCCCTATTCCACAACTCACTTTAGTTATTAGTTCCTCTCTGGACAGAGCGGTTAAAATATTTGGTGATGACATATTTATGACATTTGACTAACAAAATTTGTAAAACAGATAAAATGAATAAATTCTTCTAACAACTATATTAAACTCTAATAATATTAAAGCTTTTTTTAGGAAGTATATTTTAATAATTATTATAATTAAAATTAATAACTGCCATCTCACAACAGACCTAACCAATTTTACCCTTATTAAAACGAACCATTTTACCCTTTTTATCCCATTTTTGCTCACAAAAAAGGGATTGTTCCTCTCATCCGCAATATTATGAATAAATTTACCCCTTTTCGTGAGAAAATCCCTTTTAAAGCGAGAAAAAAATTAGGAAAAACCTTTCTCTTAAAACAGAGAGTTTGCATTCGTCGGCGAATATATTCCTGGAGCTCTTTTTATCTATAAAGTGAAACAAAATACTCTAGTCAAATCCCGTGAAGAGCTGCAGGCAGTCGATAGTAGTTTTTGCTTCAGCGTATGGTGTAAAATAAGATTGGATAGAGTGAAATCAGCTAGAGGGACAAAAGTAATAAAAAACGAAATAGAATTATGTTGTCCGAGTTAAGGACATTAAAATTTAGTATAAAACCGAGAGAAATAAGTAAACTTAGATGAGTTTATTATTATTTTCTTTCAATATTAGTTTAATTATTAGAAATTACATTTTGTATATAATTAGAATTATACGGGGTGCGTCTTAAATAAGTGCCAATATTTTTAGGGGTGGTATATTTCGACTCCAGAAGCACGTCCATGAGGTTCAATATTTCTTCGAGATATTTGGTCTGTTAATTTTTCTATTGCCATAAAAGATCATAGCGGTTCAGGTAAACCCTACAACTTTTTTCTATATCTAAAATATAAAAGCTAGTTTTCAAATGAAAATACTAATTTGAGCGTAAAGCGGTATGGGCCGCTATACCCCATATTATCAAGCAAATTGCGCAACAAGCACAACGTTGCGCTGCCCAACTGATTTAGCGGTCCATACATTATCAAACAAGTTGCGCAACAAAGCGATGCGCAACGTTCCGTTGCACAACTGCGTCACCCATGCACTTAGTAAAATTTTGATCAAACTTTTTATTAAAAGTTGTACATTGTTTGAGAAACAATCATGTCCTCAATTGCCATTGCGTAAATTATTATCGTATATACCCTAGATGATGTCAGTGATACCAAAAAACGAAAAAGAAAACAAAGAGTTTGGATGAAAGAAATAAAAAAACTAAAATATTTCACAACGAAGCGCAACACACACATACACTACACAACGCGCTGCGCAAACGCCTGTTGCACAAAAGAATTCAAACATTCTTGAAACATATCAAACAATTGCGCAACGCATCAAACGTTACCATACATTGGCAACTCGTTGTGCAACAGCCTGTGTTGCGAAATTTGTTTGATAATGTATGGGCCGCTTTAGTGTAACCGAACAAACATTTACTATACCTATATTTCTACAAAGTCGCATAGAATTTCAAATAATTACTGTTCCTACAGGGTCCGGCAATAGTGTGTCGGGTATCTGTAGGTTCTAGAATAAAAAACTTGAGAATTTTGTTTAAGTGTAAAGCTAAAGTATGTCCGAGGATGTATTTTAGGAAAATATTTTTACTTGTATAGGGTGGATCAAAAAAGTGCGAGTGGATCGGGATGATTTTTTTTTAAATGGAACACTCTGTATATTATTGCATTTTTGGCTTCGTTTCAGATCACTTTACATAATACTAAGCTATGAGTAAATATATTTCGGTAATTTCAGAGATATTAATAAATAAATAAAAAATATTTATTTTTCAACCTTCCTTAAAAAATGATTACAACTATAAGATCTGTCCTGAAATCAAAACTATATTAGGTATTTACTTTAGATGGTCTATACTTACTTTGCTATAAGTATCGTAAATATACATATCATAAATAGATAAGATAATAGATAATCATAAATCATACAAGGTGTTCAAAATTCTATGCTATACTTTCTAAAATATAAAATAATTTTTCTTCGTTTTATTTAAATGGAACACCCTGTATATTATATTTTTATTAGATGAAGAATAAAAAAATAAACATTTTCTGTATTTAAAGTATTTTAAAATATTTAATGGTTTCGCAGTATTATATCATATGGCTCTTTCAATGGTAAAATACGAGCGAAAAATCAATGGGTGGCTCTGATAAAAATTTACCGTAGAAAATGCTATATAAAATATAAAACTGCGAATATCTGTGAAACCAT
The DNA here is from genome assembly GCF_002938485.1 of Sitophilus oryzae. Taxonomy (NCBI): domain Eukaryota; kingdom Metazoa; phylum Arthropoda; class Insecta; order Coleoptera; family Curculionidae; genus Sitophilus; species Sitophilus oryzae. The sequence goes on from NW_022146393.1 coordinate 2,574,549, forward strand.
TAAAAATTTTGAAAACTGTAACAACAGAAATTGTTCATTTTTTAATTCTCCATCTATTAAAAAAATGATATACAGGGTGTTCCATTAAAAAAAAAGAAAAATTATTTATATTTATAATTTATATTATATTTAATAATTTTTAAGAAAGACTAAAAAAATATATTTTTTTATTTATTTATTAATATCTCTAAAACTATCGAAATATATTTACTTATATCTTAGCATTATATGTAAAGTGATTTGAGAGACAACGGTCCAATTCCTTCAAGTTCTTTGTTCCTACTACTCTAGTGGTGGAAATCTAACTGTTACGCTCAGTGGGCTCCGACTCGGTTGGCTAGATTTTGCCACGCCCACTCGGTGCCCACTGAGCGAGTATATAAACGCTCAATTTGTAGATTGTACTTTAGTTTATAATCATCTGCTGATGATGCTAACATGGTTAGCGAAACGCGCGTCCAGTGTAAAAGTAAAAGTGTTTTGGTGTATTGTGGTTATTTAGTGTTTTTATTTTGCTGTGTAACACCAAAGGTTCCAACCCTAAACTGTAATGATCTGAAAGGAAGCCAAAAATGCGTCATAATTGTCCTGAAGAAAAAAGAAGACAAAACTGTCATTTCGATCCCCTTACACTTTTTTGAGCCATCCTATAGAAGTTAAAATATTTTCCTGAAATACATCCAAGTACATAGTTTAGGTTTGCACTTAAACAAAATTCCCAAATTTTTTATTCTAGGAGCTACAGATGCCCGACGCACTATTGCCGGACCCTGTATATACCCATCTTCCACAAATATAAAAGAGAAGTAATATAAATATTCCTATAAATATAAAAGATTCTTCCTATAAATATAAAAGAAAAGTGAGTAATAATACGGATGATTAGACATCAAAACAAATTCAATGTCGTAGTCCCTAGTACATTGAACTGTTTATTACGTCGCGATGCCGACGTTTTGTTTATTTATTTTCAGGGCAACAACAGCCATTTTATACACATTTTTTATATTAAAGAACCAAAAACTCTATCTAACTCCAGATGGATCTTACTTTGCAAAAATGATCCAACAGATGTCGATTCTGAATCTAATTTGATAGAATTGAAATTTATGCCGTATCAGCCGAAGTAATATAGAGGTTACATCTGTGAACATAGCAGCCAAGCTTTGTGGAGTCAAGGAATGGCTAATTTAATATTCTGCGATTATTTTTGGAATATTGTCTTTTTACTTTGAAGAAGTAGTATGCTAATGCTGAGAGATTTAACATTTTTCTTACAACAAAATTTACTAGTTAAAACTAGTTACATATTTCAAAATTTCTCAATAAAGTATATAGGGTGATTCACGAAGATGGTATGTTAGATGTTTATGGAGAACCGGTGAATTTCTTTGAAAATTTGGATTTTTTATGTTGCAGCATCATTTGAAAAGTGGTAACATCTTTGCTATTTTAAATGACTGTATTATTACATATTTGAAAACTACTTTCTTTTTTCCTATTTCATTTATTAACCAAATTTTTAAAACATCCAATAACCGGTTCTCCATTTCCGTCTAACTTACCACGGCAGTGAATAACCCTGTATAATTTTATACACGCACCTTAATAACTGTAAAAAATGCTATCTCTTTATAGGTTAATTTAGTTGGTCGGTTTTGTAAAGCTCGACGGTATTAATCATCTCATGACTGGGGTAAAATGGCGTTGTTAGAGCGTTTTGCGACGTTTTCAGTTTATCTTTAGGGTTCATGTAGTCGCCACATACCGTTATCTCGTCACGTTGTCGTATAATGTTCCATAAAAAGTTCTTGAAACGTCAACGTGTCTTTTGCCCGCTTTGTCACCGAAGCCCCGACTTCGCACCTACCTGTCTCTCTGTCGGATGATCTTATTTAAAATATCACCAATACGAAGGGGGCACATTTCGAAAATTGTTTGATACTCTAACCAAAATGGCCCGTTTCGAATAGTCGTTATAAAAAGATGAGTCCATTTTGCTAGTTCGAAAAAGTAGCAAAATAAGCGTTCGGCATTTAACGTTTTTTTTGTAAAACTGACTAGGTATTTTTACACAAATGAAGAAGGAAATTAAAGATAAAGGATTATACTATATCCGTATTGTAGCACATTTTTAGACAACTTCTTTATTTTTTAGATTTGGCTGGTCATGTCAACATCAACAAAATATTCCTTATGTTTGGACTAAATAGTCTCGAAAATAAAGACATAATTTAAAATTCCGTTACAAAACGGAAATAGATTGGAGTTTTGTGATTACAGTGATATATAATTTATATGGTTTTGTAACAAACTGGTCGCTATTTTATGGCAAATGCTGAAGCTCTGCAAACCTTAATTAAGTCTTAATCAAAGTACGTGTGTTTGGAATTTTGGATGTGGCTTAACACTATAGGATCGGGCTAAGCCTTTGGCAAATTTCTGAAATATAATATATATTTCCTTCGGCTGTATACCCGCTTTACCCGACCCCTGAGAGCAACCAAGCAGTACAGCGTAATAGACTCCTAAGGAAGAAGAGAGAGTTTCCTCGTTTTATCTTCTATATATTCAAAGTGTTCAAATTTGGAAAGACATTGTGTCACGACTCGAATTAAAAAAAAATATTGTGAATATTAGAAAGCGACTTCAAAAATAGTTACTTGACGGAACAACTTTTCGATAGTAGGTGTAACTAATTATTATTGTTAAGGGGCCGCCCTGATGATGTGTTTCACTCATTGAGGTTTCACTGCTGCAAAAACTTAACTACTGACTTGTGCCAGGTCTTCTAATGTCAACGAAATAAGATAAAGAGTTTGAATTGCTACAGGAAGACGATAGCAACGATGTCGTTGAAAATATCATATTTGCGGTTTTAGTTTGGTTGGCTACAGAGGGATCCACATAACCCTCAGCCACAGCACTGGATTTCCATCCCCCTCGACGCTTCAGCTGTAAAATATCAGCTCCGCTATTTACCAGCAACGTAGCCGCTGTTCGTCTAAAAGCATAACCTGTATAATAGGTTTTCGCATTGGGAAGTTTCAAAAAGCTAGCAATTTTGTACGGAAATTTAGATATAGAATTGTATCCAAAGGGTTGATTTCGAGCTTTTCCTAATCAATATTGAACAAAAAATCTCTCATTTTCAATATCTTTTCGTAACTGTATAAATTCTTTCACAATTTCTAAAACCAAACTTGTGTTAGTTATCATAAATGATCTGCTCTTATAAGTTTTTTTATCGGGAATTTCTATGCAAATTTTGTTTTCTAAAATATCAATATGCGTAGTTTTCATCTTGAGTAGCTCATCACTTCGACATGTCCCAGACACACCTACTATAAGCGCAACCTAAAACAATGGAAATAGATATTTAAAAACAAAAAAAGAAAACATTTAAAAAAACGTACTTTAATAGGAAGGAATTCTTGATGTGCTTTCGTGAGAAAATCCTCCAAGTTTTGCCTGGTAAAAATGTTAGACTTTGGCTTAAAACCTACATTCTGGCGTTTTAAAAAAGCGACAAGTTTGTGATATTTTGATATGTCAGTATTTTCCCTTAATTCTAGCATTGTCCGTATCATGCTGCATTTCTGCCTTGCCATGTCGCTAAAATATGCCATCAAAACTGTCTCTGAAGCAATATTCTTAGCGTTTCTTTTGGCACACCATTTTTCGTATACTTTCAATGCTATTTCATATCGCCCCCTACTTTTCTCTGGAAGTAAACTGGCTTCTGCTCTTTTTGCAGCTTCTGTAAGTTCTGGTGGAGTACCAATATTAAAGTAGTCTTTATTATCAGAACTTTCCGACAACATTCTGGCTTTCTATATTATAAATTCGTAAAAGCGAATGAAAAATTCAAAACTGTCACTTAGTTGTTTGTTTTGCTGTTGAAGGTTTGCGCCATAACAACCACTGGTACCGGTAACTATACATATGGAAATGCCAAAGAAAAGAAAAACGACAAATTTTCGCATTTTTTTTTTCAAAATAAAATACTGTCCCTATTTTTTAATTAATGATGTGGTTGTAAATAAAATAGTATACAAACCTCGGAGAAAAGTTTTCATTATTGTCTCGAGATTTAGTTAATCTCTCGACAGTAATGAAACACTTCCCTCCTCGGTATGTAATATATCTACTATTATTAAATCAGCATTTTTATTTCTGTAAAATTTTATGCATAGTGGGAAAACACTATTTGTAACAAACTAAAACAATAATAAAGATTTGAACAAATCAATAATTTCTTATATCATATAAAAGAGAAAAAAAAAGACCGTGAGAGTCTTACATGCTTGGCCTTGGTCTTGTGAAAGTCTTGCACTGGTCGATCTTGATCTTGGTCGGGTATCTTAATCGGCTAGGACAGAACACGAAAAACAATAGACAACGATCCTTGATTAAAAATTAGTGTGAAACTCTAGATTGAAATTTAATAAACGATTTTTAAGCGCAAATGTCAAAAGTTGACATTATTTATTTACAGTTAAGTTGACATCTATATGCTATTTACATATTAAATTCTAAAAATTAACATAAAATCTTTATTCGTCAAAAATTAACATTTAATTTATAATTTACAAACTGAAAATTATTTATGACTGGACAAGGTTTAGACATAAATATATTTCTAAAAATATTTTGTTTCTGGAAATAATTTACTTTATTTTATTGAAATATTCATTTCTTGAAATTTAATCGCTTATTTTAACCGCAAATTTAATCGCTTTAAGGCAACGAAAGGTCTCGAAAAAATGAAGTTCGAATTGAAAGTTTTGAAGTTTTTTCGAAATTTCAATATTTTAAGTGCTGCAAATTAATCTGATTTATTGATGCAGAAACAGAATTAATTAAAATATTTGTTTTTCATTGGCAAGTAAATTTAATTTTGACGAAAAATCTTAATAGATTTTATCGAGATTGCATTTTTCACTTGCCACTCTCTACTACGGTAAAAGTGTTTATCACAATACCGAGTTCAAATTGAACTTTAGTCGGTATTTATTATGCAGCGGTGTTCAAAATCGATTTCCAACGTTACTTTTCCCGAGAAAATGAGTCAGCAATTGATAGCTTGATACTTTGGTGCACCCACTGGGAATTTTAAGGGTTGTAATTCCTTTATTCCTCGTGTATCTCGAGTTGTTTCTAGAGATAGACCAACTCTTTCCCAAAATACTAATTTGTGGAAGATTATGTTTATATTTGTTGTAAATTCCACAATTCGTTCTCCTTCTAGGGACCTTCTATAGCTTTGAATTTCCAAAAAATAAGTAAGTTGAAAGTTAAAAATCTAAAAACAAATACTTCGAAGCCTTAATTTGTAAATAAACTTACAATCAAAATAAATTTTTATGAAAGACGAGAACCGACATAGTATATGATTTTCACAATCCTTAGTTACGTTATCATGAATTATTGATACAGAAATAAATAAATATTATAGAGGGTGGTCCGAATTGTAATCAAAAAACTTCTGAAATATATTCTACAGATAAAAATAAATAAGATAGGTATAAAATCATGTCCTAAAATGCTTCGTTTTGGAGATACAGTATGTAGAAGATTCGAAAAATTTTAATTCGTTTTTTTAGGGCCACCTATACAGTTTTTACCTGTTTTGAAGGGCAATGACTTTTCAACCGTACAGTTCATATCAAATAAACTTGTAACGTGATTAAGCTTGACCGGCACAGCCGTTGCCTACTTTTACATATTTTCTTTTAATAAAGGAATTTGGGAAACAAAAATAAATTAATATTGTACAGGGTGGGTCAAATTCGACGCTTTTAAATGGAAACACCCTTTCCTATAGGAGATAGACGAAAACTAATATCGGTGTCTGGAGCTCAATTTTCATCAAAAACATGATGATGAAAACCGCACATCAATATCTGTTACCGTTTCGGAGTTACGGGGTGTTTTTCAAAAATGTGCATTTTTAACAAATCGCTGTAACTTTTTTGCTATGGAAAATTTTGTATTTCTATGAAAATATTTCCAAAGCACCTTTTTACGTAGAATTTAATGGTTTAAGTATAATTTTCTTAAAATTAATAATTTAAGAGTTATCAACAGAAAAATTGATTTTTTATTTGGGACACCCTCTATATTTTTAATTAACTGAAAAGAATTTAAAATTACCTTTCCAAAAATATAGCACACTTGATATTTTGTTATAATTCCCTTCGAAATAGAGAATTTTTAAAAGTTCGCCACTTTTAACTAGTAGTGTGCTAGTAGGCTTTGGACCCTTATTGATGATATGCCCTTAATGGAACTCGAAAACATATTTTTCCAGCAAGACGACGCACCGCCTCTGAACTCTGAAGTTATCAGCAAATTTTTGCAGCCAATTTCAAGAATAATTTTGCAGCCAATTTCACAATAAGAAACCAAACCAATATCCCAGCCGTTGGCCGGCGTGGCCGCCTGACTTAGTGCCCATGGATCTAATCCTATGGATATATTTGCGGAAGAATAAAGGTTCCTTATTCTTCCGTATAATATAGACAACAATTAGAAATACTTAGCAGTTATGAGAGGGTATCTTTCACCCCCACTGAATTAATGATTCCGAGAGAAGTGTTCAAAAACTGCCCCGTCTGTCCATAACAGAAGACGGTTGATATGTCGAACACCTGTAGCAAAATCTCATGTCTTGGTTTGCTATTTATTTTTCTTGCTATTAGATATAGTTTAAATGTGTTGATGTTGGTTAAATACATTTTAAATTGTTATAAAATTCTGCATCTCTCATAGCAAATATTATTTTCGTTTTAATAGATGCTCACAGATTTTTTTGCATTACAGCCGGTGCCGTTCAAAGCCTACTTATTTAAAGAGCGAATTTTTATATACTCTATATCTCGAAGAGGAATCGAGCAAAATATCAAGTGTGATATTTTTGGAAAGGTAATTTTAAATTATTTTCAATAAATTAAAAATATACAGGGTGTCCCCAATAAAAAATCAAATTTTCTGTTGATAATTCTTAAATTATTAATTAAAAAATATATACTTAAACCATTAAATTCTACGTAAAAAGGTGCTTTGGAAATGTTTTCTTAAAAATACAAAATTTTCCATAGTAAAAAAGTTACAGCGAATTGTTAAAAATGCATATTTTTGAAAAACACCCCGTAACTCCGAAACGGTAACAGATATCGATAGGCGGTTTTCACCATCATGTTTTTGATAAAAATTGAGCTCCAGACACCAATATTAGTTCTTGTCTATCTTCTATAGAAAAGGGTGTTTCCATTTAAAAGCGTCGAATTTGATCCACCCTGTACACTTCGCACTAAAAGAGGTTCTAAAAAGAACAATGCTCGACTGCAAGGTCTGCTAGTAAAACTTTTTAAGCCTAAAATATTACAACACAATTCAATTATTAAACCAAAAACTCGTAATACAAAACTAAAGTGTCAAAACGAATGACAATGCCAGGAAATAAATAAATAAATGTGGCAACTTGACATTTTTTACAGCAGAGCTACCACCTGAATCCCCAGCATGAAATTTAAAGCCCGGCGCGGCGCTGAGTAATGACTATGGTTGGCAACAATGAATTTAAAAATCGCGCCATCGATTATGTAACTAGAAGTTTAATTGATATCAAACATATGTACCTGATTATACTACTAAGTGAAAAAATATACCTTACCGCCGTTTTCATGTAATAAAGGTCCCTTGGTAAAATCGTTACGAGTAGTGGTTCTCAAGATATTTAGAATCGAAACAATCAATACATGTCATCATTGACAAATATTAAACAAGTTGACCAGATATAGTTTGGTTAGGTTAGGTTATTCAAAACTCTTCAAAACTGTTAAAACATGTAGGCGGCGCCCCCTACAAGTCATATTGACATCGAAATCAAATCTCTCATGTCAAAAAACACCAAAATACCAGTTTTCATCCAAATATCGAAATTACTTGGAAACAATCGAAATAAAAATGAAACTTTTATAGCCAAATCGAAGCATTTTAGGACCTAGATTTATACGAATGTTTTACTTATTTTTGTCTGCAGGATATACATACTGCCGAAGTTTCTCGAATACAGGTTGCACTACCCTGTATGCCTATCTACAGATAATAATATACATTTTAATTAAGATAAGTCTGGCGAAAAAATCTTTATAATTTCATAAAATGCTATCTTTATCGATGGAACATTTTTGTTTAAAAAGTGCAAATTTAATATTATTGTGAATTTGGTAAATTTCATCAGGCTACTTTAAATATCCAGGCACTTTAAATATGCAAAAATACACTAAAATTTTACGAATTTATAATATATCTAAACCATTAATTTGTTTTAAAATGTATGTTTGGGACAGTTCAGTTTTATTAATATTAAAAATGAGCATATACCGCTCTATTAAAAGCTGTATCATTTACGTCCAATGCACATTTGAAATAACTAAAATTTCAGAAAGGCCAGGGGCGTAGTTAGGTCAGTTAGGTTTTTACTTTCAGAAAATGTCAAAAGTCAGAACCAAAATCTGCTTTACGTTACAGTTTCCTCAAGAAAATAGTAACTTTATTTTAAAAGTAAATTAAGAGCTCTGAAGACTCATTTAAGGGTCCTACCGGTGTACGAAATCAAATTTTTGATTATATCTTATACGAGATATATGGTGTAATCGGAAAAACCTGGTGATTTTGAAAGCTCTTCCTCTATATAATAAATATAAAGACAAAGAAATTTAAACATTTGTTTTTCGCTGAGGCTCTTCTCCATAGACTGCAAAAAAGTACGATGTTCTCAAAACGTCAACAAAAATACTTGCATACAAAATGAATTTTATTTCGTTGCTTCTCTAGTATATTTGCTTTTATAGTTTATCACACTCTTTCAACGTCAACACTTTTCCGGTGACTGTCAACTTTCAACATGTCTATTGTTCTATTTAAACTCAATAACAATGTGCTCATTTCTACTCATAGTCCGGTCAGTTTAGACATTCGAAGATACATAAATTCACAACAAGCTGAAAATGCGTGTAATTGTTTAAATCATAATTAAAAATAACATTTTATAATTCCGAATCATTCCGGTGCCTGGAATAAACTTTATGTGAGGTCAAAGGTCAAAAATCTCGAAAGAATTTTTTTTTCGCGATTTTCAGCAAAACGGCAAGTTTTATCTTAAAATTACTTACAACAAAAATTATAGACCATAAATTATCTATAAAAAATGTGTCAATACTGTTTTTCCCTAGAGCCACTGTCTCTGAGACATAACGAGTCAAAGAGTTCTAATCGTCATAATATGCACACGCTTCCGGGAAGGATTGGAAATTATAAAAGCGATGAAAAAAAACAATAGAAATTTACTAGTCTGATTCATAACCTTCAAATACTTCTTCTTCTTCTTGATCTTCGTTTTGTTCGTTTTCTTCATCCGGAGGTAAGTAAATTTCGTCAATAGTGATGTATCGCATGTTTCTTCGTTGGTATCAAACGAATCTTCTACTATTGGTGATTGAACATTAGAATATGACCGGTCTTGACAATTTGTACATGACAGAGAACAAAATAGTCCAACTTTTTGACAACCACATTAAGCACTGCATCCCTTTTTACAGTTGAAAAAAATTGTGTTTAGCAGTTTTTCCGGCGCAGGTGGGAGGGAGTAAAGTCTGAATTGTTTCTGATGTATTGTCGACCAACTTCCAACCCCAACACCATCTTTTAGGTCTAGCTGATAACCCAGCCACACTTGAACTTGATAATATACCCGGAAAAGATGTTGATGAGCAGCAACTGAGGTTGGAGGAAGACAAGCTGATTGCTCCTGTTTTTATTTCGACTGTTTTTAACGAAACATGCATATCGATACTTATCTAAGCAGGTGGCTTTTTTTCGGAGCTCCGTACATAGAGCGAAGAAAGCGAATCCCGTAGGTGATAATATCTTGTTGATTTGAATTACTTTTTTGAAAACTTCAGCATATTGAATTAAGTCTTGTTTTTCAAACATTTTAAAGACTGTTGTTTTTCCCATCCTGTAAAATACAGACGTCGTATCACAGCCAGTTATTGCGTGTAAAAATAGTACATGATTTTGACTCTTTGCAAAACTGGTTGGACTGTCTTATTCTCTGGCATGTACAAATTGTCAAGGCCAAACAATAGTAGAGGATTCGCTTGATACCAACGAAGAAACATGCGATACATCACTATTCACGCAATTTACTTACATCCAGGATGAAGAAAACGAACAAGACGAAGATCAAGAAGAATAACAAGAAGAAGCATTTGAAGGTTATGTATCAGACTAGTATAAATTTCTATTTCTTTTTATTTCCATCGCTTTTATAATTTCCAATCTTTACTAATATCTTTTATTCTGCAATAGTTGTCAATTAAACAGAATCACAATAGACGTGTGGAATAGGCCTACTGGGGAACCACGTTAAAAAAAGCTCTAAGTACACTACCTCATACGTGGCGTGGAAACGCATATTATGACGATTACAACTGTCTGACTCGTTATATCTCAGAAACAGCGACTCTCAGGAAAAAGGTATTGGTACATTTTTTATAGAGAATTTTATGATCTATAATAATTTTTGTCTGAGGTAATTTTTGTGTTAAAACTTACCATTTTGCTGAAAATCGCAAAAAAACAATTTTTAATTTGACCGGACTATCAGTAGGTACTATATAGCACAGAAGAAGAATAGGGAGTTTCAAAAAACATGTGCCATCTTTCTTGGGAATTTTCCTCACGTAGAGATAAGATCTCACTCACTATAATGAGATGTTTGGACTGCATCTCAATGTCTCCAAGACCAAACTATTGGTCTTTTCTAAGACTCCAATAAATGCACACCTGCGTGTCAAGGGACAAACAGTCGAAGAAGTGACCTCAATAAAGTATTTAGGAGTTAACATCAATAGTCAGTGTGATCCGAAAAGAGAAATATTTTCAAGAATTGAGCAAGCGAGAAAAATCTTCGTGAGAATGAAATTATTTTTTACAAGACGAGACCTCAGTGCGGAACTCAGAACTCGAATGGTCAGATGCTCTCTTTATGTCTTCTCTGTGTTACTCTATGGATGTGAGAGCTGGACACTGGATTCACAGACCGAAAAGAGAATAGAAGCCTTCGAAATGTATGTATACAGACGGATGCTGCGAATTTCATGGGTACAAAGGATCACCAACGATGAAGTACTCCAGCGCATGCAGAAACAAAAAGAGATACTGAACACCATCAAGGAAAGAAAAATGCAATACCTGGGTCATGTGATGAGAGGTGGTAGATACGAAATACTGCGCCTCATAATAGAGGGCAAAGTGCAAGGGAAAAGATCAGTAGGAAGACGCCAGAACTCATGGCTAAAAGATTTGAGGAGATGGTTTGAACGCCCGTCTGCGGAAAGCTTCCGGGCTGCAGTTTCCAGAGCCACGATTGCTATTTGGATCGCCAACCTTCGGCAGGGGAGGGCGTGATAAGAAGAAGAGATAAGATGTATTTTTCATATCAACAGAGGTCCTATACTGCTTCGTTTCGAAATCACACACACAGGAGGTTAAAGTCTTAATTTTTTTTCGAATTATTATTATTTTATTCCAAGTGCCTTTTAGATATTCGAATGAAATTTTCTATACTATAATATTACTATGAGTGCTACATATTTTAATGTTAAAAAATTGTCGACATATTTACCGTGCTGGAATATTTTACTAAAAAAAGGAAGGACCTGCGCCACTGACTTTTTTCTCTCTTGTTAGCAAAATTATATGGAACATTTAATGCCGATTAAAAGTTATATCTTGATATGTTGTTATATTCTATCTTCTCCATAAGAGATAAACGTCAATTTAATCATCACAATTAATAAAATTAAAATAAAAATGAAATTAATAAATTATTTATTTAATCTAATTTATTATTAAATTATAACAACGATGTACAGTGCTACCTATAACACATGAAACAACACGCGAACATTTTTTTTTTGAAAATTTGGAATTTAGTTTTTAGTTAAAAACATAATTTGTTGATAATATGGCAACATAGGTAAATTAAATTTACAAGAAATAAATTCCAGAAAAGATCCAGTGGTTCTGAAAATTTTAGCAAAAAATCATTTTATTTTTAATTTTCAAAGTAAATAAAAGTTATTTGAGACCTGCAAATCTTTGTTTATTTTCTGTTTAATTGAATATTTTATGAATTTGAACTACAAGAAAGTATGCTTGAGCCAGCTAACTAGACTAAGGCAATTGCCCCACCTTGCTTTGCCGTAGCTACGCCCATGAGAATGGTACTATAAAAATAATAAAAAAGAAAATTCGGCGAATGAACGAGAGATAGGAAGAGACAGAGACGGAAAACGAGGTAGATTATTTTTACATAATACTGTCGTGAAAATAAATTGAAATTGTAATTGTTTTTAATATGACATATCAATTATAAATAAGAGTAAAATGATTATTTTATTAACTATGTATGTAATCGCAATGAATTTTCCACAAAAAATATTTCCGCTACGTGCTATAGATGTAGATTTTTCCTGGATTTTCTCAAGAACCACGCCTGTTTACCAATAGTGATCTCGAGAGACAGTTATACGACTTTAGGGGATTTTTTTATGGACCGTTTTATATGTTTCTCCTTCCTTTTCAAAAGTTCCTACTTTTTGATGTTGTCAATTACAATTTTCTAAAGGTTAGAAAGGGTAGATGGCGTCTATAACTGTTTATTTAGAAAAGAATAAGAACTTGTGACTTTTTTCGGTAGGTACTATAGGAATTGGATTTAAATTGTTTTATTGGTTATGTCAGTTGGATAAAAGTTTTTATATCCTCTTTTTTTTTATTGACTGATCCTGTTTTTCTTTAACAGTTTTCAGGAGGGTTCCAATGGGAGGATCCCTGACAGTGACTGTTTTGTGTGTTATTTTAATTTATAAGCAAATTGTAATTATTTGTTGTTGTCTATGGAATTTTTTTTGACTCATTAAATTCGTGGCTTTATTTTGGTTTATTTAGTCTTTGTTAGAATTGCCCCTTACAGTTAAAAAAAGAGTGATAAAAAACACGCCATATACCGGGTGCGCCTCAAATGTGGCTCACCCCTATAACAATTTTATTTTTCAGATAAAAAAACGAGATTTGGTATGTTAGCACATGACATAAATTAGGATTGATTGACGTATTCAATTGTTTTTGGTCACTTCCTGTTTCACCGGAAATGACTACAACTTTTGATTTTTAAATGACACTCTTTCTATATTTTTATTTTATACGATAGAAAATGACAAACTGGATAGAATGAAATATCATTTGTCAAGTTTTGATTCACTTAAAAAAATCATATAAAAGATTTCAATCTAGAGCGCCTTGGCAGTGTTAAAAATACTAATTTTTCATCAAGGAACATTGGAAAAATATATTTGATCGCCTAATGTTTTTCGTGTCTTGTCCTGGCCGGTTAAAAGATGTTCAAATCGTATTATTAATCATTTTTCAATATTTTTCAAATGGATCAAGGGTGGCTCGTTAGTATATTTGGAAAAAAAACATTTTTTTACGAATAATTTGGTACCACACACTTGTCATTTCGAGTCAAATTGTCGTTATGAACTGCTGTTATAATTTTAAATAAACCATATGAGAAAATGTCAAAAGCTGGCATTCTATTGATTCTATTGTGTTATTTTGAGGGTGTCATTTAAAAATCAAAAGTTGTAGTCGTTTCTGGTGAAACAGGAAGTGACCAAAGACATTTGAATACGTCAATCACAGTCCTAACGTATATTATATACTAACATACCAAATCTTGTTTTTTTATCTGAAGAAATATAAAAGCTATAGGGGTGAGCCACTTTTGAGAAGCACCCGGTATGTTTACATTTTTTACCATTCTTTTAAACTAATATTTTAAACAATTTAATTATTTATGTATAACTAACTCTCCAATTTCGGTTCAATTTAACATTTCAATTTGAACTAAATGTTGCAGCTCAATATTCTCTAATTGTCAAATTTTTGCAAAATATCCGAGTTGTATACAAAACCGATCCGGTTTTACAGTTTTTTAGTATTTTTAAAAAGGGATGTAAAAAGCTGCAAAATTGAAACTCGTGCTCAATAGGACGCGCTGGTATATTTAAAACCTTTTTTATGTTTGTAATTCTGTAATCAATAGTAATCCTTTAAATCTCTATCCTGATTTTTTGCCTTTTCTAGAGACATAAAACAGAGCTTTAATTTGCTGTGATCAGAGTGTTTTCTTGATAAAGTCTATCTAATGACCTTAAGGGTTTTTTGCTTTAATCTTGAGTGTAACTGGAAATCAAATTGATTAATTTATTAGCTTCTAAGTATAAAAAAGGTAATTAGCAAATTATTTTTAATAATTCAAAACAAAGAAAAATAATTAATTGGTATACAGGGTGTCCCAGATTGAGCGTGCATTAGAAGTTTCTAGAGAACCACAATATCTAGATCGGAGATTTTTTGCATATCATTGTTTTACAACGAGATCTATCGATTAAAAATATTTTTAATATGGCGGCACTTCCGGAAATACCGGAAGTTGACAGCAACTTTCTTATTTTAAATGGGTGCCCCCATTTTTTATTACACACTTAAATTCTCTGTAAAATTCTATGAATACTGATGTTAAACACTCTATACCTAATATTAACCGTTTTTGAGAAAAAAAATATTTAAAATTTTTGGACAAAAAAAACTGCCTGTCAAAAATATTTGTATAGCCTAAAAGTCAAATTTAGTGATTACCACAGCCACTGTGACATAAAGAGAAGGCATGTGGCTATCTATTTCAAAAATTAAATAGTTTAAATGTCATATAATAATGGCGGTAGCTGTCATGGAATTAAGTAATTAAAAAATTATCACAAATCAGTTTTTTACCAGGAAACCCACTTTTTTAATTTCACTAATGAAAAGGTGTTTCAATTCGTTACTGTTTAACTATACATCTTCCTATACCTAAAATAAGTCTTTTTTAAGTTATTTAAGATTTAATTTAAAAACGTATATTTTTCTTGATTTTATCTAGCTTCCTTTGAAATTAAGTGTCAAACGGTCAGACAATTCATTTCCATCTGTCAGAAAACGAATTATTTGAATTTCCTTTATTATAAATACTGCCTGCCTTAAGAGTATAAAAAGTGTATTTATAAAAATATATCTCGTATTTTTGCTCTTTAGCGATATCTGATAGTTGATATTATTAATAATATTCCTTATGATCGAAAAAAAAAGTGCAAAGTTGGCTTGAAAATGATGCTGTTTTTTGAACAAAGCGTCACAATATGACATGGCCAGATCTATATTGTTGAGGTGATGTAAAATTAATGTAATGTAATTAATGTATATGATGTTAAATTAATCTTAATGGGGGGGGTAATAAGGTCATCACATTACTGGTTAAAATCAAGAAAAATGTAACCTTTAAAACTAAATCTTAAATAACTTAAAAACGATTTATTTTAGGTACAGGAACATGTATTTTCAAAAAGTAACGAATTGAAGAGCTTTTTCAGTAGTGAAATAAAAAATGTGGGTTTCCATTTAAAAAAATGATTTATGATAATTTTCTAATCTCTCAATTCTATAACAGCTGCGGCCATTATTATATGACATTCGAACAATTTAATTTTTGAAATAGATAGCCACATAGTGAAAAAACTTCTCTTTATATCACAGTGGCTGTGGTAATCACTAAATTTGACGTTTAGGCTATACACATATTTTTGACAGGCAGTTTTTTTCGTTCAAAAATTTTAAATATTTTTTCTCAAAAACGGTTAATGTTAGATATAGAGTGTTTGATAGTAGTGGGAACTATCGAATGAATACTATCGAAACATTCAATAGTTGCAATTCATTCGAATAATTCGATAGTTAGTAAGAAAACATTCGTTGAAAACTATTCGAATAAAAATTATCGAATAGATCCGTCATCTGCCTTGAAATATTGTATTCTAGTAATTCGGCAGCAAAAACCATTCATTTATAAAATTCATTCATTTATAAAATTCATTCATTTATAAAATTCATTCATTTATAAAATTCATTCATTTATAAAATTCATTCATTTATAAAATTCATTCATTTATGAAATTCATTTATTCGTCAGGATCGATTATAATAAAATATTAACTGAATTTTAGTTGTCGCCCGGCGACGTAGGTTTTTCGAGAAAGCGGTCGGTGGCAATGCTATGAAAGAAGCCGGCATCTTTGATTTTTGCGGAGTCATATGTAGATAAGGACACATTATTTTTTTTATTGAGGTGCTAGTATTTACACAGAAAATACATTATGAAAGGCGCTGTTGCCATATTTTTGTATTAGTTGATATTAGCAAAGAATATTATTGTTTGGCTTTAGTTAGTTAGGGATAGTATGTCTATATATTCTGCATTTTTTATTAATATTCTGTTGTTACACTGCAATAATACTTGTTATTTTGGATGTAGGAAAATTATTTTTAATGTTTTTAAGCAAAGACTGGTTTAATAAATAAT
Source organism: Sitophilus oryzae (assembly GCF_002938485.1). Lineage (NCBI taxonomy): Eukaryota > Metazoa > Arthropoda > Insecta > Coleoptera > Curculionidae > Sitophilus > Sitophilus oryzae. The sequence continues at coordinate 2,591,086 of NW_022146393.1, forward strand.
AATAACAGTAATAATTTGTTATACCTATTAACAACAAAATTTAAAATCCTTTAATATAAATATTTTTTTTAAGTAGTAGCAAAATATAAACAACAAATTAGATGTCAAAATTATTTATATTAGATCCTATTTAAAAATAATATAGTCTCTAATTTTTTTGGCAACGTTGGTTTATTAAATAATAATAATTACAGAACTAATTTGTTATATTAACAACAAATTTTAAAATCATGAAATATAAACATTTATTAATTTTCTAAGCAAGCGGTGTAATGGAAGGAAAATATAAATAAAAATTAGAAATCAAAATTATTTATATTAGGTGCTTTATATTACTATTTAAAAATTATATTTACTTTTACTGGCATTTACTTTAAAAAATAAATGAAATATTTCTTCGCAAAAAACTACATGTAAGAGAAATAATAATAAGCATAAACAAAATACAAACATCGTTAACTTTTTTTTAAATTGGCACGTGTAAAATTTTCATTTTAATTTTCTCACCCCATAGTTTGAGTTCGATAACCATTTATTTAACCACATTACTTAAATATAATTATTAAGTTCCAACTAATTCATAGGTATTATTAAAACATCTAAAATACAAATATGTATTTTTAAAATTAATTGTAAGTTCATCTCATCTCTCTTAAAATTGCTACTTCTCAAAATTTCCCATTAAAAAATAGACCATATACCATATAAAATGAAATAATTGAAAGATCGGACTACGGAAAACCACACAAATTATCGGAAAAATTTTGACCACCTGCACATGCACACAATCGTCAATAAATAAAATTAAAAAATAACTACTACTTTAGTATTTTAACTATTTTAATAAACGCAAAAATAGCACAGTATTTATACGGCGAAGTTATAAAAATTTGGAAGAACCACTAATGCACTGACGCATACAAAATCCAAACGAATACTAAATTTCATTTATCAAAAGCATTCGATAGTCGTGGCTCAACGATAACCATTTAGTCGCACGGCGAGGTTGTCACATATGCTTTAGTTTACAAATGAATGAATGATTTTATTCGAATAAAACCATTCGATAGTTGAAATCATTCATTCATTAACCATTCGATAGTCTAATTCATTCGATAGTTCCCATCGCTAGTGTTTGATATCAAAATTCATAAAATTTTACAGAGAATTTAAGTATGTAATAAAAAATGGGGGCAGGCATTTAAAATAAGAAAGTTGCTGTCAACTTCCGGTATTTCCGGAAGTGCCGCCATATTGAAAATATTTTTAATCGATAGATCTCGTTGTGAAACTATGATGTGCAAAAAATCTCCGAGCCAGATGTTGTAATCCTCTAGAAACTTCTAATGCACGCTCAGCCTGGGACACCCTGTATATATGTAAATTTTCTAAACTTATTTGACTTCTGGAACTTTCTCATGTTGTTTGTTAATTCTGTAAAAATAAATAGACTTGTTTTTTTCTCTTTTATATTCGCGTGGAACAACATTTATTTATCCACTCGATTCGTGATGTTTGTCTTAATAGAGTTCCTTTAATAGCTTTAGGAGGATTTATCGTATATTCGATGTGTAGGTAGAGGAACAAATTATGTTTGAGGAAACCGAAAAGTTCTGCTAAACTTATTAATTGGAATTTGCCGAAGTTTGTAAAGTAGTTAGGAGACAGTTAATTTGATAAAGGTCATCGATATTTAAAAATAGTTATACCGGGTGGCGCATTGTCGTTGGAAACATAGGAAATCCCATGCAAATTTTGAACTATCCAAATATTGGCTTTCCTGTGTATTTCACAGTCAAGTAAATTAAGCCGATTTTAGTAATTTACGAAAAACTGCATCTATATTTTTAAATTAAAACTGAACAGGTAACTATGCAAAACCAGACAAACGCCAATATACCGAGATATGTATATACCTTAAGTTGCCATTTTATGATTTTATCAATGTATCTATGTATCAATGTCAAATTGTATTTTAGACTTAAACGTTTGTCTATTTCAAACAAGTTTTAAATTACAAAAATGCATTTCGTGTAAAAATGTAACGTGGTAGTATTGTAGATAGTATAACATTAAACGCATTTGACTGACAACTTAAGGTAGTGTTGCACAAGACAAGAATGCTTGTCTTGAAAATCAATTTCTTGTTCTTGTCTTGAAATTCAAGACAAGAAATTTTCAAAGTCTTGTCTTGAATTGAATTTTCAAAGTCTTGTCTTGAAGTCTGATTTCTTGAATGGCAAAGTCTTGTCTTGCCTTGAAATTGCTTGCCTTGAAAAATTTTACATTCTAACAAAAAGGTAATAATATTTCTATATTTTATTTCATAGAAAGCGTCGTATACAAAATGTAATACGGAAAAATGAACAACAATGATGCTAATTTTAGTAAAAAAAATCTTAACGGACCGCAAACGAACTAAGTCAACTCGCCCGTTTGACGAAACAGGAGCCATTACCCATAGCCATTACCAAATAAAAGCTGAATAAGAATTAGTAAGGTTTAGTTCGATTTATGGGTTTTGGGTTATTATTTCGTACCTAACCTTGTGCATTTAAGTTATTAATTCTTGTTAGTTAATTATGTTCTATTTTGGTTACCCGTTTGTTACTTTATTTTTTTATGGTATTTATTTAATTTTTTTATTATGGAAGATTGGTTGGAAATTTTTGGACACAGAGTGTACGGAAAGGTCATGCTAGAGTGTACCATTTGCGCTACTACATACTACTTTTTGTTCGCGGAGCAATTTCGTGCATGAAAAGTAGTACCAAATAGGACAAATAGTTTGGTTTGGTTTAACCTAACCTAACCTAACTTAACCCACCATTAGTTTTAACTACCGTTAGTTTTTATTATAATACCATTATACCAATATAATTTTGTGTATAATACCAATTACCAATATACGGTTTGTCGCCTCGACTTTATTTTATTTCATTCTCAACTCTATATAAAACACTGGCTATCATAGTAAAAAAATGAACACTGGTCAATATTAATGCCGGGTTTATACAACATTTTCATAAGTCGTAATCATAATCACAGTCTTAATCATCGTCAAAGTCACAACACAATTTTAATGTGCGTTTATAGAACATTTTCAAAATCATAATTTTTATATCAGTGAAGTTGGGTAACATAATTAAAGGCTAAGTTCATGGTAGATGTCAACAGGTTTATAAGAAGTGGATAGTTTAACTTTTATGATTATGACTATGATACTGATTACGACTATGTAAATGTTGTATAAATCCGGCATAACTTTCGCAAAGACCTAATTATCACTTAAAAAAATGTATCATTTCTAACTATCAAGAAATCTTGAATTCAAGAAATCTTGCAAGACTCTTGAAATTTCTTGCATATTAAAGTCTTGTCTTGTCTTGAAATTCAAGACAAGAAATTTTGAAAGTCTTGTCTTTTGCAAAGTCGAATTTTTTGCAAGAGTCTTGGTTTTGCAAACTTTTTCAAGACTCTTGTGCAGCACTAACTTAAAGTATTGAAAATAAACATATTTCTCTTCGAGTCCAAAATATAATTCGCAAACTAGGGACAGGGAAATCAGACAACGAACAGAGATGATTGGTGTTAGGTAAGAGCTTTTAGACTACCGTTCGAGACGCACTTATGTTATTTTGGTTTGTAAATTTTGGTTATTGTGATAAGAATGTTATTAAAGGTAAACTAAATGTTTTATCATTATTTAACTAATGTTAACTACAGCATATATTTTGTTTTTCTGTTGTAATATTCAGTAAAAATTTTCCTTATTTATTTGATCTGACAAAGGTATCAAATAACATGTGTATTTATTTAATGGATTCGATTTATGCTGTGAATATAATTTCAGTTTAAAAGTAATCTAAATACAATCGTTTATTGCCCATTGCTGCTGATGTTTTTGGTTCAGTCTGACAATATGAGCCTTGTTGAATGTACTAACATTTTTCGACCGTCTCTGGGCGAATATCTTAGCTCACAAAAGAGCAAATAAAAACAATAAATATAATAACTCATAGAATAACTTATAATCTAAAGATATTTGCACCAAACTTTCAACTTTAGCTTTGAGACTCGCAACAAGAGACCTTAATACCTGGGGGACCTGCTAAACTAACAGAAACCTCTTCGGTTTTGAATTTAAAAAAGTGACATGTTTTGAATGTATTAAACGAGGTATTAAACAACACAAACCTTGGACCAAGGTCATATTCTTCCGTTGCCATACCAAGGTATAAGGACAGATTTTGTACTATTATTATTTCTCTTTTATTAAAGTTCAGAACAGCATAGTTGAATTCTTTGGAATAGTGATCAAGACTTTCTCTGCCGTGCTCTTTTACTTGTGAGTTCCAGGCAGAGTACGACACTCCTTTCATTTAATTGAATAAGATAAGTAGGGCTATTTACAAACTTAGGGTTTGATTTACACAACCTATTCTCCTCAAATTTCCCTAATATTGCTTCTGTCGAGCGCATCTGAGGTAATCACAATAAAAACTATTTTTAACACAACGTAGGTTCCTTTATTTCATTTAATTTGTTAGTTATAGAGTTGGCCAAAATATTACCTCTTCAACTTTGTTGTTGACCCTGGGCTGTTGAGTTGTTGCAGTATAGTTCTACAGTATGTTGACAATTGCTTGGTTCTGCATTGTTACGAGTTTTAATCTAGGAATAGATGCAGTTGTTCTGAAATTAGTTAAAAACGACTTGTCGAAAATTGTTATAATTTGTTATGAGTATACAACATGTGCAGTCCTTTAAAAATACTATTTACCACTTGGCCTTAAAATCAACAAGGGAAGCCAATATTTGGAGAGTTAAAAATTTGCATAAGTTTTCTTATGTTTGAAACGTCGATGCACCACCCGGTATAAAAAATTAGGAAGGTAATAAATAATATACTAATCTTTAGAATTATTTTAATTTGGGTACATCGCAGCCATCTGTTCTTGTCAAAAATATGTATTATTCCTTTATTTCGGCAAATATATTCGACCCTAGATTAACACCAGGCAGCGAAACAGATGCACCTATCTCGCGACACCACACCCGACAAACGTGAGCTTTACAATTAATATAGAGTGACAGATCCAACCTGTCAGTTAGACGGCACTCGCGCCATTTAAATTAACGTCTGCCCACGGCGCGTGACGTTGACAAAGTAGTCCTGAATCTTCCCTCAGAGTAATAAAATAATAGTCCTCGTTCCATTTCATACAGATCGGATCACCCTAAATTGTTGATTGGAGTAAACAAATTTTGTGGGTAAAACAATTTAAAGCCTAAATTTGCCGCAGACTTGATATTCAAAAACAGCATATTTATGTGTAGACTATTGAGCTTACAATATACATGTTCCAGTTGCTCTATAGTCTGTCCAACGACAAGATTCTTGACAGTGATAGATGTGTCATTTTATTTTCAAAGTAGTTTATTTTATTTTACAAAGAAATAAGTTGGTACAATTGGAACGCACAGCAGAAAATTAATATATTTAAAATTTGAGAGACAAGTACTTCAAAATATTGTGAAAAACTGTAATCGAGTTATTTTATTAAAAACTACTACAGTATGTGTTAATACAAAACAAGCAAGAGTGTATTTTAAAAAACACCACATACATACCAAAAAAATACAAAAAAGATTTCCTGCTTGCAAGCCGTGTTTCAAGCTCAAGCAACTTCCTGCATTTATTGTTACATTTATCAATATAATTATTCAATATGATTATTATTTACCTATCTGTGTGTGCTGCTATTATTTTACAGATACTCCAGTTTTTGGTATCATATACAAGATAGTATACAAACTTTATTGGTTGCTAATACAACTCTCTGGCCATAATCTCTGGCAAACTGTCTTTGGGCACCGAATATTAACTGTATAATATTGTGGTATGGGTCAACACTTAATTTCCCGTTTGAATTTTCCTCCACTTCATTTTAAAAAACACTAAACACAAGTAATAACATAGTCCAAAATGCAAAATATTTATCATTTCTTTTTGACATAATTTGACACAAAATTATAACCTATAATTTGGCAAGAGTTTGACAACTCTCAAAAATTTTAAGCCGAGTTCATACGTATCGGCATCCGTTTGTCGTTCATCGTTCCGTTAAACCAATTATATTGAAATATGACCTGTCATTTTTGAAATAAACCAATAAACCTGGTTAAAAACAACAAAAGATGACGCATGACGGATTTATATATAAACCCATCCATAGTTAACTTAAAAAATATTAGAAACTTTTTTTAGTTAAATAAATGGATTGGTATGAGCGCCATCTGCTTTTTTTCTGCCATCGTCTGTCGAAATCTTACACGAGAAAAAAAAACAGAGTATAGTCTCGGTAATTGTTACGCCCGGTTGGTTTTGATTATCTAGCTTGTATTTTCAATTTACGTCAAAAATATTCCTTACAAAATGATTTTTTCTCTTACAACGCTTCCTTTTACAGGAAATGCGATATTTTTCAATCTTTTAGAAAAAGTTTATTAAGTTTACATTAACTTTTATAATAGTACGATGAATAAATTACAGGTTATTCAGAAAAAGGTAATTAAAACTGTAATTTAAAACCTGATAGTTTATTTAAAAAAGAAAAACGTAACAAACTTTGTATTTAATTAACTAGTAAGAACAATACCTGGTGTTTTGACAAGTGGCTACCCTTATAACTTTTTTATTTTTTTCGGGTAAAAAGCGAAATTTGGTTTCTTAGTATATGATATAAATGAGGATTGATTGGGGGACGTGTTCAGTTTGTTTCGTTCACTTCCTTTTGCAACGGAAATGAATAAAATTTTTCATTTTTAAATGTTTTGACTCGAAATACTATGTACTTGGTACCAAATTATTTGTAGAAAAATTTTTTTTTCAAATATGCTAATGAGCCACCCTCGTTCAATTTTGAAAAAATTGATTTATCATTAAAAATACGATTTGGGCATATTTTAAACGAGCAGGAAAATACTCCAAAAACATTAGGCGATCAAATATATCTTTCCAAAGCCGCTTGATTACAAATTAATGGTTTTAACACAGCCATATTATGTTTTAACACACTTATTCCAATGGAACTCTAGATTGAGATTAAAAATGATATTTTTTTTTCTAATAAAAATGTCAAAATTTGACATATGATATGCCATTCTATTCAGAATGTCATTTTCTATCATATAAAGTAAAAAAAATACCGGGGTATACCATTTAAAATTCAAAAGTTGTAGTCATTTCCGGTGAAACAGGAAGTGACCGAAAGTAATTGAATACGTCATTCAATCCCGATTTATGTCATATACTAACATATCAAATTTGGTTTTATTATTTAAAAAAATAAAAAAGTTGAGCAACTTTTGAGAAACACCCGGTATAATACAATCAAGAAAAATATACGCTTTAAAACAAAATCTTAAATAACTAAAAAACGATGTATTTTAGTTATAGCCTTGTTTATATAAGGTACTTTACCCAATTAAGGCCAGGTCTACTATAAGGCCATACGCCACCTAGCGACAGAAAACAAACCTAACGTAAAAATTGTGACTAACAATAATATATACCCATGCGCTCTATAACTTTAGTCTATGGGTGGTTTCAAAAAATCGCCAACAGATGGAGTTACAGCACATCGTGGTTTGTAGCCGTTTTCGTTAACAGGATTCTTGTATATGTTGTTTGTGATTTTTTATTGAAATTATATTTTTTATAACTTTTTCTTTTACATAAGGAGTTACCAAGGTAAGTTAGTTTAATGGTAGTAATTTGGTTTTTGTTATTTTCAACTTTAAAGGAGTTACGAGGGTTTGTTGTTTTTAAGGTTATGTGTTCTAATAAAGCCACCTGAGTGGCCTTGTTGGAACTATGTGACTGCTATTAGGTTCTTACCTATTTTCTTCTCTATTCTCAGAACATACCACCCACACAAAGAGCAAAATGGTCCGAGCAGCAGTTGAGGAGAGCTCTTGCAGTATAAATCGAGGGAATGCCTGTCCTGACAGCGGCTAAGCGCTATGATATTCCGAGACGAACCCTTCGAAACCATGTCACAACTGGAAGTTTCGTTAAGAAATTGGGAGATCCTCAATACTAACCGTAACAACAAGAAAATGAGTTGTGTCAACGTATTATAAGGTTAGGCAATATGAATATGAGCATGACCACAAGTGTTTTTTGTAAAGTGGCTGGCACTTCGCTAAATTTAAGCCCAGAAGGAGACGAGTTTTGCTGATAATGGATGGACCAGCCTCTCACCTAGATATTTCTGTTTTGAAACTGCAGATGCATTGGGGGAATAACTCTTTTGTGTCTGCCTAGCAACACCACACCACACGAGTTACAACCACTTGATAAATGCGTTTTTCGCAGCTTTGAACATTATTGGGACGAGGAAGTATTACTGTATTGGACAACTTTTTCCTGATAGAAAAATAACAAGAACTCGGTTTGGTAAGATACTAAGCGAAATTTACCCAAAAAGCTATGTCTGTGAAAAATTTACAGTCGGCTTTTGAAGAGCACTGGAATATTTCCATACAACCTAATTCCATACCAGAAATTGCATTTGCTCCTAGTAGATTGTCCTATCGTGCATCTCCTGCAAATGGAAGATCCACAAATAAATCCTCGTAACGAAGTAACGTAAAGCTCTTCAGAATCAGAAGAAGGATCCGATAGTGATTCTGATAATGAACCACTCATAAAAATTTGGTTCTGAAGAAGAAAAATCTCTTTGGATTGTAACGGTAATAAAACTACTGATGCAATTGAACCTGAAACTAGGAATGAAAATCAAGACTCAATTTTGAATGAATCGAGGGAGAGTATCAAGGAATTGTTTCCAACACCCGAATTAAAAATTCTAGTCACTAAACGACGCAAAGCAATTAATTCAGCTGCTCAAGTTGTTGTCAGAGATTTATTTAACAAACCTTCCACTAGTTTTGCGGAACCTTCCACTAGTTTTGCGGTACCTTCGACGAGTAACAGAGAAAATTTAACTCCTTCAACTTCCAAAGTTAAGAATAAAAATAAAGCTTTAAAAAGTAAAAAGCCATCAACGGAGAGTTGGTACTGCTTTATTTGTAAGGAAGATAGGGTGTTAGACATGCCTGTGTTGTGTTGCCGATACGTCCATGAGGAATGTGTCGGGGTTATGCAGGAGATAATAAAACCAAACCAAAACCATTCTTGGTTAAATAAAAATGTTATCAACAAAAAATTGTTTTTTTATTGTAATAGCTCCTATTTATCAATTTCTGCACGTGGCCTTTAAAGGTGCCTGGGTTACCCAATAAGGCCAAGTGCAGTGTTTAGAAAAACTGAAAAAAAATTCCACAAAACAAACAAAAAATTATACTTATTTTGATGTAGGATCAACATATATGAAGCACTAATTGTTCCCCAATAGTTTCTACAAGGGTTGGATTAATATTTTTCTTGCAATGCCCCTTTAAACCTTAACGTGGCCTTAATTGGTTCAGGTACCTTATTAATAGTTAGTCAATGTGCCTGTGTAAGTCGATGCTGCCAACTGGTGGCAGAAATTAAAACGTAAAAAGGGGGCGGAGACTATTGAATTTGGCAAAGAAGTAGGGACTAGGAATTCTTCGAATTTAATTCTCGGTAAAGAATAAAATATCTTATCTGATTCGAACCGAATTTATACCTCAAAGCGTTATTTACATTTTTTATTTTTGGACATGGATTTATATTTATTTTGATTTTCATAGCCACTTGTTGGATACTAAAGTATTATATTAGGTATATAAATATTTTATTTTTAGATGGATAATTAAAGAATATAATATGAAACTATACCTACCTACGTCTGTAACTTTGTAAAAAGTGTGGCGGATTTAACATAATGTTTTTTTTAAATGTAACATCCTATTTTATTTTAGATTCTGCGTAAAATTCTATTACTTTTTTTAAGTATATTTCTTGTATAATGGTGTAAGCTAAAATTAGTTTTATAATATTTCAATTTGTTGATGAAGAAAAAATATTAGATATTTATATGTAGACTAGTGTGTACCCGCGACTTCGTTCGCGTCGGATTAATCATTTGTAATGGTGATGATCAAGCAAAGCAAGAATTTCCATTAACATACAAACTAAGATAAAATTTTCTTACATTTATGTCAGCATGAGAAAAAACAATATGGCCATATTATTATATAACTTGGTATAATATTTGAGGGGTAGTTTCATCTCGTTGGAATTTGACTTTCGAAAAATCCGTTTGCTAAAAATAAGCTTTTTACGTCAAGCAGTTTAAGCAGAATCGTGATTAATCAATTACCCAACTTTTGGAACACCCTGTATGATTTTTTTTTAAAAAATTTCAAAATATGTAAAAAACAAAATCAATTATGCGTGTCCAAGTGTTTTCCCGAAAGGCTCGCCGTATTTAAAAACAAATATTGTAATATTTGTGGGTCGTTTTCACCCGCTTGGAATTTGAAATTCGAAAACCCCCTCTTTATCGAACCTCTACACCCCACAGTCAATCCGTTTGCCAAAAATCAGCTTTAAACGTCAAGCAGTTTAAGTAGAATCGTGATTACTCAATGGTTATATTTTATGAAACACCCTGTATAAATTTTTAAAAATCCTTAAAATATATAAAACAACAAAATAAAATATACATGTTTAAGAGTTTTTCCGAAAAACTCACCGGTTTTTAAATAAAAAATATTCTAATATTTGAGGGGTGGTTTCACCCCCTTAAATTCGAGTTTCGAAAAATCCCTTCTTATCGAACCTCTACACCCCTAAAGTCAATCCGTTTTCAAAAATCAGCTTTTTACGTCAAGCGCTTTTAAAGCAGGATCGTGATTAATCAATGACCAATTAATCAATTTTTCGAAACACCCTGTATATATTTTAAAAAAATCTTAAAATATGTAAAAAAGAAAATAAAATATACGTGTTCAAGCGTTTTTCGGAAACTTGACCGTTTTTAAATAAAAAATATTCTAATATTTGAGGGGCGGTTTCACCCCCACAAAATTCGAGTTTCGAAAAATCCCTTCTTATCGAACCTCTACACCCTAAAGTCAATCCGTTTTTCCAAAAATCAGCTTTTTACGTCAAGCGCTTTAAGCAGGATCGTGATTAATCAATGACCAGATTTTTCGAAACACCCTGTATACATTTTTAAAAAAATCTTAAAATATGAGAAAATAAAATATACGTGTTTAAGCGTTTTTCGGAAACTTGACCGTTTTTAAATAAAAATATTCTAATATTTGAGGGGGCGGTTTCACCCCCTTAGAATTCGAGTTTCGAAAAATCCTTTCTTATCGAACCTCTACACCCTAAAGTCAATCCGTTTTCCAAAAATCAGCTTTTTAAGTCAAGCGCTTTATGCAGGATCGTGATTAATCATTGACCGTGATTAATCATCGAAACACCCTGTATACATTTTTAAAAAATCTTAGAATATGTAAAAAAAGAAAATAAAATATACGTGTTTAAGCGTTTTTTCGGAAACTTGACCGTTTTTTAAATAAAAAATATTGTAATATTCCACCCCCCTTTTTACCCCCTTAGGGGATGAATTTTAAAAAATCCTTTCTTATCTCACGTAAACAACATAAAACGAACCCCTGTGCAAAATTTCAGCTTTCTAGGGTCAAGGGTTTGGTCTGGGCGTTGATGAGTCAGTATCAGTCAGGACAGTAGATCTCTAGGCATAGGAATTACATGCATTGGAATGAAACGCCTATAAAAAGTCTATGCTTAAACAGAGATGGACAACAACTTCCCCGTTTCCACTTCCACTACGACTGTCTACTTAGACAAACTCCAATAAGATAACAAATTTTGAAAATTCCGCCACCTCCCATCCACTCATGATACCCATCTCCCTGCCCTTTATTTATCGCCATTATTTTATTTCCCTTCCCGCGCCTCCGCACCTCGCTATTCTGACTCCCGTCAGTTCATCACAGAGTTGCCAGGTCTACCGGTTTCGTCTGTAAGCTACCGATCTACCGATTTAAAGAAAAATCTAACGATATATTCAACTGCGTCTTTAGTTTTTACAATAGAAGCACTTATAAAAAGCTGACTTATTTGACTAAAAATTAAGCGACTGCCGTGTTGGAATCTGTATAATTTGACTTTATTATTGTTTCATTAAATTTTATTTAGTAATAACACACATACAGGTCATCGTTCTGTCTAGTTGCAGAGTTACAGAGATATTCCTAAAAATCCTTATTACTCCTTATTACTCCTTATTAGGCGCGGTATTGGCGACATGCCCGAAGAAGTTGATATCTTTTGAAAAGATTTTATTTCATTCATCTACTAAAGTTGAACCCATATTTTCCCCCAAAAAATGTAAACAAAAAACAAAATTTAAGTTAAGAAACAACCTAAATTCGGACAAATATTTTAGTGATTTTCCCGTCAAAAAAATATGTTAATATGAAAAAAGAGTTGAGAGTTGCTACAGCTTTCCCATTGAAATGAAATTAATTTTAGATATCACTGATCAAAATTTGTACAAAGGTAAAAAGTGACTGCTACACTAATTTGTGACTGCTATCCCTACTTGTTATAGTTTTATATGTTTTTATTAATATATTAATATTATTTAATTCAATATTTTTTTTAATATTAAATAATATACCTAGCTATTTCTAATTCTTGTTATATTTATTATATTTGTATTTTATTTGAGTGATCTATTATTACGACACATAGGAATGCTAATTTTGGACTTAAATATTATATTTTATTTCGTTTCTGTACTTTTAATTTTTGTTGAAGATCTACCGAGAATTTTGTTCTCGTATGGAATTATAATCTAACAAACCCGGCAACCCTGTTCGTCTACTCCTTATAAAGTTTTTTTCGGCCTAATTCCTTTGTCACAGCCGCGGCTTTGTGAAGCGCCGCCGCCGACCGACTGTGTCGGGGCGACTGCTAGGAAGATCGTACAGTATTGCCATTTCATAGAATTGCACTTGCTATTTTAGAAATGATATCAAAGTTTTGCATGTTACTTTTCGTTTTAGAAAGAAGTTATGTGCCTAGAGAAAACATTCGTAAAATTGTTTCGTACTTTATTTAATATTTCATTAAGTAGGCAAGATAATGGGATTAGAAGATTTAGGATTTTGACAAGCCAACATAATTTCGATTTAATTGAATGGCAACACTGTCCGTCCTGTTTCTATTTTTTCGATTCTGTTCTATTAGTAGGCGGTAGCCCCCACACAAGCGTCTTAAAGACCCGCCCGGCGCCCCCCTCTCGCAGGGGGCTCTCTCGTCGTATCACTTCTATGATCACTTCCCCTATACGATGGTAGGGACAAGACACTTTATCCGTCTCTGTTGCACTGCAGTGTATTTTGCAGCCTTACCATCTTTTTTTATCGCATTGAAAACCTCCTATTGCTAATATTCCTTTGCCAGTAGTGTATATATAGATGTATATAGATTTACATGGTATGAAAAATTCGCATTATAATCTCCGAAGGTCCTACCATGGTCCCACCAATGGTTGGTTAAAGTGGCGAGTACGACCACTTAGCAGTCACACCTATAATAATTTAATAAAATATGAATATAATAAACAAACTTATTTCTTTTAGATTTTTGAAAAGCGAGTTATATGTTATATGTTAAGTGGTTTTTGATTATTTTAGACTAATTTTTTTAGACATGATTATTTTAGACCAACTTGTCTGCCCACTCAAACGTCTTTCAAAATTATAATGTAGGAAATTCTTAATATGTTTTAATTGGGAATACTTTTAGAAAGTTTCATTTTCACCAAACAAAACTACGTATGTATAATAAATATAAAAAATATGTAAAAAAGTTAAAAAAATAGAGAACATTACCTTAAATTAGTTCCAGTAAAAAACTTCCATATTACTTATTTTTAACTTAGAAAGGGCTTTAAATATATATTTTATTATATAAGCAAAAAATTTTATTATTTAATCCAAAAATGGTCAAAATGAACTCTATACGATTACGACATTATAGTAGGGTTGCCAACCGTCCCGGTTTGACCGGGATTAACCAGGAATCAGAAAGTTTGTCCCGGCGAAAATTTTGCCTTGGCCGGGACCAAAAAAATCACATTTACATATAATATATTTGAATTTCTAATATTTAATGTTTTGTTTCAATTATTTAAAAACTTAAAAATAATTGTCCCGGAATCGCCGATGCTCAAGTTGGGACCCCTACATTATAGTATTTTCTGGAATGACAATTTTTTGACAAATTCACCAAGAAAAAATAAAAAATATAGCCTTTCTTTTGACAAACTATACAACTCTAAAGTAAATATGTATTTAAATCTATGAATCATCCTGTATATCTATAAAAATACCTCCCTGTCAAATTTACGCTACTTTTGCATGCAAGCATACCTATTTTACAAAAATATGATTTGAGTGAAAATATAAAATAGGAAATCTGATATGAAGCTTTATCTAAACACAGGGTTGAGTGTAGATAAACAATATTTTACGTTATTAATTAAGAAAAATTATAAAATACACAATATATCTGACAGTTCCAAAAAAGCAAAGTAAGAAATGAAACATAATTTATAGCATAAAATCAGTATTTTTTAAATTTTTAAGTCAACTGGCCATTATCGTTTAATCTATCTATCAATCTATCAAATTTAATGTTTATTATTAAACTTATCTCAGACTCTCTATGAGTAAAACTCTAAGATAAAAACTCTAAAAACCAAGAGTGATTTAAAACAAATTTATATGAATTTAGAAATAAATATGAACAGTATTTACTCACCTGTAATACAGATGCTTTTTGTTTAATTAAATATATTTCAAAATATTATCCAGCAGGTACAAAATACACATTACACATCACGTAAACACAACACATAAAACTCATAAAATAATAGTTTGTAATCCAAATATTCAAAAATACTGTTTCGTTTCTTCGTGGGGGACGAAAAAATTGATTTTTTTAATTATTTAGATATGCATTAAGGTATATTTCAACTCAACAGCTTATAAATAATTATTTTTTAAGACATAACCTAAACGAAACGAAATCAGAAGTCGAGAAAGATAAACAAAACTGCCGAATTTAGAAACGAATATGACTTTTTTTCCTTTTTTCTTGTCACAGTTGAAACAAACAAGGAAAGCTATTTTCGTAAAACATGCGTGAAACGTGCTAATAAGTAGCCCAATAGATGTGACCTCGCGCCCTTCCATTTTTGAACGATGGGCGGGTTTAACGGATTCCCCTCAAAGAAAATCGTAGGGGAATACAAAAATGCAAAACGGGCAAGGCGCCATCTAGAAGATAGGATTTTACTAAGCCCTCATTGTATATCTATTTATACATAATCAAGGGTTATAGCAACATGTATAATCAAAAAGTAACAAAGTGAAAACCTAGTGAAATAAGAAAAGTGGGTTTTTATTTTAATTCCGTGACAGCTACGGGCCAATAATTAATGACATGTGACATTTAAAGGATTTAATTTTTGAAATTGATAGCTACATTCTTCGTCTTCTCTTTATGTCACAGTGGCTGTGGTAACCACTAAAATTGATGTTGAGGCTATACATATTTTTTGACAGGGAGTTTTTTCGTACAATAATTTTAAGGCTGTACTTATACTGCCGTTAAACGGTAGCTTACTAAAATGCCGTTAATAGGTATGACGTCGTTGATGTGACGCACTTGACGGCTTTATGAAATATAGGAATGTTATAAGGACTAACCAACGCTATCCACCCCACCAAATAACCAACTTAACCAACGCAACTAACCTCGACACTGATAAAAGAATATAAAAAACAAATATAAATTAGTAAAAATCAACCAACCCCACCAAATAACCAACTAACCAATGAATTAACACCCTCCAAATAACCACGCTAACCAACCAGCCAAATAACTAAACCAATCCAACCATAAAGAGTTAAGCCAATGCAATAAGATCACGCTATAAGCAAAAAAAAAAGTCTTGGTCGACATGAGATTTGAACCACGGACCATTTGCTCACGAAGCGATAGCCTCAGCCACGGAGCCACAGGTGCTCTTGCAGAATGCTTATCGCCAGGCATCACTCTCCGCCGACATGAACGACGTCATAATATCTATTAACGGCATTTTATTAGGCTACCGTTTAACGGCTGTTTAAGTACATCGTAATTTTAAATGTTGTTTTTCTCAAAAACGGTTAATGTATAAATCGTTTAATGTCAAAATTGTCAAATCCATTTAAAAAAAGTAAGCTGGTATATTTCCGGAAGTGCCGCCATATTGAAAATATTTTTAATCGATAATCGATGTGCAAAAAATCTCCGATCTAGATATTGTAGTTGTCTACAAACTTCTAATGCATGCTCAGCCTGGGACACACTGTATACCGTAGTAATATGAATCATCGACTAATTAAGGTCACGTGTAAAATATATCAATTGGAAGAAGAAACAGCAAATCGCCGTACGTGCGATAGCCTGGCTTCACATCTTTGGGGTCATGTTTGCTTGACAGTGGCCATTGTCATTTTTTAATTCCAAAAAAATGGAAATATATGTTTTTTAAATGGAATTTAAAAAAAGCTTATCTAAATATTAAAAATCCTGAGCATATGACTATATTTATTATATTCTTTTCTCTGTATTATATTATTGTCCTCCGCCTTCACATTCATTTTCGTATTTCTCAAATCGCGTGCGAGCCATCTACGTAAAAACATACGAACAAAAACTTCATCTGATAAGTTGATATCATCTTCAATATGATGGGAATGTGTATATTCATTTATTTTTTCGAATTTGAAGGAGTTTTTAGGTGGATTGAGTCAAACGAAATAAATTATGTTGGGAGCAGATGTACGTATAAATATAGAGAAGAGAAAATGTGAATTATAACAGATAGATCATAATCTCTAGAATTTAAAAATGTTAGAATGAAAAAACGTAGGAGCTTTTTACTAATTCTTATTAAGTAAACTAATCTTTAGGATGTTTTTTAGTGGGAATTTTTAATAATTGACGTGTAGGTGTCATTCCGACAAAAATTATCATTAATTGACTTTTAAAAGACTTTTTGACGTTTTTTTATTGTATGGTATATTTGACTTCCGGATATGTTGTATTTGTACTTTTTTATTCAACTCTTTACTAAAATTTACCTTTTCTTTTTTGCAGGTGAGTGTGCTTTGACAAATATTTTTCTTCATTTGTGTAAGTATAAAAATGCATCTTTCATAAAAAAATAATTTTTATTTTGTTGATAATTCTGTTGAGCATTAATAGATAATAGTGACGGGCATTACGATTCTTTTTAGTGAATTGAATCAGGCGATTCAATTTCTCATAATGAACCGAAACCGATTAGTTTATTTGAACAAACTAGAAATATATTTTGCGTATCACAGTATAAATAGCATTTTTTTTTGTAAATAACTTTCACATTGCTTGCATTTTATATACATGACGTCTGTTTAGGGCTTTTGTTCGAGTATATTGATCCCCTACGATATAAATAGGCATCTTTCATAATTATGAAGACGGCGTTAAATTATAATTTACTACTAATACATAAAATTGGTATAAAAGAACTTTAAATATTAATACATATTACTAAAATAATAATTACTGATCTATATTTATATTATTGTAATTACTCTATTACTTATATTACAAACGTTTGGGTACCCAAGCTCATAGTTTATAATTATTCTAATATTTACTTTTTTTTTAAACCAACAGTAATAAGTAATCAATTCTCACCACTCTTTGAAATAACGAGTCATAGAAACGAACAAGTCACATCTTAACCCGATTCAATTCTCTTTTTTACGACTCGTTCCTTCAAATTTTATGGATTCGTTATGGCCACGATTCAATTGAACGAATCGTAATGTCAGCAATAAATCAATTCTCATGAATCTGTGAAATAACGAGTCATAGAAACGAACGCGTCGCATTGTGATCCGATTCAGTTCTTACGACTTTTTCGTTCAAATTTTATGGATCCGTGTTGCGCACGATTCAATTGAACGTACCGTTTTGTAAACAAAGAATCAATTTTCACGAGTCTTTGAACGAACGAGCCGTAGAAACGAACGACTCGCATTGTGATCCGATTCAATTCTTACGACTCTTTTTTACGACTCGCTCGTTCAAATTTTATGGTTACGTTATAGCCACGATTCAATTGAACGAATCGTAATGTAAGCAATGAATCAATTCTTATGAATCTTAGAAATAACGAGTCGTAGAAACGAACGAGTCGCATTGTGATCCGATTCAATTCTTACGACTCTTTTTTACGACTCGCTCGTTCAAATGTTATGGATCTGTGCTGGCCACGATTCAACTGAACGAACGGTATTGTAAACAAAGAATCAGTTCTCACGAGTCTTTGAACGAACAAGCCGTCAAAACGAACGACTCGCATCGTGATGCGATTCAATTCTTACGACTTTTTTTACGACTCGTTCGTTAAATTTTATGGAATTATATATTTTCATGACAATTTTAATAACTCCCAACATATATTGACAACATAAAATAAAACAATAAGTTATTGAGTCTACCCTACATCATATTTTTACACTTTTTGAATAACATTAGAACGGCACTGATAACTAGAATTTAAGTTGGCCATTATTGGGCCCCATCGCGCTTGATTTAAGTTTTGTTTTTTGTTTGATATGCTCCTTTCTTAATCTTTTTATTCAAAGTCGCTATTGGACAAAGGTTGATTCTCACTATACTTTCCATATCAGCTCCCTTCCGTTTCCCTTCCGTTTACATAAAATATTATATGATGTAAATGAATAGGGCAATGCACCCTATCCGTTCCGTTTCCCTTCCGTTCCATATCCTTTTCTTCCATACATTTTTTTGGCGGACGGACTGAAACGTATCGGAAACAGCGTTGTCAAGTTCTTACATTTGTACCAGCTTTTTTAAAATTTTGCTGAAATTTATTTATTCTTTAGCCACTTAATTAAATCTATTACATTTTTCAAAAGATACAAATTTTTAAAATAAAACTTTGGTAATGATATAAATTGTAAAATAAAAAGTATGGAACTGATACGGAACGGAAGCTTACGTATAGCGCCAATACAATAAAAATACGGAACGGATATGGAATGGATATGGAATGGAAACGGGAGGTTTTAGCCTTTAGTGACTCGACACAAAGTTGCACTAATTAGTTTATTTACCTATTAACTTTTGCTTTGGTTTTAACCTTCTTTTCGTGAATCTCTCTTTTCTTTTAATCTTAATACGAATTTGAATGATTTGAATATCTTTATTTTAAAATTGTCTTATGTCAAATTTTCAGTCATCTACTGTATCGATCGGCCTGATTGAATTTCCCGCTAGTAAGTTATTACAGAAAGAGTATGTCTCCGGATTGTCTTTACAGAGGAAAATCTTTTTTATTGTAAATTTTTTGAGAAAAACGCATTCTTCATAAAAAATATTTACTTTTTTTAAATAGTTAATTCCGTTTACACTTTTCCAAATTTCCTTATCGTTTAATATCCTGTAATTTTAAAAATATGCATTTCTGCGCCCATGTATATAAGAACTTTTTTTTCAAATTTTTTGATGAGGAATCAATGAGTACTTATTTAACATTTTGGCAAGTAAATGACATTAAATATTTTTAAAGGTTGCTTATTAAAATTGGATAAGGCAAATTAATTAAATTGCGTTTATCTCACCAACGAGACTGAAATCGACAAAATATCAAGAGACAACTTTTAATCAGAATTTAACGGCCTACACAATTTTGCTAACAAGATAAAAAAGTCAGCAGCGCACATATTTTTTTAGAAAAATATTCCAGTATCCCATATGCGCGTTCCTGGTGATGTCGACAATTTTTTAGCATTAAAATATTTCGCTCTTATAGTAACTTTTACCCTCAAAATTTCATTCGAATCTCTGAAAGCACTTGGAAGAAAATTATGATAAATCGAAAAAATATGAAGATTTTAACTAGTGATGGGATAACTCGAGCGAAAATTCGCTCGAGTACTTGATTATTGAAATAACCGACATCGCTCGATTATGAACGAGCGATGCAAGTGACGAGTACCAAGCGACGAACGCAAGCGATCCTACAATGAAATAAATTGAAATCCGATTTTAATGTGACATACTCGATAAAAAGCCGAACGAATTTTCTACATACATTACAGGTAGCAAATTTATACGACGCCGTATATACCGGGTGCGTCTCCAAAAGTGGCTCACCCCTATAACTTTTTTATTTTTTTAGATAAAAAAATGAGATTTGGTATGTTAGTATATGACATAAATTAAGATTGATTGATGTATTCAATTGTTTTCTGTCACTTTCTGTTTCACCCGAAATGACTACAATTTTTGATTTTTAAATGGCACCCTCGGTATTTTTTTACTTTTTTATTTATTCGATCGAAAATGACATTCTAAATAGAATGACGTATCATATGTCAGCTTTTGACATTCGCTCAAAAACAAATACTATTTTAAATCTCAATCTAGAGTGCCATGTCTGTGTTAAAAACACTAATTTTTAATCAAGAAGCCTTGGAGAAATTGATTTGATCGTCTAATGATCTTAGTGTCTTGTCCTGGCCGGTTAAAAGATGCCCAAATCGTATTTTTGATCATATCTCAATGTTTTTCAAATGGAACCAGGGTGGCTCATTAGCATATTGCGAAAAAGATTTTTTTTACGAATAATTTGATACCACACACTTGGTACTTCGAGTCAAATTGTCGTTATGAACCGCATATTACAATTTCAAATAAACCATATGCGAAAATCTCAAAAGTTGACATTTGATATGTCATTCTATTCAGAGTGTCATTTTCTCCCGAATAAAGTAAAAAAATACCGAGGGTGCAATTTAAAAATCATAAGTTGTAGTCATTTCCGGTGAAACCGGAAGTGACCGAAAACAATTGAATATATCGATCAATCCTAATTTATGTCATATACTAACATACCAAATATCGTTGTTTCATCTGAAAAAATAAAAAAGTTATAGGGGGTGAGCCACTTTTGAGACGCACCCGGTATATTTATCCGTTGTGTATCTGAGGGGCAAAATTTAACGACCTACATCGACAATGCTTCGAAATAAACTAAATCAAGCGATCAAGCGAATCGCTCGCTGCTACTTGTCGTTCATTACCGAAAGAATATGTGCCCTGCGCACGCAACTTACTGCTTGGCGCTTGACGTTAACGAGTACTTACAACATGCGACGGGTGAAAACCGTATTTTTAAATACGAGTGATATATCGCTCGACTTATCACTCGGTTATTGCAATCGATTGATACTCGAGTACTCGATTATTGAAATTAATCGGTTTTTCCCATCACTAATTTTAACCCCCTGTATCTACGATACAAAGCACAATCGGACCTATGTTAATATGAAAAATAAATCTTATTTTTACGAGGGGAATTTCCCCACGAGAGATGGCACATGTTTTTTGAAACATCCTGTATATTACAATAATTAGAATTTACTTTTGTGTTAAATGGTTAATTCAAATTTAGAAGAAGAGGGGTTCTCAATTAAGAAACTTATTTCGGGTTAGTTTTGTATTGTTCTGTCTTAAAAGTAATTTTAATAACAAGATAGGACTCAATTTTTGAATGAATGTAGAGATAACCTCGGAGATAACATTTTTAAACTGAATCCAGATTCGATGTTTCAAAGTGCCTTTTTTATTTGTTAATGGGTTTCCACAAATGCCGTCTCCAATCGATTAAAAAAATCGATTTACTTGTTGAAAGTTGTTGGTGCATTCCTATTTGGCCAATGTCCAAATCGGACGGCATATTTATGAACGTCGGCGTTTCGGAAAATCTATTGTTTAAGTTAAAACGTGAAATTGATTCGGTCGGACAATTTCGACCGCCTGCACGGTCGGCAAAAGCGGCGGTTTTTCCGGCTAATCGTGGGGGATCGGGGGAAAAATCCGATTTTCCCCTGAATTTGGCACGCTCGATCAGCCGTGTTATTTTTCTGGTTACACGAATAAGTTGGAAGAGGCAGACGGGTTATTTATTCCTACACCGTAATATAAACAACGAGAAAGAGATGATTGATCATCTTATACAGTGTCGCAGATTAAGCCCAACATCATGTGGGATTTTTTTTATTAATTGATTTAAGTCAAATTTGACTTTGGTTTTAGTTTGTGCTTTGATATATCGGGTGGTGCATCGTCGTTGGAAACATAGGAAATCCCATACAAACTTTGAACGGTCCAAATATTGGCTCTCCTATTAATTTTGCAGTTAAATCGTAAACAGGGTTTTTAAAGTTCTGGCACAGGTTCTGGGTATGCTGAATATACAGGGTGGTCCGAACTGTATTCCGGAAATTTCGGTAGCATATTTTGCAGATAAAAATAAGAAAAAGAGTTCGTATAATTGTATGTCCTAAAATGCTTTGTTTTCGGACCACCTTGTATATGCCAAATTATAACAATTTTGGACAAGCCGATTTTAAGCAATTTAAGAAGAATTGCGTCTATTTTTAAATTAAATCATTTTTTTTTTAAATTAAATCATTATCATCCTATAATTTTGTCAATGACAAATTTTATTTTCTAAATATTATTGAACGGAAACATTGGCGCGCTGCGCCGCGAACGCGCGGCTCGCGCGCACCGATTCCCCTCAATTGGTACGTGTTTTCAAGTAGCGCGCGCTCAGCGCGCAAACAGCTAGCCGCGAACCGTCTCCAGTCGGTTTTTCGACGCTCCGCTTTCTATGTTCGTTGTTCAATTGGGACGGCCGGTGAAAACACCGCGCGCATTTATCAGTGACTATGTGTGTTTTCTTTGAATAAATTCACTTTTTTGTGTTTTTCTTTGAATATTGGTTATTAATGGAGTGTTTAAAGAGTCGCACTACTCATGATTAAAATTGCGTAGTTCTTCTCGGACGATAGAGACACGATTATATTAGGCTTTTGCTTCATTTGAACCAGTTTTATGGTACGTATACATTGGTGCGCTGCGCCGCAAACGCGCAGCGCGCGCCGCGCGTTACTTTTATTGTTTTAACGAGCATCCCGTGAACATTCGTTTAGTCGTTAATCATGTCTCTATCGTCCGAGAAGAACTACGCAATTTTAGTGATGAGTAGTGCGACTCTTTAAACACTCCATTAATAAACAATATTCACAGAAAAACACAAGAAAAGGTAATTTATTCAAAGAAAACACACATAGTCACTGATAAATGCGCGCGGAATGCGCGTGGTGTCTTCACCGGCTGTCCCAATTGAACAACGAACGTTAATGTAAAAATTACGAAAAAATGTTAGTCTGCTCTTCAAAAGCTATCGCCAGAAAAAATGAAGCTATTGAGATCTTAGATTGAGAATCAAAGGTTGTCGATGTAGCTAACACCTCTATCATCAAGAAGTTAATTCGAACTTAGATTATTGTTTTCCAGAAATTTGGTTCCATGATGTATGTCTCTGTATTTAGTAGCGTTTAAAGGCAGTTTTTTATTGTATGAATTCTGCTCTTCTGGTAGGAGTTTTTATGCATTTGATGAATTTTATAGTTGTTTTTTCTTGGACCTTTTCGGTGGTGCTTTTGCAATTATTGGAAAATACTAGTAGGCCCCAAGGGATGATGGTTTGTGGTAAATTTATCGCTCATTTTCAAATGAGATTTTACGAATGACAAGGCAAGGACCTTTTCTTTGTAGGCGTGCGGACAATAACGGAATTATTCCTCGGCATTATAAATTTTTAATCTATCAAGAAAAATAATGGGGTTAATTACTATTTTTCATTTATTTAATCTAACCTTCGAATGCAATGATGGCTTCTTCCAAAAGAATTAGATCTGACCTAGATTCTACACTTCAAATGTATCAATTCGCTTGTGTAGTTTATTTTTGTCAATAAATGCAATGACGGTGTTTTTCCCCTGTAGCCTTTATATAATGTAATAAAGGCCAATAAATTAGTTTATTAGTCGAATTTTGAAAAAAAATATATGATTGTTTTTTTAGCGCCAAATCTATAATATTATATTAAATAAGGTGGGATAATCTAATGGCATATAATTAAATAAAATCATGTTGAAGTGAATTTAATTTAATTTACTTCAACGGAACACTAACAAAAGTCGATACCAATTTTATGTGTGGGGTACGTCCGATGTCCTTATAATATGAGATATTAGTGAGGTGTGTCAATTTAAGTTTTAAAATAGGAACTGATATCTATTCAAATCTCATTATGAGTGAACGGGACGGTGAAAATCATCTATATCCTGTATTGGGATCCAACTTCGAGAATTTTCCTCGAACTGAAATACATCTGCCTATTAATGGTAATAACCTACAAACAAAACAAGATGAGTATTTGAATTTAAATAACTGTTATAGCTACAATGCAAACTGTAATGCAGCAAAATCCAATTATGGTGCAAATGACGTACGACAATAAAAATAAGCAACGAGATGTTTGAAATGATAATATTATGCCTGATTTATCAAAATTCATTGTATTTTTCGACGGAATTGACTTGAAAAAAAAAAGTAAATTTTGGTAAGAAAGTATAGAAAACATCGCATAATTCCATAATTGTCGAAATTGCCCGTTCTTATTTAACTGGAGCAGGTTATCACTGATATGATTGTAGGAAGAATATTTAAATGCTGGGAGATATACTTTAAGCAAAAGTTCAAAAATACATCTATTCTTGAAAAAAATATGCACTACCCTCTGGTCTATGATGAACTCTAGTTCAAGTACTAAAAAAGAAGATATTAGTTTAGAACTCCCCGAGAAAATAAACTTTGTAAATCAGTTAGACCTTTCTTGTGGAAAAAAAACCGAAGATTATATAGTCATTGGATTAGCTTTATAAGAGAATAAAATTAGCATTATGGTTATGACGAAAAACCATTTAGATGTGAATGATTTTTATCGTGATTTGCTCACTTTCGACATAATATTAAAATAATGAAAGAAGAGTGAAGTTTGAAGAGCCATTGAAGAATGAAGTAAAGTTTCAAAGGAAATTAGAAAGCAAATCCACATTAAAATGTTACAATTGCTTTGAAGGTCACGTGCATTAAGTCTAAACGTGAAAGAAGATTATTTTTTCAATGCACAGATGCAGCCTACTAAGTTAAGAATTGCTCAAAGATGAAGAAAGAAATGTATTATGCTCTTATGAATAATTTATTACGTATCACCAATTTATGTTATGATGTATTATGCTCTGTAAGTCAAAGCTTCTCTCAAGCTCCTAATAAGCAACCTGTATAATTTCCAATGTCAGTATAATCCTATTATTGCTATCGATCTGAGCAGTTTTGTGTCAGATTGGCCGAACTGTTCAGGCAAATCTCCATAACAATATTATATTAGTTAGATCAGGTGAGATATTGTAATGACCGTTTATTAAGGCTGTATTTCGTTGCAAAACCAGACGAACCAGACCGGTAAACTACAGTAAAGAGCGGTTTCTGAAAAACATCGGTTTGATACGGAACGGTTTGGTAAAATACTGGAAATGTCAAATGTTGACGTTTTCTAAATTTCAATACCTTTATTATAAAATTTATCTTTTATGCATTTTTAATGTACAGGGTGGCCAACCAAGAATGGACGCCGGCTGTATCTCAGAAACTACTTATCGTATAACTTTGGGAAAAAAATTCTAATAAGTAAATCGACCAAGAGAAATCGCTGGAAATTATTTTCAAGTTTAACAAATGTTCGCTAGGGGGCGCTTCTTTAATAGCTAATCAGAAAACAGGGGTTTTCTAAAAAATATGCAGGTGAACAGGTATTTTAAATATTACTATTAGAATCATCGAGAAATTTGTAATTTTTTTTATATAGAGTATTTTGCGCTATCTCATAAAATAAAGTGGTGGGGGAAGGTTAAACTTGCTTGTATTAAAATAAGGATAACTCTGGTTAGGGTTATCCGATTTAAACAAACTAGGGCTCGTTTAAAAGAGCTTTTCTTCCTTAATGATCTCCAGTATAAATTTTGTTTCCATAATTTTTTTCATGGTAGCTAGAGGGCGCTATTTGACATTATAACAAATACTGCGCTTTTGTATAAAAAATTTAAATGGGAGGCTATCTTTCTCTTTACACCATTAAATAGAGCACAATATTTCCAAAATATCAGCGCAAACCGCAACTTTCTACCTTCTCTCTAACCGGAGATATTAAGAAAACAAATTATGTTAGGCTGCCGCTTAGGATTATATGGTCTAAAAATTATAGTAGTAGGCTAGGAAACAAAAAGAGGTAAGTTGGTTACGTCAAAATATCAAAAAGATTAAGTTCAGTTTTCATGCGTCCGAATTTCGGGCATTTTCTTAAAAAAAATACGTCATAAATAGTTAAACGTGTTTATATAACATTATCGTCCATCCATATAATTTTTACGAATTTCTTAGTTAATTAACTCAGACTAAAATGTTCGAAAGCGGGACAATCAATAATTTTATTAAAATGTCTAGGAATTTTGTGACGCCATATTGCTTTTAATGGAAAACGGCCAAATTTCCTATGGCCGAAAACTAGGGGTTTATTTCAAGTAATGTCATTTAGTTATTAATCCAAGTTCGTCCTTGATTTCACTTATTTTCGTGTTTTACCTGTTGTTTGTGTTATTTATTATTATTTTATAAAGTTTATGTCGTTTGAATCAGTTTTCATATAGCACCGAAGGGGCGAATCTTAACAATATGCACTACTGGTTCAAATCTGCTCTTGATGCAAGTAGTTCAGCATTAAGATCGTTGGTCGGAAAATGTTTAGGCAGGAATTCTAGGATGGCGAATGATTGGACTTTTTAATTATCTGAATGAAATGAACTATCCACAATTTCTAAGAGATGAATTGCTAATTTTGTTAGGGAATCCATCATGATGAAATTACATTTGTTGCAATTTCATCAGCATGAATGCAGTTGAGTCGCTTATTTTGCTATGAATGTGTGGGGCTTCTTGGATACCACTTACTATAGTAGATAGAGACGCTGAAGCAGCATATTTCCATGGCCAGCTAGGTCATCGGATTTAATCTGCCTGGGATTTAATTTATGGGGTCGAATCAAGAACGAACATGGATAAATAACAATTAAATGGTATTAAAATGAAATTAAACTATATGTTTTGATATTTTGACGTAATTAATTTACCTCTTTTTATCTCCTAGCCTACTACCATAATTTTTAGACCATATAATCCTAAGCGGCAGCCTAACACAATTTCTTCTCTTAATATCTCCGGTTAGAGAGAAGGTAGAAAGTAGCGGTTTCCGATGATATTTTGAAAATTTTGTGCTCTATTTAACTGTGTAAAGAGAAATATAGCCTTCCATTTAAATTTTTTATGCAAAAGCGCAATATCTGTTATGATGTCAAATAGCGCCCTCTAGCTACCACGAAAAAAATTGTGGAAACACAATTTATACTGGGAATCATTAAGGAGGAAAAGCTCTTTTAAACGAGCCCTAGTTTGTTTAAGTCGGATAACCCTAACCAGAGTTATCCTTATTTTAATAAAAGCAAGTTTAACCTTCCCCCACCACTTTATTTTATGAGACAGAGCAAAATACTCTATATCAAAAAAATTACAAATTTCTGGATGTTTACAATAGTAATATTTAAAATACCTGTTCACCTGCATATTTTTGAGAAAAACCCTGTTTTCTGATTGGCTATCAGAGAAGCGCCCCCTAGCGGACATTTTTCAAACTTGAGAATAATTTCCAGCCATTTCTCTTGGCCGATTTACTTATTAGAATTTTTTTCCCAAAGTTATACGATAAGTAGTTTCTGAGGTACAGTCGGCGTCCATTCTTAGTTGGCCACCCGGTACCTATTCTCTGCTTTTACGTTTGTTTCTTCTTTTCAATGGAGTTTAATATTGAAAAGTACTGTATTAATAAACTGTTAAACTCGTTAGACAGCTCAAGTGAAGATTTGCAGGTCCAATAATAAAACAGATCAATAATAAATAAACAAATCTAATCAATATTTATATTTTTATAGCTTACAAAACATTCACGATTACTTGTTGTCTTGTTTTTCATGTTTTCTTTAAATGTTCCTGATTTTAAGAAACAATGGCTGGGGGCATGATAAGTTTATATGGTCCTAAAATGTCATTCTATTTAGTTAATGAAATTTATTTACCTTTACTGCCTACCTCCATTGCTTTTGGATGTAAATACAAAATATTATAACAAATATTATAATAAAATATTTGATTGATTTCTGTCACATAAATGACATTGATCGACAAACAAAACCAGAAAAACCCAGCCTTCTCGCGCTGGTCAGTTTGGTGACAGTTATAACCGAATTTTTCAGGAACCGTGTTCCGTAATAAGAAAACTTTCAGGAAACCAATAGAAACGGAACATAAAACAAAAAAAAAAGAAATTATTTAAATAATTCATGCCAAACATTAATTTATATAAATTGTTTTAGTTGTTACTATTTTGAAAATAAAAAATCATTGTATAGCGGTATGGCAGACCGCACGTTAAAGTTAGCAGTTATGGCAGACCCCACGTTAGCGGTTAAAGGATAAATATATATTTATCTGGTGATCATATATTTAGTTAATTTTATTGAACCAATAAATAGTTGTTTTAGAAAATATTAAATGTAGTTGCAAAAATACATTTATATACCTAGTGCAAAGTATGAATTAATTTATCGTTTATTGACATGACATCATTGACATGAAATTCATATTTGTACATCTTGGGAACTCATTTACACAATACTAAATGGTAAAATGTATTCCATTATGATTGTTGTTAGTTCCCAGTAGTTAGTACGCAGAAAAACAAATCGTGGGTGTTAGGGGACGGGTGTAGTGGGGAAGGCTCGAAAGGAAACAATTATGTTTTTGCGACGTTTCGCGACTTTATATTGTCGCGTCTTCATTCAAAACAATCATGACGATTCCTACCGCCAACACTAAGACACATACAGACAAACAAACTTGGGGTATTTTTTTGCCCGATATACCGGGTGGCCAACTAATAATGGACGCCGGCTGTATCTCAGAAACTACTTATCGTATAGCTTTGGGAAAAAAATTCTTGTAAGTAAATCGACCAAGAGAAATCGCTGGAAATTATTTTCAAGTTCGAAAAATGTCCGCTAGGGGGCGTTTCGCTGATAGCCAATCAGAAAACAGGGTTTTTCTCAAAAATATGCAGGTGAACAGGTATTTTAAATATTACTATTGTAATCATCCAGAAATTTGTAATTTTTTTGATATAGAGTATTTTGCTCTATCTCATAAAATAAAGTGGTGGGGGAAGGTTAAACTTGCTTTTATTAAAATAAGGATAACTCTGGTTTAGGTTAACCGATTTTAACAAACTAGGGCTCGTTTAAAAGAGCTTTTCTTTCTTAATGATCTCCAGTATAAATTTTGTTTCCATAATTTTTTTCGTGGTAGCTAGAGGGCGCTGTTTGACATCATAACAGATATTGCGCGTTTGCATAAAAAAATTAAATAGGAGGCTATATTTCTCTTTACACAGTCAAATAGAGCACAAAATTCCCAAAATATCAGCGCAAACCGCAATTTTCTATCTTGTCTCTAACCGGAGATATTAAGAGAAAAAATTATGTTAGGCTGCCGCTTAGGATTATAATATAGTTTAAAAATTATAGTAGTAGGCTAGGAAACAAAAAGAGGTAAATTGGTTACGTCAAAATATCAAAACATATATTTTCATTTCATTTTAAAACCAATTAATTGTTATTTATCCATGTTAGTTCTTGATTCGACCCCATAAATTAAAACCCAGGCATATTGAATCCGATGACTTAGCTAGCAATGGATATATGCTGCTCCAGCGTCTCCATCTACTAAAGTAAGTGGTATCCAAGAAGCCCCACACATTCATAGCAAAATATGCGACACAACTGCACCAAACTGCATTATCTACACCAACTGCATTCATGCTGATGAAATTGCAACAAATGCATTTTCATTATGATGGATCCCCTAACAAAATGGGCAATTCATCTCTTAGAAATTATGGATAGTTCATTTCAATTGGATAAACATTCGCCATCATAGAATTCTTGCCAAAGATGTACCGACCAACGGTCTTGGTGCTGAACTACTTGCATCCAGGGTAGATTTGGACCAGTAGTGCATATTGTTAACATTCGCGCCCCTTCGGGGCTATATAAAAAGTGACCCAAACGACATAAACTTTATAATACAATAATAAATAACACAAACAACAAGTAAAACACGAAAACAAGTGAAATCAAGGACGAACTTGGATTAATAAGCATTCTGTTAAAAGCAATATGGCGGCACAAAATTTCTAGAAATTTTAATAAAAAATATTGATTGTCCGACTTTCGGACATTTTAATCTACCTACGTACGTACCTATCTACTACTACCTATGTATAATTAACAAAGAAATTCGTAAAAATTATGTGGATGGACGATAATGTTACATAAACACGTTTAAAAATTTATGACGTCATGTTTTTTAAGAAAACGCCCGAAATTCGGATGCATGAAAACTGAACTTAAACATTTTGATATTTTGACGTAACTAATTTACCTCTTTTTGTTTCCTTGCCTTCTACTATAATTCTTAGACTATATAATCCTAAGCGGCAGCGTAACATAATTTGTTCTCTTAATATCTCCGGTTAGAAATAAGATAGAAAATTGCGGTTTGCGTTTAGCAAATTTGCTTAAGCTCTAGTTTGTTTAAATCGGTTCACCTAAACCAGAGTTATCCTTATTTTAATAAAAGCAAGTTTAATATATATCAAATAAATACAAATTTCTCGGTGATTATAATAGTAATATTTAAAATACCTATTCACCTGCATATTTTTGAGAAAAAGCCTGTTTTCTGAATGGCTATCAGCGAAACACCCCCTAGCGGACATTTTTCGAACTTGAAAATAATTTCCAGCGATTTCTATTGGTCGATTTACTTATTAGAATTTTTTTCCCAAGTTATACGATAAGTAGTTTCTGAGATACAGCCGGCGTCCATTCTTAATTGGCCACCCGGTACACCGATGCTAGGTTTATGTCGTACTGTATCAGTACGACATAAAGAGTACTAATACGAGTCCTTCCAATCCTTCAATTTAATAGCTGTTAGTAAGAAGTTTCACTTCAAATATGCTTACATAATGCAAACACAATTGTTTTTGCTTCAACCACGAAGATCGTTGTTATTGGTTAAAAATAATGACTTTTTTATATACTTTTTATATACTTATGTAAAATTACAAAATAAATAACTTTTTTAAATGAAGTATTTTAAAATTCGTGTAATGAACCCACCTTTTAGCCATTTATTAATTTAAATGTCAAATGTGATTTGTTAAATACCCAGTAGCAACAGGTTAAATTTACTTATATCATTTTATTAATTCGCCAACCTGTAGTTTTCTTAGCAGGGAACGTTTGTTAAAATGAAAATTCTCAAATAATCCATAACGAACTATCTTTCATAGAATTTGACTATCAAAACACTTTTAAGATCCAAAAACGAAAGAAATTATGTTGTAATATCTCACCATTTTTTCGTTTTTATACGTTCCACCACTGCCGGCAGTAAATATCCGTTTTTTATGTTTGGCATTCGAGAGCAACGCAAATACGTCTGCAAGCATTTGAAAAATTATACCCAGCGCAAAAACCCGCCTTGCATATAGAGCCTCGTACTTCCCTTGTCCTCCCCCTCCACGCGATTCGCCCCTTTGCTCTGCAATTCTCTTTCC
This sequence comes from Sitophilus oryzae, assembly GCF_002938485.1. NCBI lineage: Eukaryota > Metazoa > Arthropoda > Insecta > Coleoptera > Curculionidae > Sitophilus > Sitophilus oryzae. The sequence continues at coordinate 2,622,906 of NW_022146393.1, forward strand.
CTCAGACTGCAGAAATGCAATAAAAGCTTGGCGGGAGTGCACTGCTTAGCGCATTTGTGTAAGGTTACGTGCACAAACAAAACAAGGAACGCGGAGGAGGAGGCAGATATTGCGCCAACAATGTGCCGATAAAGGGTGGCGCGAGGAGGACATTCGGCGTATTTTTAGAACATTCCACAGTTGAAAAGAACTTATGGCTGTTGCTGGCGAAGTTAAAATAAAAGTTTAGGGGCGTTGAAAATTGAAACAGGTGCTCGGAATCATTTTATATTTAGTGTAAATTTATCTTTTGTTATAAACGGCTCGAATACCGTATGTGTCTAAATACAGGGTGGTCCCAATTGTATTCCGGAAACTTCGGTGGCATATTCTGCAGATAAAAATAAATAAAAAGTTCGTAAATGTATGTCCTACAATGCTTAGTTTCGGACATACGGGATGTAGTAATTTAATTTTTATATCTTTTTTTTTTCTATATAATTTCTGAAGTAATGTCAATATTTGGATGAAAATTGGTTTCTGAGAGAGGTTTTTTACATGAGAACTTTGATTTTGTTGTCAATATGGCTTCTATTTGTAGGAGGTGCCACCTACATATGTTTTAACTGTTTTGAAGAGTAATAAGTTTTCTCTCGTCCGTACCCATATGAAACTACTGAGTGAAAAAATATATAATTACGTGATATTTACGTAAAAAGTATCTCTTGGTAAAAATCGCTACGAGGAACCGTTCTCAAAATATTTAGAATGGAATTAGTCAATACCTGTTATCGTTGACTTAAACATGTTGAATAAACTGTTATTGGACTGAAATCATAAATTTGAAATGTTTTTGTGCCAAAAGTTCAACAGAAACTGTTTTATTAATTATTTTTTCGAAGAAAAATTTATGATTAATTTAAAAAAGGTCCCAAATTTATTATTTTGGTCAAATAACTATCTACTCAATATGTTTATTTTTGCCAATAATGACATGTATTGACTATTTCCATTGTAAATATCTTGAGAACGGTTGCTCGTAGCGATTTTTATCAAGAGACATTCTTTACGGAAAACATCATGAAAATGTATATTTTTTCACTCGGTAGCTGTATACAGGTACGGAAGAAAAGTTATTACTCCTCAAAACAGTTAAAACTATGGGTACGGGGTCACCAATTATGGGTGTTTGATGCTGGGGTTGTTCAACACTTCCAACTAAACACTTCTTAATTTAATAACAACTTTATTTTGACTTCAGTTATTATACATCGAGCAATACACAATGAGAGATCGCCAAGCAACATGGAGCATTGGAAGAAATCAAAAGTCTCCCTCTCTCTCTCTCTAACTTAAACATAACCCTAGTTAATCCTAACCACAGATCATACCTAAAAGCTGTCTCTAGACGTACCACAGACTTGGTAAATAGGGAGGGTAAGATCACATGACCCCACAAAACACATCTAGGTGACGCTCTCTACAAATAGGAGTCATATTGACATCAAAATCAAATTTCTTATCTCAAAAAACTCTTAGACACCAATTTTCATCCAAATATTGACGTTACTTCAGAAATTATATAGAAAAAAACGAAATAAAAATGAAACTTCTACACCCTGTATCTCCGAAACTAAGCTCTATTTTAGGACATACATTTATACGAACTTTTTTGCTTATTTTTATCTGCAGAATATGCTGCCGAAGTTTCCGGAATACAGTTCGGACCACCCTGTATATCCTCATAATATCAAGAAAAAAATATATTCAGATATTTTAAAGTTTTTATTTCTTACTGAATTAATATAAGTTTATATCGTCTTGGTTACGCTAATCATAAATAGAGTTATAACTCCCTTGGTTCATTACTAACGAGAATTAAGATGTCATCATTCTCTCTCCCTTTTATAGGTAACAATCATGAAATACAAAAGAGATTTTGAGTGATAATATAAAATGGAAATGGACATTCATCTAACTACTCTAATAATTTATTTTAATTAATTGTATGTCGTATACATAGTAACTATGTAGTTATAGGTAATATTAAGTGTTCATGTTAGATTTAATAAATTGCTTTTTTACTGAATTAATATAAACTTATATCGTCTGGGTTACGCTAATCATAAATAGAGCCATAACTCCCTTGTGACATTATTAACCGGAATTATTATTAACCTTTTATAGGTAAAAATCAAGAAATACAATAGAGATTTTGAGTAATAATATAAAATGAAAATGAACACTCATCTAACTACTAATAATTTATTTACAATTTACATCATTATATGAAAACTATTAAAAATTTGGAAATACTTTAAATACAAAAAATGTTTATTTTTTAATTCTCCATCTAATAAAAAAATAATATACAGGGTGTTCCATTTAAAAAAACGAAGAAAATTTATTTTATATTTTTGAAAGTTTGGCGTAAAATATTGAACATCCTGTATGATTTACGATCACCATATTTATAGCAAAGTAAGAATAGACCATCTAAAGTAAATATCTAATATAATTTTGATGTCAGAACAGTTCTTGTATTTTTAATATTTTTTTTAAGAAGGGTTGAAAAATATATATTTTTGATTTATTTTTTAATATCTCTGAAACTATAGAAATAGATTTGCTCATATCTTGGGATTATTTAAAGTGATCTGAAAGGAAGCCAAAAATGCAATAATATACAGTGTGTTAAATTTAAAAAAAATCATTCAGGAAAATAAAAACACTAAATCACCACAATACACCAAAACACTTTTACTTTTACACTGGACGCGCGATTCGCTAACCATGTTAGCATCATCAGCAGATGATTATAAACTAAAGTACAATCTACAAGTTGAGCGTTTATATACTCGCCCAGTAGGCACCGAGTGGGCGTGGCAAAATCTAGCCAACCGAGTCAGAACCCACTGAGCGTAACAGTTAGATTTCCGCCACTAGAGTAGTAGGAACAAAGAACTTGAAGGAATTGGACCGTTGTCTCTGTTCATACTATCTTTACATTTATTAATTCTGATGCTTTCATATGCATCTAACAGGTAATAATGGAAAACCAGGCAAATGCCGATATACTTTAAGAGTCTATTACGCTGTACTGTTCGGGTTCCTCTCAGGGGTCGGGTAAAGCGGGTGTGTGGCCGAAGGAAATATATATTATATTTCAGAAATCTGCCAAAGGCTTAGCCCGATCCTGTCGGGTTAAACCACACCCAAAACTCCAAACACACGTGCTTTGATTAAGGCTTGATTAAGGATTGCAGAGGTTCAGCATTTTCCAAACCAAACCATATAAGTTATATATCACTGTAATCACAAAACTTCAATCTATTTCCGTATAGTAACGGAATTTTGAATTATGTCTTTATTTTCGAGAAAATTTAGTCCAAACATAAGGAATATTTTGTTGATTTGTGACTATCAAAATCTTAAAAATAAAGAAGTTGTCTAAAAATGTGCTACAATACGGATATAGTATAATCCTTTATCTTCATTTGTGTAAAAATACCTAGCCAGTTTTACATAAAACGTTAAATGCCGAGCGCTTATTTTGCTACTTTATCGGACTAGTGAAATGAACTCTTAACATCTTTGTAATTCGCTTGATACATAAAAATAACTGTATTATTTTTCATTTTATGGTGAAATATGTATATAATTGTTACGAAAATAATAAAAAGGTAAAACGTACATTATTTATGAATAATTAATTATGGTTCTAATTAATTAGTATTTAAAAAAATTTAGAATAACTTGTATACTCCAGTGCTTTTATAATTCAGTCTACAGAAATTTTGTATTTTGTGTTTAAAATAGAATTATAATTTTTCAATTTTCTTTTAATTTTTAACTAACGCTGCTAAAAAATAGAAAACATCTGTTGTATTAGACTTGTATAGTTTGTAATTGAAACAATGGAAACTTTGATCTAAATCAAGTGAATATTCAAAAGGCCGTTGCTTATATTTAATATTTATAATTAAAGTACAGAATTGAACAAAATTTATTTTAAAATACTTAATTTATACGGATACCGGTATTTTAGCTGAAATTTTCTGCAAGCATTAGAGTAAAATTTTAATAAAGTTGAAATCGCAGTGCACCATCTCTTATGCTGATGTAACTAAACTGAAGTTCTAGTATAAAGCGTAAGGAATTTATTTTCGTTTACTTAGTTTGAGTTATAACACTGGATTAAAAATAGAGATATTATTTACTAACAAAAAAAAATGTATGTGCACTATGTGCGCATATTAAAAATGAAACTTCTTACTAACAGCTATTAAATTGAAGCATTTGAAGGTCATGTTTGAAAAACTGTGGTTTGAAATGTTGAAAAAGTACTAAATTAAAACATATGTGGAACTTCTACGTGTAACACATAGTTTTATACGCGTAAAATAAAAGACGTCGCGTCACTTTGTATTTCTAAACCGTAGGTTGTGTCTCACTAGCTCGTGTGACACGGCCTTGAATTTTTACTCCCAGCGCGCGTCCATACCACTTTTCGTCTTACGTGTCGCCTCCCTAGCTACTGTGTCACGGCCTTGAATTTCTACTCCCAGCGCGCGTAAAGAAATTTCACATCAAAAATAACTGCTTCTTCTTCAAGTGTCATGTTCCTAGTGAACGTTGACGACTGCCATGTTAACAATATCTCTGTATCGCCACATGGATCTTGCGCTACATGGAGTAATTCATCCGCGCTCAAGCCTATCCATTGCCGCAAGTTCCTCAAGCACGAAAGCCTCTTGCGCCCAATCCACTTCTTTCCTTCGATTTTTCCGTTAAGGATCAGTCGGAGAAATTCATATCGCGGTCCTCTGGTTATATGGCCAAGGTATTCAAGTTTTCATCACTTGATAATATTCAGAAGTAGTCTGTCGTGCTCCATTCTTCGAAGAACTTCTTCATTTCTGGTTCTGGTGGCCCAAGATATTCTAAGAATTCTTCTGTATGTCCACATTTCAAATGCTTTGATTTAATTTATCGTGTCTTTATTAAGTGTCCACGTCTCACATCAATACAAAAGAATCGACCACACATAACGCTTTGTAAACTTCTCCCGTATTTTGATGTTTGGGGAACTATTTGAGAGCAACGAATTAAACTTCTGAAATGCATCTCTTGCTGGTTCTATGCGACATCTGATTTCGCATGAAGGATCTATATGTTGGTTAATCCAACAACCTAGTTATTTAAACTTCGCCACTCGCCCAACGTTTCCCCATTCAACAATAATGAAGTCTCGCCGACATCTACTTTACTCACAACCATATATTTAGTTTTATTTAGATTAATAGACCCCCAATTCTTACAAGCTTCATTGACTCTATTTACCAATTCTTGTAGATCTACGAGATGTTCTGCTATAATTACGGTATCGTCGGCAATATCTGATATTATTGACTATTTCTCCTCCTACTACAATTCCTTTTTGCCAATTAGGGATCCTCTAAGTATGTTTTCTGAAAAAACGTTGAAGAGGATGGAGAAACATGAAAATTCTGAAAAAAAATTGTAAGTAAAAATCATCACGGCTTTTGTCTTGGAAACAATCACACGTTTTTCTTTCTTTCTTTCAATATTAAAGGGTCGTCCTGTGTCGGAAATACTGCGACCTGGAAGGCCTATTGTGTTTATCTCCTTTCTTTGTGCACCCATGTTTTTATCCTTGTACTCTGCGCCAGCTTGTGCAGGGTCTTAATACGATGGAAGCATATTTCTTTCGATTCTAGCCTTGCTTTCCCAAAAAGAAAGTGTTACATGATGTGCTCCGCTGTTTCAGGATCTTTATCGCAGAGTCTGCGGCCAAGATTTCCACGATACAGGAGTTTGTTTAGATAGCACTTGACAGTCATAGTTTCTACTAACTCTCTCCGCACTTTATTCCTGCTAAGTATTAGTAGTTCTTTTGTAGTTTTCGAATTAGGTTCTTTGATGAAGATCTTTCTATGCCTGTGACCATGTCTGTTTCTCCAGTGGACATTCTGCTATTTCCTGATCCAGGGTTTTACTGCATTACGCATTATACATTTGAGTGGTCCATTACTAGCTATGGACTAAGATAGAATTCCGATAATCTTTGCCCATCGACTTTTCCGTTAACTTGGATGACGCTGTAGCCCGGCACCCAGAGCAATTGAATTATTATATTAACAATCGCACGTTGGATTAGTAACTATTTTGAAGTATTGTTCTAAGATTTACAATAACCTCAATGCAATTCAAGTCATGACATAATGTCTTTCCAGATCTATATAATTCGCACAAAACCAATTATAAAATACACACAAAAATACTGAAAAAACAACAACAATGGATTGTATTAAGAAAATATTAAAACTACAATAGAAAAAAAATCTAGTCTTGTACGATAGTAAATGTATTTTATTTATAATAAAAATAATTTGATGGACGTACCTACTGACATCTTATTCTGTACAGGGTGTCTCATTTTAGTTGAAATTATACGGTATGTCCGTTATTTGTGAAGATAGAAGGGTGCGGTTTGCAGAAACCTTTTCCACTTTTTTGTCAAACGGAAGATGCTGTAAACAAAATTTTCATAGTCATAAAATTTTGCAATTTGGGACGCCCCCCGTATCTGTTATTGTGAAATGTATCGGGAAGGGTTTTTTACATAAAATACAGTGGCGTAGTCTGTTATTCTACGGAAAGAATATTTTTGAAGATATGCACTAAAGTTATGTTTTCTTGAATGGAACACCCTATATATTTATAAATTACTAGTTGAAGCCTGGCGCATCCGTCACGACATCAGGAAAAAAATACTTTTTGTTTTTTGTTTAATTAAATGAAAAACAAAAAATCCGGTGACGACAGTTTTAAGAAGAGTCAATTAGCTATCTTTTAGTAATTAAAGCAACTTTCTAGAGCAAGTCGTTACTTCAGTAGAGACGACACAAGAGTAGAGAAGGCAAGCTTTTAGATATTTGCAAACCCATTCCGTTATAATATGTTTCGGTATAAAAAAAGAAGAAAAATATATTCAGAGATTTAGTGGTTTAGAGAACAGTTTAAAAGTAAAATATTTTAGTCCCAAGTAAAACTTTAATATATGTGACTATTTTAGTAAATACCTACCATTTTGATTTTTTTTATTTTATTATTTATTTGATTTAAAAGCTTACTACTAAGAAAATACTATCTTTTAAATATTGCAGTAAATAGTGAGTAAATATGGGGTGATATATATTTTTGAGAAACTCATAGCAGCTTCTTATAGAAGCTTAGGATCATATGATTATAAATATACAGGGTGTTCCATTAAAAAAAACACATAACTTTAGTTCAAATTTTCAAAAAAAAATCATAGAAAGTATTCTACGAAAAAAGATATCCACGAGTCAATTTTCAACTTCTCGATACCTTTCACAACAACGGAGATACGGGAGCTGTCTCAAATTGCAAAATTTTCGAAAAGACCCTGTAGTTCAGAAACGAAGAGGGCTATGAAAATTTTGTTTACAGCATCTTCCGTTTGACAAAAAAGGGGAACGGGTTTGTGCAATCCGCACCCTTCTATCTTCACTAATAACACAGATACCGTATGATTTTAACCAAAATGGGACACTCTGTATATTATTTTCATCTCTATTATATGAAAACCATCGCAAACAAACAGGAGTCTTCCTATTGACTTTTCGCTGCTTTCAACATACATTTCGTCGATAAAATGCACTTAGAAAAATTTCCTATGCAATATTGAAAAGCTTCTTGGCAAGTCGATATTCGCAGGTGGAATTCCGCCGGAAGCCGTGGAATGCAATAAAATTCATAGTCACGCGGTCGTTTGGTCGGATCTGATTTAGAAGGAAATTGACTAAGAAAAAATAAAGAGGGAGAACGCACAGAGAAAGAAGCCCTCTTGAGAATAAATCAAAAAGTTAATATTAAATTGAAAATTGGATTTTTCTGTAAATATGGCATATTATGTTAATATATTAAACTTAGTTTGTTTTTTAATTTTTAAGTAAAGTATAAAGCGTATAAGTATATAATAATATTTTGTTTCTGCATGATCAGTAAATATATAATTCATAACTCATCTGTTTATGCAAACCTTTTAATTACATATTACGCTTAGATCTTACAAACTTCGTGGCTATGCCATATGTATATTACACACGACTTTGTTTACGGGACTTTTACATGCATTTGTCTATTTATTTATTTCTAGAACAAGATTATCGTATAAACATATCCTTCTCTCTGAATATGCTACTGAGCAGTACGATATTAGACGTGAATGCTAACTTGGAGCGTTTATTTGCTGCGTTGACAACAATTACTAAAAATATAGACCATTACATTTTTTAATCAAGATATAACTGATACGTGTATTTATTATTTTGATAATATTTGCCATATTATCTCAATATACTTTTTATATAAATTTTAAACAAAAATTAAATCATATAACGATAAATTGTTGTTTAAAAATGTTTTAAAATACTACTTTGAAAAATAGCTATGATGAATGGGCAACACATAGAACCAGTAACCAGGGAAAAATGAAAATATATTTTGACATTGAAAAGTCAAAACAATAAATAAAATAATTAATTCCACTTTTTGTCCTTTTTGTATGCTGTTTGACCCGTGATAATGAAGAGCTGATTTGTGGATTTCCGACGATATTAGATTTGTGTTCTTTTTGAAAGTTTGGTTTGGTTAGTGTGATAAAGTTAGTGGTTAAATTAGTGGATAAGTAGAGACATTATGACTAATAAAAGTGTTAGCTAATATGTGAAGCTGTCCGAAATAGGAAAAATCTTACCCTTAAAAGAACTCCACAACACTAAAAGTATGAAAATCTCTGAAGTATGTTCCATATTTTCAAAAAACAAGATATGTGTTATTTAAAATCGTTTTTTAAACCGAATTTGATTCAGTGAAATGTATATTTATGTTAGGTAACTTAATCATTTTAAATATTTTCAGGCAATTTACCTTCGAATTTTTTTTTAATAATTAATATACTAATAAATTTTATCAAATAAATAATTAATATTCGAATAACAATATTATTTTCTCTAATTTATATATTTATATTTTTTGTTTTATGGCATAAAAATGACATATGCCCAAAAGACGAAGAAGAAGAAGCACAGAAGAAAGACAAATGATTGGTCAATCAGTGTCAAAGACAAAGATAATCAGAGAGTCGAATGTCGCTGACGTGTCTTCAACAAAATTGAAGCGAATTTACTTATCCACGATGTTTATAAAATCTAAGATATTACGATATACACGTATACTAAGGGTCGGAATTTCTGTTCTTGGGTGCCGATTTTCGTGTGTGAAGAGTACGGTCAACACGCTTAGTAAAATAAGATGTACTGAATAAAGAGAGAAGGCAAGTATTTTCCCAAGCGCATGGAATTTAGCGTCAAATTGAGTGATTATGAAATAAATACTTCGTATTTTTGCTCTCTCCGACTTACTAGATTGCTATAGCGATTCACTCTTATACATGTAAACGCTGACCCAAGGTTTCGATCGCCAGCAGGTTATATTCTTTTTAATGTTCTTTTCAAGAAAAAATAATTACCTCAAATTAATTAAAAGAACGAAAAAAATACACAGAGCAAAGGTCTGGTGATTTTTGTAACGTATGAAGTCACTTTATTTCTTATATATTTCTTTTGTTTTCCCTCATTTTCGGATATATTTTATGTGTTCCCACAATACAACCCTATTTTTCTTCAAGATTCTTCGTATATTGAATTCTAGAGTCAGAACGAAAAGGCATCTTGGAGGAACTAAAAATTTATATATAAACGTTTGTTTCCTTATACCCTCTATATATCATTTTTTAGATATGATTGATATTCTTGACGTGTTTTAGAAGCTAAAGCAAAATTTATATTTTTTTTGTCTGTAGGTTATAGATATATACTATATTATTTTTGTGTTTTAACATTTAACAATAATTTCAAATGACTTGTATAACAGATGGACTAACCATATACATTTATTTGTTTTAATCCAACATATACAAGTAAAATGTAAACAAATTGTCTGTCTATTTTCAGTTTGATTTGATCAAACATTTAGTATAATCAGTTTTTTAGTATTTAGCTTTATTAGTGTAGTTTTTGTTCGTTGAACAATGGGTGTTGAATAAATAAAAATATCTATTTATATAAAAGTATTAAAAAATTTCATAAATATAATTAAATGGCATAATATCATAAATCAAATACATCTACAAATAAATCAAACAGAACAGAATATATTGTCGCGATCTAGTTTTGGGGGTGCTAGGTTCGCTTAAGTCCAAGTTTGCTCAATATAAATAGTGTGTGCTTACAGAAACATGCTGATGAAACTGACTTATTCACTGAGACTATCTTAACCGCCGACTATTGACTGTCTGCCAATTTATGAACTCTGTGTTTTTTCAGTTGACTGTTCAACTCATTATCTGACTATTCAACTGACTAACTAAACTTTATTCATCTATTGTTTGGTTTGGTTTTTATTATATACTAGTTGAAGCCTGGCGCATCCGCCACGACATCAGAAAAAAAGATACTTTTTATTTTTTGTTTAATTAACTGAAAAACAAAAAATCCGGCGACGACAGTTTTAGAAGAGCCTATTATCTATCTTTTAGTAAAAAAAGCAATTTTCTAGAGTAAGCTGTTACTTCAGTAGAGACGACACAGATAAATATTAGCATTTTATATATGTAGATTATTATATTATATATTATTTTATATTCTAATCATCATGACAATTCATGATCTATTCAACCGTTAATGACCCTGACGAAATAGAAAATCTGGGTCGATGTCATGCAGGTCATGGATTACATCAAATTGGTTTACTGGAATTATAGTTTATATGATTTTTTCCCAATTTGATATAAACGAAAGTTGGTCGAAATTGAAGTCTTGGCAATATCAAATGTACTTAGATCCTATATTCTCTTTATATAATCTAGACATAATATACCGGCAGACCGGCGCCGGCGTGGATATACTGTAAGCTACTGTTCAAAATACCAACTTGTGAAAAGTTATGTTTTCTTTTTTGTTATAAGTTGTCTTTCTCACATTAAATTACAATTTAGAATATATTTTTTAACATACTACATACTGGGGTTAATATATATTAACTATAATAATATTATAATGTGTTGTTTGACTAACTTTAGTGAATATTATGTCATTGTGCTGTCATAGATTGTATGTTTCTGATTATGGATATTGTTTTTTGTCAATTCTTTTCTGATATATAAACACTGATGAAGGCTGGGTTGGTTAGGGTTTTTAAACAAAATGAAAACATAATTCAGCGTTTTCAGAACCCATGTTCAAGAAAATTAATTTAAGAACATTTCGATACAACTTGAAATTTCCTAGAACTATTGTGTTAATATATTAAAGTAATCTTAAATTTTATATAAAGTATAAAGCGCATTTTGTTTACAAACGCATGAATTATATTTAGTAAATACAATTCATAACCCATTTATTCACGATATACACTTTGTAATTAAAAATTACAATATATACGTTACTCTCGTTATTTCTGAGAAAAGGAAAAATAATTACCTCAAATTAATTCAAAGAATGAAAAAAAAATACACGGAATAAAGGTTTGGTGATTTTTGTGACGAATGGAGCCACTTTATTTCTCATATATTTCTTTTGTCTTACTATATATCACGTTTCCTCTGGCATGTGTCTATTTTCTGGATATATTTCATGTTGGGTTATCACCATTAAACGGCAATGATTTCATTTTTGTTGTAAGTTGTTTTTCTTATTCAATTAAAAATTTGAATTTTTTTTATTAAATTGTGTATTATAAGCCAACGAGTTATAGTATATGCATTTCATAACTCATCTGTTGATGATAACCACGTTGTAATTAAAAATTATGATAGATACGTATATATTCTTTTTCACGGTTTATACAAGAAAAAGAAAAACAATCACCTCAAATTAATTAAAAGATACACAGAACAAACGTCTGGTAATTTTTGTGACGTATGAAATCACTTTATATCTTATATATTATTTCTTTTATTTCCCTCCTACCACATTTTTGTTTTTACGTGTCTATTTTTCGGATATATTTTATGTTTTCCTCCGCAAAATCCTATTTCACTTCAGGACTCTTCGTATATTGAATTCTAGAGTCAGAACGAAAAGACGTCTTGGAGGAACTAAAAATTTATATATAAACGTTTGTTTCTTTATACCCTTCACTTTATAATAAATGTGCCAACTTGACATTTTTTACGGCAGAGCTACCACTTATGTCAAATGACAAATATGTCCATGTTATGATAAATATGTCCATGGCTGGCAGCAATTAAGTTAATAATCGTGCCTTTGATGAGGTAGCTAAAAGTTTATTTGGTATGGCTTATACATTGGTTTGTTTCAATCCAACATAAACAAGCAAAATGTTAATAAACCGTTTGTCTATTTTCAGTTTCATTTGATCACATATTAAATTTAATCATTTTTTTAAAATTTGACGTTATTGGTGTAGTTTAGGGTCTTCATAAAAACAGAACAAAGGGTGTTAAATAAATAAAACTCACGTGTAATTTTTTGAATATATTCTATATTGGGCTATCACCATTATAAGTTGATGATTTCATTTTTGTTGTAAGTCGTTTTTCTTATTAAATTAAAATTGGAATTATTCTTTTATATTCTATAATATAATTCTTAGAGTCTCGATGCTTCCAATTGACTTCGGAACTATTATACCCTTCTTCTGCATGGTAATATTTGCCTATTTGTAGGCTTGGTGCATTTCAGTTGATTTCAAAAAATTCCGACCGCGGCGCTGTATACGGCAGAAATCAGAAATTTTCGTTATGTATTTCACGCCGTCTCGGAATTGTTCATGTTGATCCCATTAAAATAATGTTGAAACTGTGGCTTTGTCATAATATTTAAGTATTTTAGTTTTTTGCTAATCCAGTTATTGAGATTATAAAACACTCAGGTACGAGGGTTGTACGCTGTTTCGGGTAGTAAGAAATAAGTGAAAAAGAATTCGAACTAGGCGTCGCGCGTCGTGTTTTATTGTGACAATTTCAAATGTTAATAAAATTGGCGAAAAAATGCTAAGGCGTAAAGGAGGGCGTAATGAGGAAAATGCATGTTTTTAAATAATGGGTTTAAAAAATAGTTCATATAATTACAAATTGAACAAAAAAAAATCGTTGATATCGGTTAAGAAATGCCTCTAATATAAAATCATTAAATATTGTTAATTTAAATGGCCGGGCAAACGCTCTCTACCGCGCCTTGCCGCTGTGACGTCACCCGCCGTTCTTCTGGTTGAGTGGAGCCAGACGCGTGTTTATTTTACACAGTTTGCTTTTAAACGCTGTTGAATCCGAGATTTAGTTATTTGTGTTAATTAATACATAATTAGTAATTAGTGATATTTATAAATAGTAATGGATGAGCGAAAACAGAAAAAAATGGTCCAATGCAATGAGAAGAGATGCAAAGAAAAACGTTAAATTATCCTCTATTTTTACGATTTATTGTTGTGAAGATCATTTTGATGTAAGTTCATATATTTATGTATATTGCCTTACATAGGTATATGAAATTTGAATGTACAGGGTTTTTCATTATATTTTGACACCCACATACAGCCTTAACTGCAAGTTTTAGAAGAAAACATTAAATGAAAAAGTTGCATGGTTTTTCATTTCCGAAGAATCCAAAACTTAAAACCATTTCACTTAAAAAAGTAACTTAATTTTGGCGTTTGCTTATGGGACACCTTGTATAAAATTTTCATTACTGATAAACAATTTATTTCCTATAATTTCGTAAAAAAAACAATCTTTAAAAATAACAAGGGTAAGGGGGTGTCAATATATAAAAAAACTTTCTTTTTCACGCTATGCTCTGGAGTTATTTTTCCACGTACTAAACAAATATTTTTGTCTCTTTTCACTTCTACATAACCTACAGCATTATCTCCATACGTCTCCCTACCTGATCTGAAAAATAAGTTTATAACATTAATTTATAACAACTATATATTAATCATATTAATCACAACTATATAAAAGTTCGTAACAGTAGGTACCTACTTATACTTAAATATGCCTTAGTACTACAAAGAATAAATGTTACATACCTCTCTGTTTTTTTCCTCGTAATTCAGCACCAATAAATTGGGAATTTGTATTTATAAAAGCAGCCAACATAAAAGCATCGACTTTTGGCTAATTATCTGATTGTGCTTTTACAAACCCGGAATCTGCCATTACTTAAAAAATTCTCAGAACACACAACACATACAAATAATAATCGCACAAAAAAGCATAAAAAACTCCTTCAATCAACGCTAAAAGCAACAAAAATGTCTTAGTACGCCACCTAAATACGTACATAAATGGAACACGTCTTGCTGCTGCTGGCAATCGCGCGTCGACGAGAACGGCGGCTGACGTCAGACCAATAGAATATCGTTTCAATTCGCGAGGCGTCGTTTGCGTTATCCATAGTATTTTAATGGCCCGTTTTATAAAATTGTGGTACTGCTTTCAAGAAAAAAGTTTTTTTTTGCATTTACACATATTTATTCTAATAAATTGAACAGTTTATGGCGAAAAATAAAATATATGCATCTTCCTCATTAGGCCGTTGTTGGGTGCAATAACATTCAATATCTCAACCTTCCCGCATATTCAACTCTCCCAAAACAACATTTTATAGCTTTATACTAGTTTCTCCTACCGATTTGATCGAAAGCAAAAATTGATTCAAGCAGTTCGACGAAACAAGTGAGTAAACAAAGTGTTCGTTACATAATCAAAAAATTAAATAGACTAGGGTATACTATGAGAGGATAAAATATAATTTGAAATATTAACAGTATAGTTGTTTTAATTAACTAGTGATTAAATGTTTTATGAACATCTTATAAAATTATAATTATGTACCTCTAAAAAATTTTGTTATAGCCGAAATAGCCCCAATTATGCACCACTAGCAAAACCGGTGATTAAAACTATGCTCGCTACCGTTGTTGAACTTATCTTAAAAGTTGCTTTAACAGGAATAATAAAATTATAATACAAGTTAGACCTTGGCTTAGTTAGTTTTACAAATTATACTTCTAAACATTAGAATAATTTTATAATAAATTTTTCGTATACTCACTATTTAAACCCGTGTATTCTATATACTAGTTGTTTACGATGTTCTCCGATGGTAGCAGCACCGGCGCACCAAGGTTCTATTATTTGTCTGAGGATTGAAGTGAAATAAATGGGTGACCATTAAATGAAAGAAGTGAATAAAAAATGTTCGAAAGCACTAAATGACTTTTGAACTATTTCCTATTTATTCATAGAATGTATTACACTAATTTTATAATAGATCAAAGGAATATCAAAATCATAAATACCACCTGTTTTTCGTTCAACATATACCTATAACGTTCCTGTATGATATATCATATTTTTCAAATAAAAAAGCAATTTTCGCAATAAAAATGGCCGGATTTACATGCTAACGTTTACATGAACTAAATCAAATTTCGCCTAACAGAAGATTTATACTACAATAACACCTCACAGTAAATAAAATAAAACAACTATATATCAAACAATACCCTCTATTACATTTAGCCGCTTTTTTCAAAATGGGATTTATTCTTTTCACTTTGTTTTCTATTCTTTTTTACTTTTTTTAAACAAGAAACAATTTTAAAATTTGAATTCTGTAACGCTACAATAAGGATTTTTTTTCAAGTTTTCCGCCTTCTTTGTTAAAAGAGGCGAAAGAAATCTCTCAGATGAAAAATAACAATTTCTCTATTACTTCTCTTATTAATTAGTTTACTTTATTTTTTATTCAGTAAGATACTTATGTTCGGTTGTATTTTAGAGCATATTTTTTGTTATTAAATTAACTTCTTTTTGAAGTGAAACTTATTTACGCGCGCTGGGAGTAAAAATTCAAGGCCGTGACACACGAGCTAGCGTCACGACACGCGTCACGAAAAGTAGTAACAATGGAAAAATCGGGGGCTCGACGTTTTGTGTATTATGAACCCCCATCATCAATGGTGAAAAAATCATCCGACATGACCAACACACGACATGAGGCCAACATGACCGTGTAAGACACGTGTCACTGTGACAGTGTGTTTTGACGTAAGAAACGTCAAAAGTTGATGTTGTCTGATCGCTACCAAATATGGTAGGTAAATGATGTTTCGTTTACATTTTCATCAGTGTGGGACCAAGAATTTAATATTGGAGAAAAATTGTCGATATCGGCATAAATGGGGACGGGCTACAGGATGACGCCCTCGACGTTTCGAACCCATGCCTTTTAATGGACGAAATCATCAGGATTTTTCTTCATTATGGGTCGATTAGAGCCAAACTCGGTACGTGGTATGGACCTCGGAATTCAATTACTGTGAATGTATTAATGTGAAACCTTCTGTATTGTGTTTTATAGATAAAATGCTTATAAATGTTTACCCATTTTTTTTCGTTGCTTTTAATTTTTTATTTTAGTAATTTTAGTAAATTCTTAATTATTTCCTTCTTAATTTTCTGATTTTTTAGATTCTTTTTCTAAGTAAATTTATTGAAATAAATAAATCTAATGCATAAGCTATACCTATTCTGCTTATATTCTAATCATTGAAATTTTGATTAAAATCGAATTATACAGGGTGGCGTGTCATATACGACGCTGTTTTTGCAAGGAGAACAAAAGTTTGTATTGAAGTGAAATTTTGTGAGCTTATGTAAGTCAATTTAAAGCATTCCCTAAAATTATGTAGAGTTCAACAGGGTGTCCCCAAAAAAGTTACACATCAAAGTTATGTTTTTTGTAATGGAACACTCTATATATTAATTGATTTTTGAATTCTAGTAAAAAAATTAAGGTTTGTTTTATTAGGAAAGTATATGAATAAACTGTATAGTTTTTGAAATACATTCAAAGGCACGAAAATTGGGCACCTTAAAACTTTGATGTATTTTAAAGGTTAATATGTTTTGTTTTAATTGGCCGATTTTGATGATTTTTTAAGCTATGTCTAGCAAAACTATTTGACTTTTTAGTATCTTTTTCAAAATTAAAAATGAAACTCCCCATCTGTTAATTATACCAGGGAAAAGAAAATGTTGATATTTTGGTGAAAGTTTGAAACACCCTGTGGCATATGTTAAAACAGCAAGAAATTTAAAAATAATTTTATCATCTAGATACATCCTTTCTCAATGGTTCCTTTTTGGTTCATCTAATTAGCTTTATTTCTGTTGGAAATATTCGCTTTTGAAGAAGACACTAACATTTTTTCGTAATTTTTACATTAAGACCATGTTTTTGCTTTTGGGCCTAGTTAAACACATCTAGTAAGTTTTGGTCCCGAAGCAGGCCTTCTTGACATAAGATTTGCTTCATTTAATCTTCTTCTTATAGTCCGTTAGTTAATATGTACGTTCCTTAAGTGCAATTCATTATCAACTTGAAAAGCTGGCAAACGGTTTCTTAGCAATACTTCTTACAATAAGTCGATCGTCTCGATTAGAAGTTCTCATACGAAGGTTCCTGGACCCATAGATTGACGTCCTCATAGACGTTGTCATAATTCCAAACCCACGTATACTTTATGGTATTAAGGTATTTCTGGAACCGGAATTTTATGGCAAATTCACAGAAGTAAGCAAATATAGATATATATTTGACTCACCCTGTATATCTATAAAAATATTTTTGAAATGTGAACTACAATTAAACACATATTTTGTAAAAAAAGTAAAGTAAAGTAAAGATTTCAGTTAACGTCTACTTTTTGCTGCCAGGGCTAATCTGGACGGAGCCTACTTTGTTTACGCGGAATCCGAACCGCGGTCCTCGGCCATATTATAGTCAATGGGCTACCGACTTGGCAAATGTCTAAATCAACTCTTACTCATGAGATAACCGATCTCATCAGGCCTCGAACCGGCGTGAATGAGCAGTGTGTGTCAATAGATTTTACACTTTTGCCTTTATTGGATAACAGCACGATACAGAGTTTCGAACCGGTCACCCGTCCATCCACTAGTATCGCCTTACGTCGCTTAACTTCGGTGTTCTAATGGGAACCGGTGTTTCGACGTAGCTGGGCCGTTGTCCTTATTTTGTAAAAGGTTTGGAGTAAAAATCTCAAATAAGAATCCTGATACAGAGCTTTTTCGGAACACAGAGCCATCTTTTGTGTATGCATTTGTATATGTGTGTTTATTTAAATACTAAAGTGAAAGCACCTAATTTAAATGGGTAAACTTTGTAATATATCTTATTAACAATACAATGCAAAAAGTTTTATAAAAATTCGTTCACAGTAAATGAATTCCGAGGTTTGTATCCCATAAGGGTTTAAAGCACTCCACTAATTCTTAATTATAATTAATTTATTTTTATAGTTCTTTATGTACTACACAATTTTTCAGCATTCTTGTAAAATTTAATTCAAGTAATCTTATTACACTCTTTATGTTATAAAATACCCATATACCTTATATATTATTACATATCAAACGTTTCCAGAAAACCATAAAATGTCGATGTGGTAGCTCATCTTTCTACATGATAATATTACGATGCGAAACAAGCTTAATTTTATTAAATGACATATTCTTAGCTCACTCAATAGGTTATTTATACTCTGGTATTTAATTAAAGCTGTATATGGAAAGAAGATTTTCAGTTTCAAGTTGTTTATTCAAAATATATACGAAATATATTAGAAGTAACCTTATTTTATTTTAGGAAACTCAATTTATACTCGAAGGCTTGACGTAACTTAATAAAATGTGTCTCTAAGGAAAACAGATTTGAAAATACGAAGGAAATTATAAATATGAGATGCAGTAGTTTTCTAGATAAATGAGATATTTAGAAAGTAAATTTTAAGTAAAATAAGTATTAAAATACCAGGAGGTAGTAGATATATAAGATGCTATCCATGTCTTCAGATGTTGATGGAACATGCAATCAGCAGAATCTACCGATTTAGATTAATTCTGACAAAAAATAGCGATGTTAACTTTACTTTTAAAGTACCGATAAAAGTTTTTTTTTATTAAAAAAAAATAGGAAAAAGTCAGTTTTAAGTTTAAGTCACTTCTGATTTAGTGAGTTTTCAATAAAGTAATCGAATTGCAAAATAAATCGCTCTAAAAATTTGAAAAAGGAGTTGATTTTCGACTTACAAACGAAGTTCTTCACTCGTCTACATATTTACCTAGCCAACAAAAACATTTTTAAGTGGTCTCCTCACATTGGAAAGAGCTATTGATAAGGCTGTAGTCACAGATTCTAGATCCAGTGACATTATACGAAAAATATATTATTTTATAAAGTTATAATTATGATCTAACGATTTATAGGTTAGTTTACCAAAAAAAGCAGATGTTTACTTTTAAACTTCCGAGAAAAGATGTCTTTTTAATTTGTTAGAAAAAATAGGAAAAAAAAATCAGTTTTAAGTCACTTCAGGTTTAGTGAGTTTTCAATAAAGTAATCGAATTGCAAAATAAATCGCTCTAAAAATTTGAACAATGCTTACTTTCCTTTTAAAAAAATCAAACGAATTCTATTTCAGTGTCATATATTCTCGTTTTGCTTGTAAAAGATTTAATTTTGAACATTGTCGTGTTGACTCTTTGGAATTTTTAATTAAAACGCTTTTTAGTTAAGCCTTCGTCGATTCGCGGTGCTAGATAATAAATTTTGCGGCGGAATAGATTAAGTTGTGGCGGGTTTTTTCTTTCTTATTGGAAAAGTCGCTGACATTTTTTACGGTCGTAGGTCTACGGCTGAGTATTTTAATTAATTGATATTTACTCAATTTTTGTTCTTGTCAACAATCTATTTACGAAAATAAACCAAGAGACACCAAAATCCACAGTAGCTCTTCACTCGTACACATATAAACTTAACCAACAAATAACCTTTTTAAGTTCCTCCCCCCCTCACATTGTAAAAAAAATATTGAGAAGGCTGCAGTCGTAGGTTCTAAATCCAGTGACATTATACGAAGAATACATTATTTTATAAAGTCATATGATCTACCGATTTAGGTTAGTTCAACAAAAAGCAGATGCTTACTTTTAAACTTATTTTTTTTTATTTTTTAGAAAAAATAGGAAAAAATCAGATTTAACTCAGCTCTGGTTTAGTGAGTTTTCAATAAAGTTAATCGAATTTCAAAATAAATCGCTCTAAAAATTTGAAAAATTGCTGAATTTTCTCTTAGAAAAACCAAACGAATCATATTTCAATGTCATATATTTTCTTTTTTTGCGTCTAAAAATTTTACTTTTGAATATTCTCATGTTGACTCTTTGAAATTTTTAATTAAATCCCTTTTTAGTTGAGCCGTCGTCGATTCGCGGTGCTAGATAATAAACTTTCCGGCGGGATAGATTAAATTGTGGCGGATTTTTCTTTCTTTTTGTTGGAAAAGTCGCTGAACATTTTCAACTCGCGTAAAAATTTATGGCTGACTGTTTTAATTAATTGATATTCGCTCAATTTTTGTTTTCAATAATCCTCTTTCTCCAGTAGCTCTTCATTCGTACACATATATACCTAACCAACAAAAACCTTTTTAAGTTGGTCCCGTCACAAAGGACGATTGGGAAGGCTGTAGATTCTAAATCCAGTGACATTTTACGGAAAATACATTATTTTATAGAGCCATATGATCTATATACTGATTTAGGTTAGTTCAACAAAAAGCAGATGTTAACTTTACTTTTAAACTTCCAAGAAAATATATTTTTTTAATTTCTTAGAAAAAATAGGAAAAAAAGTCAGTTTTAAGTCACTTCTGGTGAAGTCAGTTTTCAATAAAGTAATCGAATTGTAAAATAAATCGCTTTAAATTTCGATAAGGCGCTGACTTTCCTCTTAAAAAACCCGAACGAATCATATTTCAGTGTCATATTATTTTTTCTCATTTAGCTTTTAAAAGTTTTAATTTTGAAAATTTCCCACCTCTACTTTTCAAGCAATAACATGCTTTAATGTTGACTAGTTACCATGGCAACTGAAAAAATTTCCGGAAATTTTTTCGAGGCGCCACGAAACTTTAGTGGAAATTTTTTGATAGTTGAAAAGGTAAACATAAGATCTACAATCATAATGTGAATGAACTACAATGTCTATATATTGAAATATTACCCATTTGAGTTTTAGCATTTGATGTAACTAATTAAAAATATAATAATATTTGTTAATATTATTAACAAATTGAAATTATTTTAAAATGTCATGTTGGATTAATATTTTTTTTTTTTTCAAATTTAGGTGTGAAATTTTCTTACCGAATACCACGCAAGCTTAAATTATTCCTGGAAATTTTCTTTCGGGCACGAATATTTTAGGAAAATTATCCCTCGTCTTCGACTCGGGATAATTTTCAAAATATTCGTGCCCTCAAAAAAATTTCCGAAAATAATTTAAGCTCTTGTGATATTATAAGTGAATATTTTCGTGTTGGCTCTTTGGAATTTAATTAAAGCCCTTTATAGTTGAGCCTTCGTCGATTCGTGGTGCTAGATAATAAATTTTGCGGCGGAATAGATTAAATTGTGGCGGATTTTTCTTTCTTTTTGTTGGAAAAGTCGGTAACATTTTTAACTCGGTTGTAACAATTTATCGCTGAGTGATTTGATTAATTGATATTTGCTCAATTTTTGTTCTTGTCAACAATCTGTTGATGAAAATAGACCAGGAGACACCAAAATCCTCAGCTGCTCTTCACCGTCATCAAGTGACGTTGTACGGAAAATACATATTTTAATAAAGTCTTATGATCTACGGATTTAGGTTAGTTCTGATAACAAATAGCAGATGTTAACTGTACTTTTAAACTTCCAAGAAAATATTTTTTAGAAAAAACTGGGAATAAGTCTTAAGTCAGTTCTGATTTAGTGAGTTTTCAATAAAGCAATCGAATTGCAAAATAAATAGCTTTAAAATTTGAACAAGGCGCTGAAATTCCTCTTAGAAAAATCGACCGAATCATATTTCAGTGTCGTATATTTTCTCGTTTTGCTTCTAAATGTTTTACTTTTGAATAGTCTCGTGATGACTCTTTGGAATTTTTAATTAAAGCCCTTTTTAGTTGAGCCTTCGTCGATTCGTGGTGCTAGATAATAAATTTTGCGGCGGAATAGATTAAATTGTGGCGGATTTTTCTTTCTTTTTGCTGGAAAAGTCGCTAACATTTTTAACTCGCGTAAAAATTTATGGCTGAGTGTTTTAATTAATTGATATTCGCTCAATTTTTGTTCTCAACAATCCGTTTATGTAAATAAACCAAGGAACACTAACATCTTTTGTAGCTCTTCATTCGTACACATATTTACCTAACCAACAAAAACCTTTTTAAGTTGATCCCGTCACAAAGGACTATTGAGAAGGCTGTAGATTCTAAATCCAGTGACATTTTACGGAAAATATATTATTTTATAGAGTCATATGATCTATATACTGATTTAGGTTCAACAAAAAGCAGATTTAAGAGATGTTAACTTTACTTTTAAACTTCCAAGAAAATATATTTTTTTTATTTTTTTTTTAAATTTGGAAAAAAGTCAGTTTTAAGTTACTTCTGGTTTAGTCAGTTTTCAATAAAGTAATCGAATTGCAAAATAAATCACTTTAAAATTTCGACAAGGCGCTGACTTTCCTCTTAAAAAAGCCGAACGAATCATATTTCAGTGTCATATTATTTTTTCTCATTTTAGTTTCTAAAAGTTTTACTTTTGAATATTCTCGTGTTGACTCTTTGGAATTGTTAATTAAAGCCCTTTTTAGCTGAGCTTTCGTCGATTCGCGGTACTAAATGATAAACTTTGTGGCGAAATAGATTAAATTGCGGCGGATTTTTCTTTCTTTTTCGAAAAAGTCGCAAACATTTTCAACTCGGTTGTAACAATCTATCGCTGAGTGATTTAATTAATTGATGTTTGCTCAATTTTTGTTCTTGTCAATAATCCGTTGATGAAAATAAACCAAGAGACACCAAAATCCTCAGCAGCTATTCACCGTCATCCAGTGACATTGTACGAAAAAACATTTTTTTATAAAGTCTTATGATCTACGGATTTAAGTTAGTTCTGATAACAAATAGCAGATGTTAACTCTACTTTTAAACTTCCAAGAAAAGATTTTTTTAATCTTTTTAGAAAAAAAAAAAGTTTTAAGTCAGTTCTGGTTTAGTGAGTTTTCAATAAAGTAATCGAATTGCAAAATAAATCGCTTTAAAATTTGAACAAGGGGCTGAAACTCCTCTTAGAAAAACCGAACGAATCATATTTCAGTGTCATATATTTTCTCGTTTTGCTTCTATTAATTTTACTTTTGAATATTTTCGAGTCGACTCTTTGGAATTTTTAATTAAAGCCCCTTTTAGTTGAGCCTTCGTCGATTCGCGGTGCTAGATAATATATTTTGCGGCGGAATAGATTAAATTGTCGCGGGTTTTCCTTTCTTTTTGTTGGAAAAGTTGCTGACATTTTTAATGGTTGTAGATTTACCGCTGAGTATTTTAATTAATTGATGTTTTCTCAATTTTTGTTCCTGTCATCAATCCGTTTATGAAAATAAACCAAGAGACATCAACATCTTCAGTAGCTGTTCACTCGTATACGTATTTACCTAACAAACAAAAACCTTCTTAAGCTGGTCTCCTCACATTGTAGAAAGCTGTTGAGAAGGCTGTAGTCGGAGATTCTGAAATCCAGTGACAATATACGAAAAATACATTATTTTATAAAATCATATGATATACTGATAAACCTAGCCAAAAAGTAGATGTTTACTTTTCCGAGAAAACACTTAAAAATAGGAAAGAAAGTAAGTTTTAAATCGCTTCTGCATTAGAGAGTTTTCAATAAAGTAATTGAATTGCAAAATAAATCGCTTTAAAAATTTGAACAAGGCGCTAAAACTCCTCTTAGAAAAACCGAACGAATCATATTTCAGTGTCATATATTTTCTCGTTTTGCTTCTAAAAGTTTTACTTTTGAATATTCCCGTGTTGACTCTGTGGAATTTTTAATTAAAGCTCTTTTTAGTTGAGCCTTCGTCGATTCGCGGTGCCAGATGATAAATTTTGAGACGGAATAAATTAAATTGTCGCTGGTTATTCTTTCTTTTTGTTGGAAAAGTCGCTAACATTTTTAACGGTCGTGGATTTACGGCTGAATATTTTAATTAATAGATGTTTGCTTAATTTTTGTCCTTGTCAACAATCCGTTTATGAAAATAAATCAAGAGATTGATCTAGACCAAGAGTCTTTATCTCACCAACAAAACCTTCTTAAGTTGGTCTCCTCATATTGTAGGGAGCTGTTGAGAAGGCTGGTAGTCGTATATTCTAAATCCAGTGACATTATACATTATACGAAAAATACATTAATTTATAAAATCATATAATCTACCGATTTAGATTAGTTAAACCTAACCAAAAAGCAGATGTTAACTTTACTTTTAAACATCCGAGAAAAGATTAGTTTTTTAGAAAAAAATAGGAAAAAATGTAAGTTTTCAGTCACTTCTGGTTTAGAGAGTTTTCAATAAAGTAATCGAATTACAAAATAAATCGCTTTAAAATTTGAACAAGGCGCTGACTCTCCTCTTAGAAAATCCGAACGAATCATATTTCAGTGTTATATATTTTCTCGTTTTGCTTATAAAAGCTTTAATTTTGAATATTCTTGTGTTGACTCTTTGGACATTTTAATTAAAGCCCGATTCGCGGTGCTAGATAATAAATTTTGCGACAGGATAGGACAAAAGTCACTGACATTTTCAACTCGGTCGTAAAAATGTATGGCTGATTGTTCTCAATTTTTGTTCTCAACAATCCACTTGTGATTCGATTATGATTTTTTCCAGTCCATCTGTTCTTCTCGAAATGTGCCCGAAGTACCTAAGGTATGACTGGTCTATTTTGGTTGAAAGTCTTGTGTAACTTTCAACTGCCTCAGAGATACGTTGGTCCGATGTTCTGTGTATGAAATTCGCAGCATTCTTCTGTAGGCACACATTTCGAAAGCATCTATTTTTCGTCTGTTTGTAGTTTTCAGAGTCCAGGTCTCTGATGCATAAGTAGCGATAGGAAAGGTCAATTTGTTTACTAATTTTAATTTGTTGCGCTGGGATATTGCTGAGTCTTTCCATATTCCTGTTCCCAAAGCGTCTGACTACGGAATGAGATATACCTTCTGAAACGAAAAACATTTTTTAATAGTTAGCCCAATTTGATTTACTAGTAAAAAGCTACAGAAATCTGGTTTCTTGATTAAATGCAGCGGAGTTTACAAAAAATAACTTTTTTATTTTGTATATTTCTCTTCCAGTGGTGAAAAAACCCTGATTGTTTGCAAGAGATAATTTTTTATGTCTGAACATTTTATATTTTCGTTTATACGAGTAATTTCGAAATGAAATAAATAATCAATTTACTTTGTTGACTAATATACGTCCTAAATTGTTTTTCAATCGACCACAGTATTTCATTATAAATAAAATGCCGCGTCAATGAACGTTCGGACTGATTTTAAAATTAGCATGTTTATTTAGTCGTTATAAACAATTATCACAGTAATAACATTTCGCTCTGTTGCGGGCGCGGGTGGGTCGACAGACAACATTGGCATTAGACAAATATATTAATAATGAAACTTCCAATTATTTTGGAATTAATTAAATTCTGTACATCTACATAATGGATAAAAGTGAAAAATTTGGTTAAAATGTCATGAATTTAGTATTTAAACGGTATGTATTAGGTTCACTAAA
Organism: Sitophilus oryzae; assembly: GCF_002938485.1. Lineage (NCBI taxonomy): Eukaryota > Metazoa > Arthropoda > Insecta > Coleoptera > Curculionidae > Sitophilus > Sitophilus oryzae. The sequence goes on from NW_022146393.1 coordinate 2,648,747, forward strand.
TATATTTATACGAGTTAGTACGAGAATTAGGAATTTTGTATTTAAAATATTTTGATTGTTAAATGTCAAAATCAATATACACTCACCGGCATGAAAAACGGCCACCTTATAATTTTGATGTACCTATTTTATAGTTTTGTATATTGTGTTATAGTAGACCGATTTTGATTATCTTTTAAGCAATTTGTAGATAAGTAATTTACTAAGTTTATAAGTTTTATTAAGTATTAGTACGCAGCGTATCACAACTATCGTAAATTCTTCGAGGCTGTAACAGAAGTATAGGTACGGCCCAAGTAAGAACGTAAGCTGCCCAATCAAGGCACAAAACGGTGAACTTTTAAAAGAGGAAGAGCAAATCAGAAATCGCTGGAAAGAGCATTACAGCCATATCCTTAACCAAGACAACATCCCCAATGTGCAGTCACAATACCTCAGTATAACAGCATCGATGTATTAGATCTGATCCAATAATGGAACAGGAAATAAAGGCCTCCATAAAACAACCTAAAAACAACAATTCGGCTGGCTGTGACGCAATTCCAGCGGAAATCTATAAGTGTGCAGGTAAAGAACTTATTGGCCACCTGAAGGCTCTCTTCGATGTCATATGGGAAAGCGGAGAGGTACCTCAGGACTTTCGCAACGCGAATATAGTGAATATATTTAAGAACAAACGAAGTGCATCAGATTGTGGAAACTACCAGGGAATTTCGCTACTGGCTATCGGAGGAAAAGTTCTCGCAAAAATTATGCCAAACCGCCTTCACCCACATATAGAAAAAATCCTTCCAGAATCGCAAACGGGCTTTCGCACCAACCGCGGTACCGTTGATTCCATATTCTCCATCCGTCAACTACAGTTGCATGAATACAACTTTATGTTGCATTCATCGACATAACGAAAGCCTTCGACTCTGTAAACAGAGATGCACTTTGGGCAATTATGCAAAAGGTTGGAGTACCCAACAAATTTCTTACAGTGTGTAAAAGCCTCCATAACAAAAACATGTCGAGAGTGTCACACCTGGTGTCACATCATGGATCACTGAGCGATCCCTTCCTGACAAATTCAGGAGTTAGGCAGGGATGTGTCCTAGCTCCTCTTCTATTCAACATATTCATGGCAGCGCTCTCTATTATAGTGGACAGCAAACTACAAGCAAGAGGAATGTGTGTCAGATACAGGTATGACGGCGGTCTGTTCAACATAAAAAAACTCAGGGCAAAAAAAAACACGTATAAAATTTATCAGTTCGTTTAATGTTCTTCTTACAGTCCGTTCATTTACATGTACGTTCCTTAGGTGCAATTCATTATAAATTTGAAAAGCTGTAAAACGGCGATTTAATAGAAATAAACTTGCAATAAGTCGAGCCGTCTCGATTCGAAGTTCTCATAAGAAGGTTCCTGGGCATCTAGCATATATGAACTTGTCTCGAGGAAGCTCTGATACTGTACTTCGTGCACACCTAAATCTGTTAGCGACGAAATTTTGATCTCTATGATCTTCAATTGAATCAACTATAGCGAATATGACTTCTGGACCATCTCTGCTAGAGTAAATGTCCAATAGACAATAATTGTGATTTTAATACCAGTGACATTAGATAAATCATAAACACTATTTTATAGGCCTGTTGACTTGGACCAAAAGCAAAGGCATGGTCTTAATTTAAAAATTACGAAAAAAATTAGTGTCTTCTTCAAAAGCGAATATCTCCAAAAAAAAGCTATTGAGATGAACCAAGAAATAAACTATCGAGAAAAGATGCACCTAGATGATAAAATGCTTTTCAAATTCCTCGCTTTTTTATCATATTCCATAAGATGTCCCAAACTTTCACCAAAATAACAAGATTTTGTGTTACCTCGTATAATTGACTAATAGGAACTTTTATTTTTAATTTAGAAAGAGATACTAAACAGTCAAAGAACTTATCTACTACTGCCATTACTCGCTGACGAGTATTTGACACGTATCAGAAGATGGTTACGCAAGGCGTTTTCTTTCATGAGCTTTTCTGTGACTGAAAAGCCCGATACGTGATGATATCTCTCTTCCGCACTACGGACATTCAAAAATCTCATTACTTTGTTGTATCTTTACTTTCTGGTTGTCGTTATTAACTGAGTTTACAATTCTCCACCATTGCGTTCTATTGTTTGCTGCTTCCTCCCACTGATGCTGCATACTTATCCCTTTTAAGTTTTCATGGAAAATATCTTTGTATCTTTTGAATTGTCCACCCGGTTTCCTCTTACCCTCCACAAGCTCACCGTAAAGAAAAGATTTCGGTAGGCGGTTTTCTTGCATCCTGCATACATCTTCATACATAACTCAAGTAGGCCTGCTTCGGGACCACAACTTACTAGGTCTGTCTGTTGACTAGGACCAAAAGCAAAGGCATGATTTTAATGTAAAAATTACGTAAAAATATTAGTGTCTTCTTTAAAAGCGAATATGTCGAACAAAATAAAGCTATTGAGATGAACCAAATAACAAACAATGGAGAAAGGATGTAGGTACCTACATAGATGACAAAAATGATTTCTAAATTCCTTGCTGTCTTAACATATTCCACAGGGTGTTTCAAACTTTCACCAAAATATCAACATTTTGTTTTATCTCGTATAATTGAGAGATGGGTTGGGAGATGATTTCATTTTTAATTTAGAAAGAGGTACTAAAAAGTCAAATAATTTTTAAAGAAAAAAAAAATATCAAAATTGGCCCAAAAGAACAAAATATTTTAACTTTAAAATACATCAAAATTTTAATATGTTCGTTTTTGGAGTTGGTGACTGGTAATTAATTACTGCGGTTTATTTTTCAAGCTGATTGAATCCATTTTTGCTTGTGGTCAAATCGGTGTGAGAAGTTGTGAAGCTATAAAATGTTGTTTCGGGAGAGTTGAATATGCGGGAAAGTTGAGTTATTGAATGTCATTGGACCCAACAATCACGTAATTACGCCCTCTTTTACGTGCGTAGCCCAAAAAAGCGACGTCCAACTCGGATTCTTTTTTACTTAATTTTTACTACCCGACACAGCGTTACATCGCACAAACCTCGTACCTGAGTGTTTTATAGTCTCAATAATTGCACTAGCAAAAAACTAAAATACTTAAATATTATGACAAAGCCACGATTTTATTATCGTGCCGTATCGAGCGGTTGGAATTTTTAAAATCAACTGAAATGCATCAAGCTATATGCCGTTCTTGATAATGTACGCGATTTCGGAACTACAACTTTTTCTTCCTTTTATTATTTTTGCAACGCTTCAAGCTTTGATAGGGACCCTAATAAATGGCTGGTAATGGTATCGTAAATCAAATTAACGGCTAGCTTTTCTCAATAATGGCGCCTAATGAAAATGGCATAAATTTTCCTGGAGACGGCAAAGTTACTTCGCTGACTGTGTAGTTGCCGCTCTATCGGACGAAGAATAGGAAATGGAACGCATACGATTCGGTGATAGTTTTTTTTTGCATATTATAGATTAATATCGCGTTCTTTCGTATAAATATAGTTGTTACGGTTCTTATGGTGTAACTTTTTCCCGTACTGCTGAATCTAGCAAAATTGACAAAAAAGCAAATTATTATTAAGTAGTTGGTATAAAGGGTGTTCCAATATACCGTGGACATAGAACCAACCACTGCATATTTTTGGACTCAAAATAAGGTCAGTGGATCCAATTTACCTCTATTAAGAAATAATATTAAATTTGTTTGTGTGCTAGAGGGAATTATAATAATTAATAATAGCTCCCGTATACAGGGTGGTCCGAAGTGAATTCCGGAAACTTCGGAAGCATATTCTGCAGATAAAAATAAGCAAAAAAGTTTAGAAATGTATGTTCTAAAATGCTTAGTTTCGAAGATACAGGGTGTAGAAGTTTCAATTTTATTTTGATTTTTTCCAAATAATTTATGAAGTAACGTCAATATTTCAATAAAAATTGGCGTCTGGGAGTTTTTTGACATTAGAAATTTGATTTTGATGTCAATATGACTCCTACCTGTATAGGGCGCCACCTAGTTATTTTTTAACTGGTATGAAGACTAATAACTTTTTGCACGTACCTGTATAAAACTATCGAGTTAAAAAAAATATACATTTACGACGTTTTTTACGTAATAAAGATGTCTTGGAAAAAATCTTAGCCGAAAATATGTTTTTTAATTAAGAACTAAAATAATTTCCAATTTTTTTTTCAAAAAATAAAAAAAAATCGCGAAAAGGAACATCATAATCGAGTTTCTGGGGTCGAAATATACTACCCCTAACAATATTTTGCTCTTATTTAAGACTCACCCTGTATCATCATATATAAGACTCATCCTGAATTAAAAAAAGCTGCTTGTCTAATTATTTCAATATTCGGAACAACAACATACTTATAACCCGAACTTCTAACACCAAATACCGATCAGTATTAATTAACCAGCATTTGAAAGACTTACTGAGGAGTGTTGTTACCAATTATTATTCACCAAAAGTCAAAAAAAGTCAAAGTTAGAAGTAATGAGTGCATGGGAAGAAGCAGCGCACAATAGAACACAAAGGCGAAGAATTGTAAACTCAGTTAACAGCGATAACCAAAAAGTAAAGAAGCAACAAAGTAATGAGATTTTTGAATGTCCGGAGTGCGGAAGAGAGATAAAATTGCGTATAGGGCTTTTCAGTCACAGAAAAGCTCATGAAAGAAAACGCCTTGCGCAACCATATTCTTGATGCGTGTCAAATACTCGTCAGCGAGTAATGGCAGTATGTATGTATGAGCTTTGGTATGAGTGTATGTAGACGGGACTTAACACTTCTAACCTTGACGGTGGACCACGCGATATCAAAGACTAACTGCGACTGTAAATAAGATCCATTGACTTTTTTACCAATACAATTTATTACATATAGTTGCTTTTCGACCGGACAGGCAATTTAAATTTATGGTGGAAAAGTCTCGGTCTTGAAATATCTTTTATTTATGTTGTGCTGCCCGTAGACGTATTAAATCATTTTACACCGAAATATATATTGCGAATATTTTGAAAAATATCCAGCCGACCCGAAACATTATAAAATCGTTAAAATATTTATAGATTAATCTTTTAGCACATACCGAAGTAAATTGTTATATCTTCATTTTGATTTCTGCAATAATAGTTTACGTGATTTTGGTAATAAAAACATAAAACTTTTTAAAAATTTAATTGTTTCGGGCACAAAATTTACTAAAAATTCTTAAAATTTTATTTATTATTTTTCCGAAAACCCTGAAAATGTGTTAACACAGGCAGTTTTTCGACTACATTCGAGTATACAGGGTGAGTTTCCTACGATGTCCTCTATGAGTATTTCGGAAACTACTGGAGATAGAGAGTCGGTTAAATGGGGAAAGAATTGCAGTTTTGTGGGGTCATACATATGCATAATAAATATCTAAACTGTGTAAATTATAATAAACAAAAAGTCTAAATATGAATTTTTCAAATGAAGAAAAGCTTTAGGATTATATTGGTTCGATTTTCCTTGGTCATACATTTTCGAGGATACGTTGACTGGTGAACGTTATTTACGTTTCTTAGAGAACGGTTTTCAAGACATTTTAGAGAAAAAAATTAAATCGCGCATCAATAGAGTGATTCCAACATGGTACTTTCATTAGAAACCCCCCCCCTCCCCCTCATAATGAAAATAATGTGAAAAATTATTTATATCATAATTATGAAGATTCAGGGATAGGAAGAGGTGGACCAATTGCAAAGGCCTCGTTGATCACTTGACCTATGCATTTTAGATTTTTTTAAGCGTATGGTTAACAACAAGATTTACAAAAGAACTTATGAATTAAGAGAGGTACTCGAAGAGGCGGTACGGGACAAGTTTAATTAAGTCGACCGGTCCTTCTGTGAGAATAGCTAGTAAATCAGTTTTAAAAAGATGCATTTATGTACTCAAAACAATGGCGGATTTTTTGAAAATTTTATAAAATAACTTAAAATGTATGTATATAGTAATATTATTTTTTTAAGTTTTAGTTTGTGTAATGTAAATTGTAAACAACCGTTTAATAATATATTCTTGTTTTTTTATAAGTTATAAATCATAACAAAATAAGAAGACCAACTAAGTGAAATTAGTCAAAAAAGATAAGAATTGGCTATAACTCAGTACTTTTTCGAAAAAAAATACGTATTATAACTAACTCATTAACCCCAACACAAACGTAATGAGTTTGTGTTAGGGTTAATGAGTTAGTTATAAGTTAAGAGAGATGTGTTTATCAATGACATCGAAATAAATTAGATCCGGCGACTTACATTTTGGCGAAATCCATATTTGGCTTAGAAAATTGCATGTATGCCAAATTTCCACTTCGGCCGCAATTAAAAGGAAATCTTACCTACGTATACGTACGGGGATAGCTAACCCACATTGTAAACCAGGAATTCCATAATTCCAAATATATATATATATATATATATATATATATATATATATATATATATATATATATATATATATATATATATATATATATATATATATATATATATATATATATATATATATATATATATATATATATATATATATATATATATATATATATATATATATATATATATATATATATATATATATTACGTCGTAGAATACTTTTAAACCGATAATAATTAAAGGTAGCCTAGTATCACGAACTACTCCCAATCAGCATTAGCCGTTATTTAAATCTTCTGTAATTATAATTTTTAGATTTTAAGAAATTTAACATAAAACAATCGATAACGTCGCAACGCCAGCTGATGCCGAAAACGTACGCATTTTACTATATTCACTCCTAAATTTAGGCAGCCAACAAAACATCCAGTTCGAATTCGTCTTTGAATAAGAAGACTAAGGAAGGAGCATAATGCTATCCATGTATTCATGCATGGTGGGCGGAAAAAGCTCTCTAGGGTGGGGATCCTTGACAGTTCTGTTTGACGATTCATTTGACACATTTGAATTTGATTTGAAATTTTGTGGATTTGTCAGTCTTTACGGAGCTTATTTTGTTATTTATTATTTATTCTACTACTGATAGTTGTATAAAGGTAGTAAATCTAGATGGAAATTGTGGCAGAACTTAAATTAACAGTGACATTATCGCGATTTATCGAAAAAGACTCTAAAATAGTTGGTTGTGTAGCGTGCGGTAGATCTCGGCAAAAATTGAGTGAAATAATGGAACAACTTTTCGCTAGTAAGTGACTATATAATATACATACGTGTAGTAAACCGATCATTTATGAAATTCACTTAAATTAATTATATATTTTCTTGCATTATATATTTTCTTGCATTTTAGCTTTTATTTACTACTTGTCAAAGATCAGATGTCAAAGAATTTTGATACGTTAATTTGACTTACCTGCTTCAGTAGCGTATCGGATGTTTGTGTTAATAAATACTTATTATAACTTATCTATTTTTATTAGAATTATATATTTTTATAACAATTTTAATAACTACCAACATTTATTCACAACGTAAAATAAAATAACAAATTATTGAGTCTACCCCCACGTCTACCCTACATCATAGTTTTACATTTTTTAAATAAAATTAGAACGGCACTGATAAACCGGAATTTAAGTCGGCCATATTTGAGGCCCATCGTGGTGTACCTAAGATTTTTGATATGCTCCTTCCTTAGTCTTCTTATTCAAAGGAATTCGTTCATAAATTGCTCTACGGCGTGGCCAATGTGTTGTGGTTTTTCGAAATGTTTTACGAGGTGATTTCCAGATATTTTAGTGTTTTGTGGTATTGTTTTTAGTGATTTTATTGAGAAACAATAAGACAATGGTGCGAACTTGCTTAATTTGAAAAAATAGAGACGATTTAAACCTAGAAGTTTCATTTCCAAGGTGAGTAAAGTTATGTTACATCAGTGCGGTGCCGAAAGGTAAAATAGGAAAATCTTTGGAAATATGTATTAGTAAATCACACAGTTTTGGAATGTACCGTTATAAGTAATGAACCATTACATTAAGTTAGTTCCGTCACGTTTGGTTTTATTGAATATTTTGCTCATAATATTTAATTATTATCAAAACCAAGCAATGCGATTAATTTGTTGAAAAAATATATAAAAAAAGTAAAGATTTCACAATTACGAAAAATGTTTAATAGTGAAATACCATATGATCGAAAAAAAAACTGCGTCAGCGATGGCTATGAAATGAAGATCACTGTCATTTTATATGTAAAATTATATGGGGAATGTCATCGATGTTCATTTCTAAGCCAACTGGATGCCGTTTTTCTATCATACTGACGCGTCTATCATACTGATTGTTATTAGGATTTTTAGTTGTTAAAGATGATTTTTTAAGTGTAAAATCAAAATAGATTTATATAATGATTGAAAAAAGTTAAGGGAAATGTACGGATATTACATACTAAATACCGAAAGATCGAAAAAAAACGGCATCAAAGACTGTTGGGAATAACAATCGAATATAATTTTGGCGAGGTCTATTTCTAGATGTCATTTATTAAAAATTGACATAAAGCTTGTCAAAAACTAATACTAATTATAGAAAAATTATAAAAGGATAGAACGTTTCCAGAAACACAAATCGATATCCAAAAAAAATTTTTCGAATTTATACTACACCATTTAAAAATCAAATACAACCTTAAGGCCTACTACTGCCAGTAAGTGCCATTAAAAAATAAACAAGAGTAGGGGTCATGACATATCACCTCGCCAAAATTATCACTGATTGTCATTTTTGTCGCGGTTTTTTTTGATGGTATAATGTTTGAGGTAATAGAGGAATGCAATTTTTTGTTTTGTTTATTAATACTAAAAAAAATTATATAGTTTAAGATGAATGCATCTTTGTTTGATATGTTTTATAAAGCATTACTTATTTTTTGTTTGGCAATTTCTAATGAAAAGTTAATTATTTATTCAGTACAAGGTCCCGATTATCCGCGAAGAAACTGCTCCAGAAATAAGTACATATTTTGGAAATTTTCTTTTGTTTAACAAAGATCTTTATTATTGTTATTATATAGTAATATTTCTATACCTAATATAAAATTGTCACGATAGTTTTCAAATATTCTCATTTTCCACCGTTGCTTCAATCAAAATAATAACCATTAATTCACATAAATGTTTTATAAAAGTCGTCTTCGGCTCGTATTCATTGAATGCTTGATGGATTATATTACTACTGGAGCAATTTACAGACATTATACTATAGAAATGTGCATATCATAATATTTCAATTAGTTATTTTCAGTTTATTGGAGTATAGAAATAGTCATTTTCAAAATTTGTAGAGCCATCGAGCACAATGATATATCGTATCCCAAAAAATCATATTTACGCGGATATAATATTAAATTATATATTACAATCAAAGTAACTACGCCAATGGCACACATTCTCAAGATCTCTGAACAGCGTTGCCATTCTCTCGGTAATCCTTCATGACGGCGATCAGTCCGTCTTGTTTCCACTCGCATAGAACAAGAAACGAATGTCTGATTCTGATCTTTTCCTTTTTTGAATGAAATGCCGGGTCTACTTTATTTAGAGGTCATTGGTGTTTATCTACAACTTTTTTCTGAAATTTTTTTGTGTAAAATAGGTTATACTGGACTTAGGGGCAATTTTTAAAATAGCCAAAATAGATACCCACAGAGAACATCGTAAGAAACTCACCCTGTATAGTCATGAAAATTTGGTTATTTTGGCCGTTTGGTTATTGACAGTTAAAGCATGGCCAAAGATGTATACGTAAACGTAAGTATGTTGAATGCTTGAGCAGTAAGAAATTGACTTGCGTTTACGTATACCTGATACGTAGATATCTCTGATACGTATATCCTGATACGTATATTCTGATACGTATGGTACAACCTGCCAAATATCTTCTCTTGACGTCACAGTGGCTCTGGTAATCTCTCAATTTGACGTTTAGGTTATACACATTTTTTTGATGATAGTGTTTGTGATATCAAAATTCATAAAATTTTATAGACAATTTAAGTATGTAATAAAAAGTGGGAGTACCCATTTAAAATAAGAAAGTTGCTGTCAACTTCCGGTATTTCTGGCAGTGCCGCCGCGGCGCGCCATATTGAAAATATTTTGAGTCGATAAGTCTCATTTTGAAATGTACAAAAAATCTCAGATATACATATTGTACTTATCTAGAAACTGCTAATGCACGTTCAGCCTGGAACACCCTGTAGGTATATAGGTATTCTAAAAGTACATGAAATTTTCTATATATGTATGTTCTAATTTTGAAAATTTTGTAACAACGAAGCTATTGAGAGCCCTGAATATTTGGTAAAAATAGATAAAAAGTACATAACATTTTCTATACAAATGTTGAAATTTTCAATTGCTAATTATTTTTACTACACATTTTTAATTAAAAGAAGCCATATAGAGTCAGTTGTTATGTTTATAAAAACACTTTTTTTTCTAGATATTTTTTAAACAATTAAAAAATAAAGCATCTCAAGTAGAAAATAAAAAAATGTATATTACTATTTACGTCTTTTGGATGGAAACAATTTGATTATAAGTTCTGTATTGTTAAGGGATAAACACAAAATAATATCATGAAACATGCATGAACGCAGCGAATTGGATTGGGTCTTCGTAAAGGCAGTATTTTATACAGTTTGCTACATGAAAACCTTATTGCAATTTAAGGAAAGTGTCAACTTTATATATTGAAAACTTTCATAACTTATGTTCGTTAGTCAAGTTACGGGTATAGAAAATATTGTTGTTCTGATTTCGGAATAAAAAGAATATTTAAAGAAGTAAAGTGCTTTATATTTCAGTAATCAATAGTAATAATAATTATAATTACTAATTCTACTTTTAGTTTAAAATTCTATACAGAGTGGCCCATTAGACTAAGTATAACAGAATAAATACTCGAAAAATATTTTAAAAGTAAAACTTAGTATATTGCTTACTTATTATATTATACTCTTTTAAAGTAACTTTTTTGGGAGGCCCTGTATACAACAAAATATTTTTGTGACACCCTGTACACAAGAAACTATTTTTGAGACACCCTGTGTGCAACAAAATATTTTTAGGATATACCGGGTGCGTCTCAAAAGTGGCTCACCTCTATAACTTTTATATTTTTTCAGATAAAAAAATGAGATTTAGTGACATAATACTTAAATGAGGAACTAAAATAAATTAGGATTGATTGACGTATTCAGTTGTTTTCTGTCACTTACTGTTTCACCGGAAATGACTACAACTTTTGAATTTTAAATGGCACTCACGGTATTTTTTTACTTTATTCGATAGAAAATGACATTCTAAATAGAACGACATATCATATGTCAACTTTTGACATTTTTGCTTAAAGCAAATTTGAATTTTAAATGTCAATCTAGAGTGCCATGAGCTGTGTTAAAAACACCAATTTTTAATCAAGGAGCCTTGGAAAAATAGAATTGATTGTCTAATATATCATATGTCAACTTTTGACATTTGCCTTGTTGACGAGTGCCTTGTCCTCGCCGGTTAAAAGATGCTCAAAAATCAATATATTTTTAAATCATATCTCAATTTTTTCAAATGGTACGAGGGTGACTCATTACCATATTTGGAAAAAGCATTTTTTACGAATAATTTGGCACCACACACTTGGTATTTCGAGTCAAATTGTCGTTATGAATTGCATGTTGCAATTTCAAATAATCCATATTCGAAAATGTCAAAAGTTGACATATGTCATTCTATTCAGAGTCTCATTTTCTTTCAAATATAGTAAAAAAATACCGAGGGTGCCATTCAAAAATCAAAAGTTATAGTCATTTCCGGTGAAACAGGAAGTGACAGAAAACAGCTGAATACGTCAATCAATCCTAATTTATGTCATATATTAATATACCAAATATCGATTTTTTATCTCAAAAAATAAAAAAAGTTATAGGGGTGAGCCACTTTTGAGGCGCACCCGGTATACCCCTTTATAAACCATGCAACATTTGTATAAAACTTTTTTATTTCTATTTTTTCTGGCAATGATGGGCCACCCTGTATATAATAGTTCTACTTTTTTTAGTTTTCTTTTATCTAAGTATATCCTTAATCCTTTTGTGTTCTTTAAACTATATGAAATAGTACACCTACGAAAAATAAATCTGTATCCTTCTTGACATTTTACTGCTTTCTCTTTACTCTATCCTGGTTCTCAGGTTCTAAATCATAAAAAGACTAGATCTTTGCACCAGTGGCGACACTGTAGGGTTAGAATTCGCCTTAAACCGCAACTTTATAGGTTATATATTATGGTGTAACGGGGTGGTGTGCTATCTCCCTGGAGGATTTTAGAGGTGTGAATTATAGCCTTCAAATGGTAAAAGATTACTTTAAGATGCGGTCAGGTGTTTGGGTTTGAAAAATACGTTGTGTTGATTGTAATTTTTGTGAAAATTAAAGATCAGCGGTTGGCTGGATTTTTAGATACGTTGTGTCTAGGTGCTCGTTAACGTGTACTAAATATAAAACTTCAATGCACGCAAAACGTCATTATGATTTTATGATGTTGAGTTTTTACGTGTGCCTAAATATTCAAACGTACCATTGCGATCAAAAAAAAGTAGTACAATAAAATATGATTTAATCTGCAGCTGGTCTATAATAAAATATTTTTAAAACTTGAAAAATTGCCCATTTTTAAAAGGTAGGTAAATTTTTTGTACTTTTAATTCGCCACGTATACCTACCAATTATTACCAAATTCATGGTAACGCCTAAAAAGTTAGGTGGCATAATTGTATTGTTTTCATAGTAACGACGCGCGACGATATCCACTTCTCGATATCCTTATAGACCAGGAGTTCTATCTGGGATTACTAATTCATATACTCCTGTATTATATAAAATTTAGGTTAGATTACTTAATGGATAAAGTTTTTTCCTTGCTTTTATGTGTTTTAATGAGCAAAATAAAACACTAAATCACCACAATACACCAAAACACTTTTACTTTTACACTGGACGCGCGTTTCGCTAACCATGTTAGCATTATCAGCAGATGATTATAAACTATGGAGTTTATAATCATCTGCTGATGATGCACTAAATCACCACAATACACCAAAACACTTTTACTTTTACACTGGACGCGCGTTTTCGCGGAGTTTATGATTATAAACTATGGAGTTTATAATCATCTGCTGATGATGCTAACATGGTTAGCGAACGCGCGTCCAGTGTAAAAGTAAAAGTGTTTTGGTGTATTGTGGTGATTTAGTGTTTTATTTTGCTGTGTAACACCAAAGGTTCCAACCCTCAACTGTAATGTTTTAATGAGGTCGTAATAATTGTGTGTTGAATTTAGGTACATAATCATTTCCGAATTATGAAATTTTGATTTTGATATGTTAAACGAAAATTTTGTAATTTCCAGACTTGATATAATCTCATTTTATACGTCTATAAATGCTAACTTGAAAACTAATGTCAAATATTATTAAGTATCACAGTGTCAGCAGAATGGCATCGTTAAATGAAACTAAACACTTCGAAATTAATTAAATCGAATTGTTTAACTGATATTTTCAAAAGTCAATAACAAAAGGTTGGTTTGAGGTACGTTGTGTGTATCTCGATTTTTGCTTAGAATTAAAGGAAGAATCGAAATATGGCAATAATATATAGGGTAATATAATATAATATAGGTAAAAATGAAACTTTGATGTGCAACAACTTTATGACCGACCATGTATACTTAAATTTATTATCCGCTTATAGATATTTAAAAACCCTATAACTTTTATATTTAACTTTTTGCGGTACCTCATATGCGGCTCGGCTATTGGTTAGAACCATAGACTTAAAATAAAATATAGACTGAGCATCTCATTCATAAATAGCTGGAACATGCGGTCAGACAATGTCTTGTTATTGTTGTGTTATTGCTTTAGGTTATAACGAGTGCGACACGAGCGATAGATAGGTTGTCTCTGTCGTAACGGTCGTTCCCTGACGACTCTGCCGAGAAACACAACACTCCCTTTCGTTTCTCAAGTACACCTGAACTCTCCGTATCATAGCCGGGTATTTTTTTTATTTTAATGAAGCTATAATTAAATTAAAAATATATCGTATTTAAACTTTTTTATATTTTATTAAAATTTAGGACAGGTTTTTTAAATAAAAGTTTAGAAAAAAACGTCTTAGAGTCCAAAAAGGATAAAAATAATAAAATACACGTTATAGAAGAAATTTTATAATCGAAATTACGTAATTTTTTGAAATTAATAACAAATTATTAATTTTAGTCAAACATTTACAACCCCTAATATTAATCAAAACAGGATCTATTCCACAGATATAATAGAATCGGCGACAGGGAGAGAAAAAAAATATGATTGTTGTAATTTTTTTTCTGGTTAAGTGATGTCTTATTATGTAAATTAGAGAAAACATAAATCTGTTCCATTAAAGCAAGGAAGGTGAAAGGAAGTGGATAAAATGAAAACTACATTTATTTAAGTCGGTACTGTCTTTATTATACCGGGTGCGTCCCAAAAGTGGCTCATCCCCATAATTTTTTTATATTCTCAAATAAAAAAACAAGATTTAGTATGTTAGTATATGACATAAATTAGGATTGATTGACGCATTCAATTGTTTTTGGTCACTTCCTGTTTCACCGAACATGACTATAACTTTTAATTTTTAAACGGCACCCTCGGTATATTTCTACTTTATTCAATAGAAAATGACATTCTGAATAGAATGACATATCATATGTCAACTTTTGACATTTTCGCATATGGTTTAATTGTAATTGTAACACGCGGTTCATAACGACAATTTGACTCGAAATACCAAGTGTATGTGTATACCTATGTGTATCATTATATTCATATAAAAATGCTTTTTCCAAATATGCTAATGAGTCACCCTTGTTCCATTTGAAAACATTGACATATGTATGATTAAAAATACGATTTGTACATCTTTTAACCGGCCTAGACAAGACACGAAACCCATTAGACGATCAAAACTTTTTTCCAAAAGTGTTTTTAACAACACCATGGCCCCCTGGATTGAAATTTAAAATACGATTTGTTTTTAAGCGACAATGTCAAAAGTTGACATATGATATGTCATTCTATTCAGAGTGTCATATTTTATCGAATAAAGTAGAAATATACCTAGGGTGCCTTTAAAAATCAAAAGATGTAATCATTTCGGTGAAAAAGGAAGAGACCAAAAACAATTGAATACGTCAATAAATCCTAATTTATGTCATATACCTACTAACATACAAATCTGTTTTTTTTATCTGAAAAAATAAAAAAGTTATAGGGGTGACTTTTGACACTTTTGAGACGACCCGGTATATTAAAAAATATTGTTTCATAATGTAATATCATTTTAAAATTCTTGTATGTTATTTTAGATTCTGAAGATAATTTTAGAATAAACCGGAATATATTTTTAATAAAAACATTATTAATTATTAACAGGGTTATAATTATGATTTTTTTACAATGTAAGTAAGTAAATAATGTAATGTAAGAGAAAAAATTCAGATTTTACATTTTACTAAAATATTATCTAAATAAGCGCCTTTTTACAACAACGCAACTGACTCCCATTGGGTAAATTGAGAGTTGCCTACCGGTCGGAAGTCGTTTCAAGACTTAAATGGATTATTTAAGTCAAATTTCTTGCAAATTTGGCACTTGCGAACCATATTTTATAGTTCTTGAACAGAAAAAGTCAATAAAATAAACACTTAAGGACTACAAGCTAAGAAAATGCGTTAATACAGCCGGGGATATAGCGGCAACAAAGCTTTACCGCACACGTGCGACGCGTACTACAAGGTAATAAATGAATGAATAGGCTCCCTCGCCTCTAATCGGTGTTGTCATATTGTAAAGAACTTATTCTTTTTAAACAGTATCCGACTTATAATTTAGGAGTATAAGGACTATTTAATACATCTATGGAATATTAAAACCTACTTTATTAAACTGTAGTATTAATATCTCAATATATGTGTATAACAAGAAAAAAAAAATTGATAATATTAAAGACGTGACAACAGATGAGCTGGATGAGGAAGGCTCGGTCGACTTTACCCAGAAGTAAACATGTGTTCAAAAAAGATTGTTTGACCGCGTTGAGATGTAAATAGTGTAGTCTATATTTTATTTTAAGTCTATGGTTAGAACCGTCCTTTTTTGTCGCGCCTCGGGTCGCCTCGGCCAGTGTGTACTTGAGTCGCGATGTATTGAGTCGCGATAGACGCGACTTAATTTGCGCATAGCCTTATAGCGTGGTACACGTTAACGTGCACCTAGACACGGCGTTTTAGCATCGTCTAAAGATGGTGGTTTTAGACAAAACATATAATTTAAAATTGGTAAAATACTTTCAGTATGATTTTTTCAAAATTTAATTATTTAACCGTTACAGAACAAATAGATTAATTTTGAATAAAATGTTAACCATGTTCCATGCCGATTTATTCTGGGCAACTTTAGCGTTTTCGCTGATCCAGAGTTGAGGAAACGACGGGAAATGAATGGAGATCGTCTCTAGACGATTCGAATGGATAGTTTAAGAGTAAAAATTGCTCTTTTCCTTTAAAATGCACTCGTTACGACCGTATCGGGCTTTAATGAGGTTCGAATAAGAAAATTCGAGAACAGTAAACGATTTGAGAAGTCCCGAAATGGTATAGATTTATTTTCGTAGGAGATTGGGCCGGGCGAGGAGTTTTACAGAGACCTAGACGTGAAATGTTTCCTTAAAATGTTTCCTTAAAATGTTTCCTTGAAATGTTTCCTTAAAGTGAAAGACAGTTTTGTAACATTTTTAACCTTAAATATGAAGGATCCGGGGGAAAAACTTAATAAGCGCCAATTTCTTAATTTTAGGATTTTACAATATTGTAGTAGATCTAACTAGTCCCTACAAAATGCAAAAACCCTGCAGGGCAATAAGTTGTTAAATCCAATGATACATGCCTAGTAAAAATATAGAATACATGGAATAATCTGATAACCACCAAATTATCCAGTGCTCTCCTGTAAAATTAGTAAAAAGCGCCTATCATGTCTTTCCCTGGGCCCTTCATATGAAAAGAAACTAAGACTAATATTAATTTTAATTTATTCGTTATTAGGAAGATAATAGGTGCATTTTAGAGGGATTGATGGGGAAAACGAAACGAGGTACTTACCGTTAGACCATACCCTTCTTCATTTCTTATGGTGCGTCCAGACCTGAGGAGTCGAGTGCGAGACGAGCGCAAGACATTTTCTATCCATTTTTTGACGCAAGCCTGCCGCGAGACAAGCGAGTTGGATCATAGTGAAAGGTGACCGGTTTGTGTAAACATGTCCGATGAAAAACCTGCAGCAAATAATAACGCATAAGTAATAAATTTTTGTATCTTTAACATGATATTTGGTTTGTCGTATTTTATTCATCGTCGATTTTTCCCCTTTAACCCTTCATTTGTTTTGAGACACGACGTCTTTTACAGAATCCGTTTTTTAGAACAAAATGTTAAATAGAAATGTTATAGGAAAGGTTAAAAAGCACATTTGAAAATTACTGTAGAGTATATAAGGTACTTTAAAAAGTGTTACGGATATAGGTATATTTTAATGGGAATACCCTATTTTTTATTTTATTATTAGATTCTACGTACAATTCGTTTTTTTTTGCATATCATATTACCTATATATCTAAAATAATAGATTTTGTAATAGTTCAATTTGTTTAAAGAAATGTTAGATTTCGGTACGGTAAAAAGTGTCAAAAAGTGATGCATAATTTGTAAATTCTATTAAAAAAATGAGTAATAACATTTTGAGTCAAATTGTCGTTAAATTGCCACAGCCATGGCACTCTAGAATGAAATATAAAATACAATCTTTTAAGCCAAAATATCAAATATTGACATATGACAAGACATGTCATTCTATCCAGAATGTCATTTTTTTTATCGAATAAAGTAAAAAAATACCGAGGGTACCGTTAAAAAATAAAAAGTTACTTAATTTTTTCCGGTGAAACAAGATTTGACCGAAAAGAATTGAAAACGTCAATCAATCCTGATTTTGTCATATACATATTACCGAATAAAATCTCGTTTTTTTGTTAAGTTATAAAGGTGAGCCACTTTTGAAATACACCCGGTATAGCAAAATCTTAAATCGTATGACTAGTTTTAAGATATCAGTGTTTAAATGTGAGCAACGTTTTAAAAAATAGGCCAATTTTCGATTTTTTCAATACTAAAGTTGGTGATTTTGGTAAACTCGGCGATTTTGATAAAACTACTGTTATGGGCTAACTAAAAGATATAGATTATAAAAATATAGACAGCTTTGGTCTTGTACTACAAGGTATAGGCAAAGTTTATCTACGATAAGAATCGTTTAAAACCAAGAGTTATTCGAAAATTCGAAACATATCCCATATGTTCGAAACATATCGGGATAACCCATGTTTTTTGACCAATTTACATACATACATATATGAATTTGATATCTTCCTCATAGTGTTTTTGTCTAAAATATATCTCTTCTACTACGTCATCATTAGGATGAAATTAAAAAAATAATAAACAAACATGTAAGTAGGTATTATTTTACCATCGTTTATATTATATGAATAATATATCAATATTTATTTACTTGAACTCAATTTTTGTTTTTTTAGTGCAGTTTAGTAAAAACTGCTGAGCTCTTCTTTTTCAAATGACCTCGTATCCTGTCCTAATGAGGGCCCATTAAGAAAATTCTAGAACACTAAGCGATCCAACGAACGCTTCAGTAGATTTGAATTTAGACTTTAGCTTTTTATTGATATTTAACTAGAAGTAAAAAGTTGTACAGAGTGGTTATGGAGCAATTTGAGAAATATATAAAATTTTTACGAGGTTGACAAAATTTGATAACTATTTGATGAATCATTCTTGAGAACTTTCTGTGTGTGCAACACAGAAAGTTCTGACTTGGTTTTGAAAGATACCTTTTGGTTTTGTCTTTGTTAAGACAGACCATATAGTACTGTCATCTTTTTTGCGAATTATCCTGGTGATACCCTTTATGTGAGGAATATTTAGCAGAGGGTATATATTTATTAGTATTTTAATGAACCCCGAATCATACTTTGCTCAAATTTTCGTTCATCTTTCTAAGAAAATAATGCTATAACGACTGTTCAAATAAACTAACCCTAAACTTAAAATGATGTCACTTAACATTGTTATTGTTTCGCCGAACTCATTAATTACGTAGCGGATATAGAATAATTGTGAAAGCCGAGGAGGCCATACGGTTGTGTATAACAAACGGAATCGTCCCCTTCCTCCGAAAACCCCTTTGAAACTAGTGGTAGGCCAAAATTAACAGCGGTTCGAATTGCTTTGGTTCGGTTAGATACAGATAATGAGTTTTGACCCGACAGAATATGCCACAAGTTTAAAGGGCATTAGGATTATATATGTGCATGTATGTACTTATTATCGCGACACCAGGATGATTGATCAGCTTTTCTTAGTGTGTGCAACAGATGTAATATACCAAATACCATGCGAATGCGATAAATGTTACATTGGTGAAACATCTAGACCCTTAAATGTTCGAATTAAAAAACATAAAGATTATTTAAGAAAGGGGGATCTCAAATCTAAGATTGTCAGCATTCAAGGGACACAGGGCACATAATAAATTTTAATAACGCCAAAATTATAATGAAAGAAGCGATAGCCTCTAAAATAAAAATAAAAGAGGCTTTTTTAATACAATCTAATAAAAATAAATATATTGCTCATGCATCTATTGATGTTATAGTAATGTATGGCAATCGTTTCTTTGATTTTAAAGAACATAACATACGTAAAAATTAAAAATAATTATACAGAAAGTTTGGGGCTTTTTGGTTTTACCTTATTAAGTAATTGTTATCAGGTAGTAATTGTTAATTTTGAAGTTTAACTTGGATATAATGTCATTTTAAGAAAACGTCACGGTTTTTGTAGACGTATCTGTTTTAAAAAACTAAAGTGTTCTCGAATAGTTGAATTTAAATATTTTAAATAGTTTTTTTTTCTTTATTTTTTGTATTTTTTTGCTTCCGACGACGGAAAGAGATAAACTTTCCTAAACGTTAAGCATTTTTTTGTTCGTTAGGCAAATTTGTATATCTGTAAATCTAACAAGTTTAAAGTTTTTTTTATCTGTAAATCTAACAAGTTTTGTAAATCTAACAACGCTACTGCGAGAAAATCTACAAAATAAAATAGTTAATTTTTTGTAAACACTTCTGCGTTAATCCAAACGGAAACTACTTGTCAGAAGTTAGGTTTACAGATATACAAATTTGCCTAACGAACAAAAAAATGCTTAACGTTTCGGAAAGTTTATCTCTTTCCGTCGTCAGAAACAAAAAAAAAGGCAAAGAATAAAGAAAAAACTATTTAAATTCAACTATTCGAGAACACTTTAGTTTTTTAAAACAGATACGTCTACAAAAACCGTTGACGTTCTGTTAAAATGGCATTATATCAAGTTAAACTTCAAAATTAACAATGATGTACTACCTGATAACAATTACTTAATAAGGTAAAACCAAAAAGCCCCAAACATTCTGTATGATTATTTTTAATTTTTACGTATGTTATGTTTATTTATGTTATGTTCTTTAAAACCAAATAAGCGATTTCCATACATTACTAACATCTACAGATGCATAAACAATACATTTATTTTTATTAGATTGTATTAAAAAAGCCTCTTTTATTTTTCTTTTAGATGCTATCGCTCCTTTCGGTTTTCGAACTTTTACCGAAATTAACTTTCCGTGCCGGATAATTTTTATTTTGCCCGAAATCCGATCTCCTACAATAACATATATCATTATGCATTTGTATAGTTAATTCTAGTTTGCCAAATCGAAAACACACGCGATACTTAGAGTAGATTTTCCTGGAATATAAAGCTAACAATTCCAAATTGTCATATTTACGTTTTGAATTTTGGCAACGGCACGTAATGTGTAGCTCCATTGATTCGCAACATCCGGAATGCGGGTATGTAGGTGTAGGTAGTCAGTAGCGGGGCCATAAAAAATCTTTCTGTTTTATGAAAGTTTTTCTCATTTCGACGTTTTCATATTTTGTGTGATAGCACTAGATATGATATAGAGAGATAAACCTTCTTGAAAAGTTGCCTGTTCATTCTTCACCGCACGCCTACAGTTTTAATCGATGGTAAGGTTATCGCCCCATCTTTTTCTTAGCCTTCCTCTGCTTCTTTTTCCCAGTGCCAGTGATGATTTGTCTCCTGTACTTACTATTCTGCCTTCGTCCATTCAGTTGATGTGGTAGTTCCATTCGCGCTGTCTGTATAATATCCATTCATTAATGTTCTCAACCTTGCATGTTCGCCTTATGTTCTCGCTTCGTTCTCTATCCAGTAAAGTTCTACCTGTTATTACTACCTAACCTTTTTCTTAGGCATGTTCAGTCTTCCGGTATATTCCGCTACCAAGACCGGTACTTTTGAAATATTCCGGTATCGGTATCGTCTTTTACAAAACCGGTATACCGGTTTCAGTACCGGTACCGGAAGACCGGTTTAAATCGGTCCCGAAAGACCGGTTTCAATCTATACCGAAAGACCGGTTTCAATCGGTACAGAAAAATAGATTCATGATAATATGAAAATCAAAAAATCTGTATAAAACGATTTCGGTACCGGTTTTTGTGCAAAGCTAATTGCGTTCTCCTACTCTGGTACCATATGATTGAAAAACAAAACTGCGATAGCGATCGCTATGAAATGAAGATCGCTGTCATTTTATATGTAAAATTATATGGGGGATGTAATCGATGTTCATTTCCAAGTGAACTGGACGCCGTTTTTTTTTCGATCATTCAGTATAATACGGTCAGGAACATGCAGTGTAATTTATTTTGAAGTATGTTTAAGGCATTGTTTGTCTAGTTTGGTCTAGTAGTCTAGTTTTCATTTTTTAGTAATGTAAAGTAAAATATGTAAAATAGCATCTTATTTCCGCTCCATTTATATCTCCAAGAACAGCTTCCAGTACTTTTTCCATTTTTCATAAGTAAAGAGAATGTTGGACAAGAAATCAAGAATATGCCGGAAATGTACACAATGAGAATTTTAAGTTAAGCAGAGTTTACACTGTGTCACTTTGGATGTACAACCAAAATAAATCACGCAGATTGAATTCATCCAAATTGAATATCCTTGTTTACATATTTTCATCCAGTTCGCACCAGTTCACTGTTTCATCTTCCGCAGGCTGCCACCTCTCCCAGTGTTTTCTATATCGAGGTTGGCCGCACGGGTCGGCGTCGGCTGTTTACATTTTTCACTTGCCGTTCACTCTGGATGAATCAAAGGTTTGTTGAACGCTTCTTTCAACAAAAGTAGGAAAACCGTCAACTTGTTTCATCGTTCAATTTTAGTGTACACTTTGGATGAAACAGTGATGAAAGGCAATTTATACTCATCACTTTGGATGATTCATCCAAATTGTACATCCAAAGTGACAAATGTAACTGAGCCTTTAGATGAATAACGTTATAACGATAACGGATATATTTACGATATTATTACGAGAAATCTAATTTATCCCTCAAAATACTGTATTTATTACGTTACCGTATTTACTTAACGATACAGGCACAAGAACTTTCTCTTACGCCCACTGGCACAACAACCAAAACTGTTATTTCGGTCTTTCCGATATTCCGGTTCATCCGGTCTTCCGGTACAACCGGTCTATTGGTTCATCCGGTCTTCCGGTCCAATAGGTCTTTTTACCTAATTCTTGGAACCGGTATACCGGTTGTAGAACCGGTACTTCGTGATAGCATATACCGGTAGTGAAATCTTAGGACCGAATATCTCTACTTTTTCTTATATATGAAAAAGGCCTATGTTCAAAGAATACAAGGACCAATACCTAACACCCGAGAGCAAATTGTTACCATAACTCCAAACAGTACCATGGCACATATTTTTCTTAACATAGCTGCTTGAAAAGATATTTATATTTTTGATAAATGTTTTGACTACACCTATGGTATCATACTAATTAATTACGAAAAAACGTATTAACCTTGATTTTCATGCATCCATTATCCGACGATGCGTTGATACGATATTAATTTTATTGGTTGAATTTATAGACTTTGACTGGTTAGAAACGGTTAACCAATCGAAGCCTTTAAATTCAACCAATAAAATTAATATCGTATCATCATCGTATCGTCGGACAACGGATGCATGAAAATCAAGCTTTAATATGTTAACAAAAGATAGAAAACTGGTATCGCCGTATAGCACATATCAAGTACACATAATATCAGAAAAATAATTATCAAATTCAATAAGAAAACGTTAAAAAGGTGGAGTGGACTATAAAACGTAACTGACTCTTTCTTATCGTTGCGGCTTTTACACTTGTAATCTAAACAAATAACCATTATAATAAACTTTATACAAAGTTCATTACACACAACAAACTATTAAAAATCGTTAAAATTGCCGCTGATGACTCATTCGTTACATCCAAAAAAATGACCGTCTAACATCACAAATTCTGCTGCAGCCCGTATGTGCGTTACTTCTTTAGTCATTGGTTTATATAATAAAGAAAATTACTCTGTTACCATTTTTTTGATACGCCCATGATTTAAGTTATGAAAGTTTGTTTTCAAACAACGAAAGCAAGGAAAAAAGTACACAAGCGCATTTTTGTATTCTGCAACTGTTAACAGCCAACTTTAAAAGAAAAATAAATTTTATGTTGATGTAAACTTTTGTTTGTTACTATTTCTATTCCACTTCGATTTAATCAATCTGGATTAACGTACATTGTGGTTTTTATTGCTATTGAATTTTTAGCTGTAAAAGTTTTACATCAATGACTCGATTCTCAAGGTAAAGATTCCAAAGGAATTTTTATGTCACTGCAAAATTACCAGTTATTTTCACAATGCGATTTTTGGAAATATTTTAAGCTTTTTTTATGGAACTATACAGGGCGGTCCGAACTGTATTCCGGAAACTCCGCCAGTATAATCTGCGGATAAAAATAAGTACAAAAGTTCGTATAAATAATAGTATAATTTTATATATAATAAGTAATATTTATCTGATGGAAATATACTGATTTTTATGACTTCGACTTTATTCAGACAAATAAAATCATAATTTTATTGAGCTAATTTTACTAAACATATAAAACTTATGAAAGTATAAAATATTTATAACTTCAATATCAACCTCCCTTTTATATCTCAGGAAATAATAATTCTACCAATATAACTCTATAATTAGCCAATAGAATAGATATACAATAATACATAATAGAAGTTTAATTTTTTAAGTCCACTAGATATTTTATTTCTAAATATTTACGTTCATTTGCCTTTTTGTTTCTTTCCTTTTTCAATTTTTTTTTAATCCGTTTTAATAATTGTAAGGCTTGTAAATATTATACAACTTGCAGCTCAAAGAAAAAATACGAAAATTATAAATTTGAAGAACTTAAATACAACAATCCGCTCATAAATCCCGTTAATCTTTTGTAACAAAGCATGAATAAAAGCATTTAAAAGCGCTGAAAAAAGTTTCAAACAATTATTTCATATTTTATGATCTGTATGATGTATTTAGAAAAGGGAAATTTTTAAATTACTTAGGGCCCCATTTTATAAATTACTTTTCAACGGTATTATATTGCGTTTCTTGCATTCTTTTGTTGTGGAGGCATGATAAACGATCTCAAAGTCTTGAATACTTTATGAAAGAAACATTAATTATTTTTTATTGCTACTGTTTAGCCGTTAATTCTTTGTTTCATATTTAATTGATTTTATTACTTATTACTATTTCTTTGTGCTTTCTTTGGTCTTCTAAGATATTATGTAGGTAGATGTTATGTAATGTGCAATAAATTACATCTTTTTCCGAACTGTATTTCAGAAACTTCGGCAGCATATTCTGCAGATAAAAATAAGTAAAACTGTTCGTATAAATCTATGTCGTAAAATGTCTAGTTTCGCAGACATAGGGTGTAGAAGTTTCATTTTTACAGGGAGCAAGTATCTAAGATGAAAGAGGAAGAAAGCGTTATAGAAATTCATTTTCGTTCTTAATGTTAAATATTGTCTACATCTATACGATGATGAGATTTTTTTCTATTACTTTGTTTATGTGAATGATCACATGGAATGATCCAATTTATCACACTTTGGGATGATCCAATTTAACTTGTCGTCCACTATTAAACCCAGATATCTTATTTGTGATACTTTCTCTACACTTAAATTGTTTATTTTTATGTCGAAATTTGTGACATTTTTATTTTTTTGATAAAGAAACATATACTTGGTTTTATCTATGTTAATTTTTAACTTGTTTGAATATAGAATTGTTTAATTAGAATTAACTTGTTTAATTAGAATTAACGTACTTTTCAAGATCAGCATTGGTCATCGTGTGTAAGATCTCCTCATCAGTTGCTGAGTAGACTAGCACAGTATCATCAGCAAATGTGAAATACCTGTCAACTAGATATGATTCGATTAAATTGTACATATTGCCTCTAAATCGCATACGGTCTATCTTATTGAACAAAAGATCAATGCTTACAACGTCAAACGCTTTTCTAAAGTCCACAAATATAGCCATTACCATTTTCTTATCATCCAAAGCTCTGGATATATAGTCCACAAAATCTACCACGGCGCTAAGAGTGCTGCTTTTCTTAAGGAAGCCATACTGAAGAGAAGATTCTTTGTCTACCAGACTTATGAATCGGACTGATTTTACTCGTCTTCAACTCTTGCGGAAAAATTCCAATAGCAATGACTTCGTTTATTAATTTTGTCAAAACATTTACTATATTCTGTTTCAAGGTGAGTAGATCATTAACAGTTATTTGGTCATGTCCTGGGGCAGAGTCCCTTTTTAATTCCAATATGACTTCTTGAACCTCAGCATCACTAGTGGGCTCTACAAAAACTGTTTTATCACAGAAAACCTCATTCAGTGTGATATTTTTAATGGATGAGCGGATTTCATTTTCTAACTCTACCACAATCTTTTCTCCCACATGTGCAAAATAATCGTTTAAACAGTTCACCCACCTCCATTGGACTATGTAATATTCCACTCTCCGTCCTTAAAGAATTAACGCATATTTCTGATAAAAACATCAGTTTAAAAAAGTTATTAATAAATTTGCATTGTTTTTTGTATTATTTCCAATTTGGTCCCATTTTTTCGAAAGTATTGATTCTTTGAGGCTTTAGTTCTATTATTAATTTGATTTTCAAGTCTTTTAAACTGATTTTCTGTGTTGACATCTTCCGGATTTTTAACCTTAAACTTATACAGGGTGTTTCAAAAAACATGTGCAATCTCTCGTGGGGAGATTCCTCACGTAAAAAGTAAGTTATTTTTCATTTCAACATAGGCCCTATTCTGCTTTGTTTCATAGCTACAGGGTGTTACATATTTTAATGCTAAAAAAGTGTCGATAAATTCATAAGGGACATGCATATGGGTTATCAGTGGAATATTTTTCAAAAAAAAACATGTGCGCCCCTGATTTTTTTCTTTTGATATAAAAATTGTGTAGGCCGTTTAATGCCAATTAAAAGTTATCTCTTGATATTTTGTCGAATTCGGCCTCCTTGATGAGTTAAACGCAATTTTATTAATCACAATTAATAAAATTAAAATTAATAAATAATATATTTTACCTAATTTATTATTAAATATTATTACTACTAGTTATGATTAGTATTAGTCCAACTTCAGCAATTTCAAATAAAAAAATAATGGTATTTTATAAGATAGTTACAAAAAACTAATTTTAAGAAGTTTTAACATCCTGTAACTCTAAAACTATGCATTTCCATACCCATGTTTATAGGAACTTTTTTTCATATTTTTTGATGCGGAATCGATGAGTACTTATTTAAAACTTTTTGCAAGTTAATGATATTATTTTTTTAAAGGTTGCAATTAGACTTGGATCAAGGCAAATTAATAAAATTCTGTTTATATCATCAAGGAGGCCTAAATCGACAAAATACCAAGACACCACTTTTAATCAGCATTAAGTTGTTTACACTAATTCGATAAGAAGGGAAAAAAAAATCAGTACCGTACATGCTTTTTTTAGAAAAATATTCTAGTGATAACCCATATGCACGTCTCTGGTGAATATGTTGGCATTTTTTTAGCTTTAAAATATGTCGCATTTACAGTAACTTTTACCCTTAAAATTTCATTTGAAACGCTAAAAGTACTTGGGAAGAACATTATAATAAATGGAAAAAATATTAAGACTTTAACACCCTGTAACTACGAAACAAAGCAGAATCGGACCTATGTTGATATGAAAAATAAATCATATTTTTACGTGAGGAATCTCACCACGAGAGATGGCACATGTTTTTTGAAACACTCTGTATAATTTATTTCGTTGTTTTCATCATTTCAAGCAAATTATTATTTATCCATGTATTATTTTCGCGAATTTTAATAGCTTTGGTATATTCCGAGTTCTTTTTATAATGTGTTATAAGTCAGTTAATACTTGAAATGATGGAACCACGGTGCTACTAATTTTTTGTTCAAACAGTGTATTAAAATTAACATGGTCTATAACTTTGGTTTCTTGTTTTATCTTGCTTGTCCCGGGGATTATCGTAAATACCCTTTATACATCATTGTCTGTAACATAGCCATCATATTTCTCTCATGATAATTTCAACATCGAAAGATTTACAGTCCAATTTCAAACGATTTTGAATGGCGGTCTTTAAATTCATCAAACGCGTCAGCAACATTCTGACAATTTTCATAAAGAATACATTCCTGCTCCTGCGGGATCCCCCCGTTGTTTTACGAGGGCAATGATTCTGCGATCATCCCGCCGTAAAATTCTCATCCGAGCGGCTTTAACGTTCGTTATTTTCCACCGAAAAGGATGGAAACCAAAAGTAAAGAACTTATATCGCCGATTTATTAGCGATTTATAGTAATAAGAAAAAATGTAATAATGCCTTTATTGCCGTTTAAAATTCCACCGAAAAACTCGGCAATAAATAGTGGAATTCGGAAAGCGTAAATTTCGTTCTTCCTCTTATTTTTTTGCTTTCTCTGGTCCAAAAAAGCCCCGCGTAATTTGAAATCATTATTGCCTTTCTAAATTTCTATTCTAAGAGAAAAAGTCAAGCTAAATGGTTTTATTTTATTTTTTACACACCAGCAGAAAACTGTGTTCGAAGGATTAAATCAATTTTTATTAATACACTTACTAGAGATGAGCAAAAAATTGCAATCAAATGGCATTCTGCGACTCAATCGCATTCATTGCAATCGCATTGGTTCTCATAGGAAACTGCGGTTGCGATTTCTTCTATTTGCGAGTTTCAATTTAGGCAACCATTATTACTATAGCTGCGATTTGCGATTTTGCTGCAATTGTGATTTTGTAAACTGGGACCAAAGCTGGGTCATTTCTATATGCGAGTTTGAATTTTAGTTGCGATTTTCGATATTGTTGTGTATACCGGTTGTTAATTTGTTTATTACTTGCGCCAAGAGCTTTGTGGTTGAAATATGGCAACCTCGGCCCGCTCGTCGAGAGATGACGCGACGGAACGAGTCGGCAGCTTAGCTTAGTACTCAAATACGTTTAAATAAAATATACGGAGGGTACCGCTTAAATTCCTGTCCCGATATTGAAGGATAGCTATAGAATTTCAATGCATTTCCTACATAAGTCTATCCTTGTGTTGTATGAAGTTTGACTAAACAAGAATGAACTTATGTCCGGAAACCATACAGACTCGATTTTCTGTCCTTCAATCATCATCATCATCATCATTTAGCTTATACCGTCCACTGCTGAACAAAAGCCTCCCTTAACTCTAGCCATTCCTTTCTATTTTGTGCCACTTGAATCGAGTTTCCAGCCACCCTCTTAATATCATCTGTCCATCGACTAGGAGGTCGTCCTCTGCTTCTGTAGGCCTCGTGTCTCGGTTTCCATTCCACAAGTCTATTTGTCCACCATCCATCTGTCATCCTAGCCACATGTCCTGCCCAATTCCATTTAAGATGTAAGACAGATATCACCCCATCTCTTACTCCTGTTCGATTTCGTATTGTATAATTGGGTATTTTATCTCTGAGTGTAACTCCCAACATGGACCTTTCCATTTTCCTTTGCATGACCTGTATTCTGTGTATGTTCTTTTTTGTCAAAGTAAGCGTTTCAGCTCCATACGTGAGGATAGGCAAGACACACTGGTTAAAGATCTTTCTTCTTAAACATATGGGAATATCAGATCTCAGTATATGCCTTAGTTTACCGAATGCCGCCCACGACAAACCTATTCTTCGTAGAATTTCGTGGGTCTGATTATCCCTTCTAATACCGATCTCATGCCCTAAGTATTTATATATATGAACTTGTTCCAAAGGTATGTTATTAATGTTTAAATATCCACTCAGTACGAGGTTTGTCATGTATTGTGTCTTTGACAAGTTAATTTTCAAACCGACTTTTTCCAAAGCATCATTCAGCATATCCAGCATATTCTGTGCCCCTGTATGTTGTCTGTTATTAAACTAATGTCATCTGCAAAACAGAGATGATTTATCAATTTGCCATCGATGTTAATTCCTGTTGAATCCCAGTTTATCATTTTTAACATACTTTCTAGCACAGCAACGAATAGATTAGGGGACAGTGTGTCACCTTATCTTACCCCTCGATCGATATTGAATTTGTCTATGCATTGATTTGTCGATATTCTGACGTTTGCCGTGGCATGATCATATATATGTCTTATGATTGGTTAGGTTAGGGTTTTCTTCCACTGGTTTACCGAATCGAAGGCCTTTTCAAAATCCACAAAGACAAGCATTAGTGGTCTATTATACTCAATGCATTTCTCGATAAGGACCTTGACTGTTAGAAGATGGTCATTTGTTCCGTAACCTGATCGGAAACTTGCTTGTTCGCTCGAAAGAAAAAAGTCTATTTTATTTGTCAAACGCTTGGTGAGTATTTCAGCAAATAATTTGTATACGTGGCTAAGAGGGCTGATCGGCCTATAGTTTTTAAGGTTTGTAACGTCACATTTTTCTTGTGTACAATAATGATGGTTGCGTTGTTCCACTGTGATGGGTTATTTCTTCTTCAATGCATTTATTAAATAGGACATTTAAAGCTTTGATGATTTCTGGTTCTCCTTCTATTGACTCTATTACCAGTCCATCGTCGCCGGCAGCTCTATTGTTTTTCATATCTCTAAGAGCACTGATAATTTCTTCCTCGGTTATTTATGGAATTTCTTCCGACTCCTGATTTATTACCTTTCGGATGTTGATTTTGATCCCCTGCTGTTTTGATGAGTAAAGTTCTTGATAAAAAAGTTTAATAGAGTGTAGGATTTTCTGTTAGGTCCTTCAATACTGGGACGTAAATCCTCTCATTGCTCTTATGGGAAGGCCGTCGTATATTTTATTTAAACGCATTTGTTAGTACTCATTTGGAATTTAGGCAGTGTTGCCATTCTGTTCCACAATAAGTAACCGTCCAGTTAACAATCTGTATAATGTTGTGCTCTATTGAAGCATTTTATAGTAAACAGCTATTGAATTTTCTCTCTGATATTATTTATTTATAGAGAAGGTATTAATTTTCTATAGGGTTATTTTCTATATATCATAATATATCGGGTGTTTCTCAAGAGTGGTTCACCCAATTTTTTATGATAACAAAATGAGATTTTGTATCTTAGTATATGACATGGATTAAGATTGATTGACGTATTCAATTGTTTTCGGTCACTTCCTGTTTCACCGGAGATAACTACAACTTTTGAGTTTTTAATGGCACTCTCGGTATTTTATTACTTTATTCGATAGAAAATGACACTCTGAATAGAATGTCATATATCATATGGTAACTTTTGACATTTTCGCTTAGAAAATCGTGTTTTAAATTTCAATCTAGAATGTCATGGCTATGTTAAAAACACTAATTTTCGATCGTCTATTGTTTTCCCGTCTCGGCGAGTTAAAAGATGCTCAAATCATATTTTTAATCATATCTCAATTTTTTCAAATGGAACGAGAGTGGCTCATTGGCATTTGGCATATTTAGAAATTGCATTTTTTACGAATAATTTGGTTTGGTAAATTTTAAAATTGCAATCGCAGTTTTGCTCATCTCTAACACTCACCGCTACGAAAAACAAGCACCTTAAAATTTTCAAGTAGTTAAAAACTTTATACCGGGTGCGTCTCAAAAGTGGCTCACCCCTATAACTTTTTTCTTTTTTTTTCAAATATCAACGAGATTTGGTATGCATGACATAAATTATGATTGATTGACGTATTCAGTTGTTTTTGGTCACTTCCAGTTTAACCGGAAATGATTACCAATTTTTGATTTTTAATATCACCATTGGTCTATTTTTACTTTATTCGATAGAAAATGACACTATCAATAGAATGACATATCATATGTCAACTTTTGACATTTTTGCTTAAAAACAAATCGTATTTTAAATTTCAATCTAGAGTGCCATGGCGTTAAAAACACCAATTTTTAATCAAGGAGCCTTAGAAAAATAGATTTGTTTATCTAATGTTTTTCGTGTCTTGTCCTGGCCGGTTAAAAGATAATTTTTTCAATTGGAACAAGGATGGTTCATTAGCATATTTGTAAAGAAACATTTTTTACGAATAATTTTGTATCACACACTTGGTATGTAAGTGGAATTGTCGTTATGAACCGCATGTTACAATTTTACAAACAAATCGTGCGAAACAATGCGAAAATGTCGAAAGTTAACATATGATATGTCATTCTATTCAGAGTGTCATTTTCTATCGAATGAAGTAAAAATATACCGAGGGTGCCATTTAAAAATCAAAATTTGTAGTCATTACCGGTCAAACAGGAAGTGAGTAAAAAAATTGAATACGTCAATCAATCCTAATTTATGTCATATACAAAAGTACCAAATCTCGTTTTGTTATCTAAAAAAAAATGAAAATAATGAAACAACTTTTAAAAAATTTATCAGATATGTAGTTATCTGTAGTATAATTCACACATTCGAAAACGCAATTTTTAGCCTTTTATATCTTTGTGTGTCAAATTTGATAGATATCCAAGAAGAGATCGTCAATTTTTTATGTCATTTTTAATCAAATTTAAAGAAAAAAAACTATCGCCAAAGTTAAATTTCATCTAATGAAATTGAGAGAAAAAGTCCCATAATATGGGTAACTCTGTATATTGATCTGCTGTGTTTTTATAAATCTAAAAAAAGAAAATCATCTTTTAAAATTAGCTGCTGCTGTTGCACATGCCCCTACGAGTATGCATATTTCATTTAGTAAATGCTAATCTAATAACATTATGCTTTCCGCCTACGCTAAAATGTTTGTACTTCAATTACTTAGAAGTTTATCTTTTTATACTACATATTCAACTCCGTAATGTAGTTAACGTTAAAATATTCCAAGCTTGCCTAATAAACAAGATGCACTAAATAAAATGCAAATTAAATTAATTTATATATTTGTTTTAAAATTTGATGTAAGTGATTAGGTACTAAATTTTATTATTTATTTATGTATATAATCTGTCCAACGACAAGATCCTTGACAGTGATAGATGTGTCTGTCATTTTAATTTCAAAGTAGTTTATTTTATTTTACAAAGAAATAAGTTGGTACAACTAGAACGCATAGCAGGAAAATAATATATTATTTAAAATTTGACTGATAAGTGATTACTTCAAAATATTGTGAAAAAAGCTCTATAAAACTGAAAAAATGTAATCGAGTTGGTTAATTAACTTTAATCTTAATTTTTTCAAACCAGTACCTTTTGACATTATTTTTCTGCAGCACTAAAATCCATTATTTACCTAACATGTGATGTCGATATTTTACAGCTACTCCAGTTGGTTTAGTACGATCCTTGTACAATATACAAGACGCACTTATCTACGACGAGATGGTATACAAACTTTATTGATGCTAACTTTACTGGTGTACAAGACTTTTTTGCCTGGGTAGCGAGTATTAACTGTAAACTGTGCTCTGGGTCTACAGTTAATGTTCCCTCGATTTTTCCTTCACTTAACTTCAAAAGACACAAAACACACGTAATAACACGAATCAAAATGTATCATCTTCCAAAACGCAGATATTTGATATAAGTTGACACAAAATTATAACCTATAATTTGGCAAGACTTTGACAAGTCTTAAAAATCTAAAGGCGAGTTCATACGCATCGGCGTCCGTTTGTCGTTCATCGTTCCGTTAAACCAATAAAGTTGAAATACGATCTGTCATTTTTGAAATAAACCAATAAAACTGGTTAAAAACAACAAGAGACGACGCATGACGGATTTATATTTAAACCCATCCATAGTTAACTTAAAAAATATTAGAAACTTTTTTTAGTAAAATAGATAGATTGGTATGGGACGTCATCTGCTATTCTTCTGTCATCGTCTGTCAAAATTTAACCTGAGAAAAAAAAACAGAGTATACAAAAAAATTGCTAAAAAATGCGTTAGATTTATTTAAAAAAAAACGCCAATTTACTTTTATTTTTATTATGACTAGTCTCTATCTTTCATTTTCGTATTGTCAACCGAGGCGAATGAGCTGCGCCACCCTGTATATAGATGTGTGTCCATCTTTGGTACAATATGCTTCTTTACGCCTATTTACCTGTAAAATTTATCTGTTCCAAAGTTGTCCTAAAGTGCAATAACTAAAGTATCTACTGCTTAGAATATTGATTTCATATTTTGGCTAATTTTTGTGTTATAATACACATGTTAAATGACACTGCTTAGGTTTAAATATTTTTTTTGTGGACGTATCAACGAAAAACCCTAAATTTACCCCGGTTTACGGTAGTAAATAACTTTTTATCTATTCATGGATTTTAATACAAAGATCTGTCCTGTCTAACGACAAGATCCTTGACCCAACCTTGACCGTGATAGATGTGTCTGTCATTTTAATTTCAAAGTAGTTTATTTTATTTTACAAAGAAATAAGTTGGTGCAACTGGAACGCATAGCAGGAAATTCATATATTTAAAATTCTACTGATAAGTGATTATTTCAAAATATTGCGAAAAGAACTGTTTAAAACGGAAAAAATGTAATCGAGTTATTTTATTAAAAAAAAACGGTATGTATTAGAACAAAACACCGCATACCAAAAAAATATAAAAAGAACTATTTCTTTCTTTCAAGCCACAAGATACTTCCCGCGTTTATTATTATACTAGCGTGTACCCGCGACTTCGTTCGCGTCGACAACTGGATAAAATTTTCTCACATTTATGTCAGCATGAGAAAAAACAATATGGCGATATGATTATATAACTTGGTAATATTTGAGAGGTAGTTTCATCGCGTTGGAAATTGACTTTCGAAAAATCCGTTTGCCAAAAATAAGCTTTTTACGTCAAGCAGTTTAAGCAGAATCGTGGTTAATCAATTACCCAACTTTTTGGAACACCCTGTATGATTTTTTAAAAAATTTCAAAATATGTAAAAAAAAACAAAATAAATTATACGTGTCCAAGCGTTTTCCCGAAAGACTAACCGTTTTTTAAATAACAAATTGTAATATTTGAGGGGCGTTTTTGCCCTCTTGGAATTTGAGATTCGAGAAACCCCTCCTTATCAAACCTCTAGACCCCACAGTCAATCCGTTTGCCAAAAATCAGCTTTAAACGTTAAGCAGTTTAAGCAAAATCGTGATTACTCAATGGTTATATTTTATGAAACACCCTGTATAAATTTTTAAAAAATCTTAAAATATGTAAAACAACAAAATAAAATATACGTGTTTAAGAGTTTTTCCGAAAAACTCACCGTTAAATAAAAAAAAATAATATTTGAGGGATAGTTTCACCCCCTTAGAATTCGAGTTTCGAAAAATCCCTTCTTATCGAACCTTTACACCCTAAAGTCAATTCGTTTTCCAAAAATGAGCTTTTTACGTCAAGCGCTTTAAGCAGGATCGTGATTAATCAATGACCAGATTTTTTGAAACACCCTGTATACATTTTTAAAAAATCTTAAAATATGTAAAAAAACAAAATAAAATATACGTGTTTAAGCGTTTTTTCGGAAACTTGACCGTTTTTTAAATAAAAAATATTGTCAGTCACTTAAGGATTTTATATATTGGTATAGATTTATCAATATAACTTATGTACAAATCCAAATTTGTAATATTCCACAGGAATAAATAAAACAACATAAATAAAACGAACTGTTTTATTAATAATAACACTTACCAAATTTTATATCTTAAAGGTTGATTAATTAACTTTAATGTTAATTTTTTTAAACCAGTGCCTTTTGACTTTATTTTTCTGCAGTACTAAAAATCCATTATTTACCTATCGTGTGGATTGTAGTAAAAACATCGTGATTGCCTCTGCTTACTTTCCGGGTGACGGGGAGGCACCGCCTCCGGAGGTACGGGAGCTCGTGCGATTCTGCAGCCAACGGCGACTACCTCTGCTATTGGGATGCGACTCCAATACACACAATGAGGTATGGGGAAGCACTAACACTAACACTAGAGGTGAGTGTTTGCCAGAATTCCTCTTAGCATGCAATCTTGAAGTTTCTCAATGTAGGGAACAGCCCCACGTTTGTGACAAAACGCGAGCAAGTGTTAGACTTAACAATCGGGAGTGCTGGTGTAATCAGTTACGTGAAACAATGGAGGGTCTCAACGGAACCCTCCTATCAGATCACAGAATCATCGAGTTCAAATTAGAGGAATAACACCCCAAACAGAAACTCAGAAGGAATCCAAGAAAAAACAGACTGGGACATGTATAACACCAATCTCGTAGACAACCTAAACCGTATAGATGCAAGTAGGGCCAGAAACCATCTGCATCTAGAATGGTACGCAAGGGAAGTCAGCGGTGCAATAGCATATGAATCTAGTTGCCCTGCAAGTAAAGGCATACAAAAAAGTAACAACAAGCCCTGGTGGAACAAGAAGTTGGCCAAACTTAGATCGGAGGTCCGACGACTCTTTAATAGAACTAAATCCAGTGGCGAATGGCAGCTCTACAGCGAGAAATTAACTGAGTATGAGAAGGAGATAAGAAGGGCAAAGCGGTCTGACTTTAGATCCTTTGCGAAAACATCACTTCTACTCCTGATGCAGCTAGATTACACAAAGCTATGGCCAAGAGTGGATCTATCCCCAACATGGCACTTAAGAAATCTGACGGAAGCTACACGGAGGGAGAGGAAGAGAGAGCAAATCTCCTACTTTATACACACTTTCCAGGTAGCATACCTATTGATACTTATGTAGCTCCCACTGAACCCCACAATCCTTGCAGGGAAGATTGGGAAGTGGCCAAGCTAGTAATAACAGAACAAAAGCTGAAATGGGCGATCGACACCTTTCAGCCCTATAAAGCAGCAGGAGTGGATGGGATCTTTCCTGCCCTTCTAAAGGAGGGTCAGCAAATAGCTACTCACCATCTACTAAGCATTACAAGAAGCAGTCTAGCGATGGGATATATACCAACCACATGGAGAAGAGCAAAAGTAATCTTCATACCCAAAATAGGCAAAACTGACTGGACAAATCCCAAGTCATTTAGGCCTATTTGTCTCACATCGTTCATACTAAAAACGCTGGAGAAAGTAGTTGACAACCATATTGGAGAAAATCATCTAAAGGTTAAACCACTGCATGATAGTCAGCATGCATATAGAACGGGCAGATCCACAGAAACTGCTCTGTACCAATTAACGGAGCTAATACAGACAAGTCTGGATAGCAAAGAAACAGCAATTTGTGCCTTCTTGGATATTGCGGGGGCGTTTGACAATATACCACATAAGGTGGTCAGGCGATCTCTAGAAACAAGAGGGGTGAACAGAACTATTATTCGCTGGTTTTGGGAAATGCTGTCAACACGAACAGCAGAGGCTCAGATGGGCACCAAAACTGTAGCTGTTAAAACAACGCAAGGAACTCCACAAGGTGGAGTAACCTCCCCTTTGCTGTGGAGCTTGGTGGTGGATGAACTACTAGATGAATTAACTCTAGCGGGAATACACTGCATTGGGTATGCAGATGACATAGTCATGATCGCTCGGGGGAAACATGAAGGCACCTTGTGTGATATTATCCAAAGAGGACTCCGTATCACTGAGAGATGGTGTAGGACTGTCGGGCTGAGTATCAACTCAGACAAAACCGCGATAGTGCCATTCACCAGAAGGCGAAGTCTGAAAAACTTGAAAAGAATCCAACTAGATGGAAAGGAAATACTGCCAACACAGGAAGTTAAATACCTGGGAATAACCCTGGACAGTAAACTCCTGTGGAACAGGCATATTAAGAACACTACCAGCAAAGCCATAAAGGCTCTCATGATATGCAGAAGACTGGCCGGAAATAGATGGGGCTGCTCCCCTAACATTTTGCGCTGGATGTATACCATGATAGTAAGACCCATGATTACTTATGGAGCAGTTGCCTGGTACACAAAACTAGAGCAACGGACGGCAAGGCTAAACCTATGCAAAGTCCAGAGACTAGCATGTGTTTGCATCACAGGAGCCATGAGAACCTGTCCAACAGCAGCAATGGAGGTCATTCTAGATCTAACACCACTGCACATTGTCATTGGTAGGTATGCGAATGCGACAATGATTAGAATGGTCACTAACGGAATTAGTACTGGGAGAATTTTCAGATCAGGGGCTTGGAACAACCTCAAAAAGGAAATACCACTTCTGCAACTCCCAGTGGACGATATGCCAAGAACGTACAACTTTGACAAACATGTCAATGTAGTATTGAGCAATAAGAAGGATTGGAAGAGCGAAACGCTTGCCCAGCAGTTAAAAGACCATACCATAACTTGGTATACTGATGCTTCCAAAACCAATACGGGAACAGGGATCGGAGTGTTTGCGCCGAGAGCTAATTACTCCGAACCAATGGGCACTTACCCTAGTATCCTACAGGCAGAAATCTACGCTATCGAGAGATGCGTACAACTTATCTTAGATAGGAACTATCGGAAACAAGAAATAGCCATCTTATCTGATAGTCAAGCAGCGTTAAAGGCGATCAACTCAGTATCAATCAATTCGAAATTGGTCAAAGAATGCATAGAGAAGCTGAATAAATTAGGCAAAGAAAACAAAGTCCTCCTACACTGGGTGCCTGCTCACCAAGGGATAGAAGGCAATGAAAAAGCAAATAATCTAGCTAGGAAAGCAGCGAACACTCCACTAACTGAACCAGAACCGTTCTGCTTTCCAAGTGGTAACCAACTCAAGGCGGAACTCAAGAACTTGGAAGATTCCATCCGCAACCTGGAATGGAAATTTTCCAATGGTCTAAGACACTCGAAGAAGTTTCTGAGGGCTTATGATGAAGAAAAATCACAGATCTTCCTGGGTCTGAGTAAGAACAATCTTCGGATTGTCACGGGGTTTTTAACAGGACACTGTCTCCTCAACGAACACCTCAGTAGATTGAAACTAAGAAGAAACGGCGAATGCAGATTCTGTGGGGAAGATGGGGAAACACCAGTACACCTCATCACTGAGTGCGCCGAGATGACAACCATTCGTGCCATGAATTTTGGTACGATGATATTGGAGATGGAGAACTACCCTCTATAAAACCGTCCCAGATACTGGCTTTTGTCAAAGCCCTGGGACTGTATGATGAGTTATGATTCAAGAAAGGGGGACGCAATGGATCTGTAAGGTCGAAGTGATTAACCCCCCTCCCACTCATTCTAAATTCTAAAATTCTACCTATCGTGTGATATTCTACAGCTAGTCCAGTTTTTAGTATATGTTTAGTACGATCACAGTACGATTCTTGTACCATATTATACGAGATGCACTTATCTACGGCGATATGGTATACAAACTTTATTGATGGTAACTTTAATGGTGTATAAGACTTTCTGCCTGGGCAACGAGTATTAATTATAAACTGTGCTCTGGGTCTACAGTTAATTTTCCCGCTATTTTTCCTCCACTTGACTTCAAAAGACACAAAACACACGTAATAACACGAATCAAAATGCATCATCTTCCAAAACGCAGGCTATTTGACATAAGTTGACACAAAATTATAACCTATAATTTGGCTTGGCAAGACTTTGATAAGCCTCAAAAATCTAAAGGCGAGTTTATACGTCGGCGCGGCGCCTGTTCGTTGTTTATCGTTCCGTCAAACCAATAAAATTGAAATATGATCTGTCATTTTTAAAATAAACCAATAAAACTGGTTAAAAACAACAAGAGACGATGGATGACGGATTTATATTTAAACCCATCCATAGTTAACTTAAAAAATATTAGAATTTTTTTTAGTAAAATAAATAGATTGGTATGGGACGTCATCTGCTATTCTTCTGTCATGGTCTGTCAAAATCTAACCTGAGAAAAAAAAACAGAGTATACAAAAAAATTGTGTCAGATTCCAACATAATTGTTTTAATTTAAATTAATCCGATTTTATCACAAAAATTACGTGATATTTGCCAAAACCCCCTCTCTCCCCGACATGAGATTTAGTTAAATTCGGCTTGACCCCCTTCCCCCCTTGATTCCCTCACGTAATTAATAGATGCCCCTAAAGAATCTGGGCCATTATCTACGTGTATTAAATATCACCAAACCAAACTTTTATCGATAGATAATAGAACTTTTGTTGGCTCCGAGGAATTCTTTCGAACTCAAGAGGAACGTTTCATCGATTTCAAATTGGTAAAATGATCGCATCGTGTAGAAATAAGAATTTTTAAAGTGGTATTGGCCAATTTCACGCTTGACGGATACGAACTATAAATAAATGTTTTGTCTACGAATGAAGTAAACTTGAAATATTCTGTGTTATACTGCCTGTCGTTTGTCAAGATCTTTACGATAAAAATTCGCTTTTAAAAAAAATAACAATTACCATTATCTTATTGACATAGAAGTTACAAGATATTTGGTTTTTATTGTCTGCCCAAGGACAAGATCCTTGACAGTGATTGATGTGTCTGTCATTTTAATTTAAAAGTAGTTTATTTTATTTTACAAAGAAATAAGTTGGTACAACTGGAATGTATAGCAGAAAATTAATATATTTATTTAAAATTTGACTGATAAGTGATTACAGAAGCGATTACTTCAAAATATGTATTGTGAAAAAAAAAACTGAATAAAACTGAAAAAATGTAATCGATTTATTTTATTTAAAAAAAAACGGTATGTGTTAATACAAAACAAACAAGAACAAAATGCCACATACCAAAAAAATATAAAAAATAATTATTTTTTAATTTCAAACTTCAAGAAACTTTTCGCATTAATTATTATATTTATCAATACAACTTATGTACAAATACAAATTTGAAATATTCCACAGGAATAAATAAAACAACATAAATACAATAAACTGTTTTATAATAACACTTACCAAGTTTTATACCTTAAAGGTTGATTAATTAACTTTAATAATTTTTTTTTAATTTTTTTAAACCAGTACCTTTTGACATTATTTTTCTGCAGTACTAAAATCCATTATTTACCTATTGTGTGATGTCAATATTTTACCGCTACTCCAGTAGTATATGTTTAGTACGATCCTTGTACCATATATGAAATGCACTTATCTACGACGAGATGCACTTATCTCGACGACGATATAAACTTTATTGATGGTAACTTTATTGGTGTATAAGACTTTCTGCCTGGGCAGCGAGTATTAATAACTATAAACTCTGATCTGGGTCTACAGTTAATTTTCAATCGGTTTTTTCTCCACTTGACTTCAAAAGACACAAAACACACGTAATAACACGAATCTTCTTCCCAAATGTGTTCCCAAAACGCAGATATTTTTCGCAAGCTTTGACAAGCCTTAAAAATCTAAAGTCGAGTTCATACGCATCGGCGTCGACGTCCGTTTGTCGTTCATCGTTCCATCAAACCAATAAAATTGAAATATGATCTGCCATTATTGAAATAAACCAATAAAACTGGTTAACAACAACAGGTGACGACGCATGACGGATTTATATTTAAACCCATCCATAGTTAACTTAAAAAATATTAGAAACTTTTTTTAGTAAAATAAATAGATTGGTATGGGACATCATCTGCGTTTCTTCTGTCATCTTGTGTCGAAATCTTACCCGAGAAAAAAAAAACAGAGTTATAGTTACTTTATATTGGGAGTGTTATAAGAGTAACAAAAAGAAAGATCAACTGGTAAAAAAGGCTTAACGGCATTCATCGATTCAGAAACCTTCTTCTTCTTGTTTTTATTTAATTTGGTTAACATAAAGTTTCGGCCAGAAAGATCACTGACCGCTATCGAGTCCTTCTTCAACTATTTTAATTCAGCAACTAGCAATTTAAGGAGATCTTCTTCAAATTGTCCAACCATTAGTAGGAAAAACAACTTTATTTGTTAAGAATTCAAAACACTTTGTAGAAATACTTAAGAACATAATTAGGTCAGGCAAATTTGTTGGTTTTGATGTGGAAAATTTATATACTAATGTACATATTAACCATAATATATTAAAGTAACCCTTGGAGGAATCATTAGACATTGTCGAGACTAGATTAAGGACAGACATAACATTTTCTGAAAGAACTTCGCTGCTTCTTGGGGGAGTGATGGAACTCATGTTGATGTCTGCATAATTCTTATTTTCAAGTTAAAAATAAGTTTTACGCTCAAAATAATGGTTTACTGATGGGTTCCTCGCTCTCTCCAGTGATAGTTAACATATATAATGGTTTGAGACCCATATAAAATGGTTTGAGACCCATGCCATTAGCTCTGCACTCGTCAAACCTAAAATCTGGCTCGGATATATTGAGTATACTTTCATAATATGGAACGGAACCGACAGACAGTGGAACTTCTTTATCAATCATCTCAATTCACAAAATGATTCCATGAAATTTACGATTGAGAAAGAGAAAGGCCAGTCTGCCGTTTGTGATGTCCTTGTTAGTAGAAATGGGGGATTTATTGAGACTTCTGTATTGTAATCGCAGAACATTTTCCGATGCACGTCATCAATCATATCGACATTGACACTAAAGTCTATAAACCTGACTAAATGAAATTTTGGCAAAAATGTTTAAATTTGTTGTATAATTTAAGATACCGAGCAGCTCTTCATTTTACTTTATAGAGCAAATGATTGTAACAGATATTTTATTTAGATTAAAGCTGCAAAAATTAGTTTAAACTGAATTTTATTATCGCTATGTTGGTAATATTGCGCCGTTTTCAGCAAGGTTGCCGTTTATTATTTGACAATTATCCTAATGTCAATCGTTATTTTGTATAATATCGTGTTGTTGTTGAATCTGTATGAGTAATTCTTGTTTTTTTACCTATTTTGAGAGTTTTTTTTTTAAATTGCAGTATTAAGCACAAACAGTTCTTTTAAGAACTAAATTTTTGAGTTTTTGTATTGCATTTCTTAAAATTGTATGTTGAAAATATGCATTTAAACAGTCGAAGCAAAGAGCATGTAGCTTCCCTGATAAATTATTTTGAACGAGAACGTGACAATAAAGGTCCTTTATTACCCTTGACTGCAGTCAGAGAAGTAAGTATGATTGATAAGCACAGTACACCACTTTCAAAGTTATTTTTATGTTAGTTTTTATTAAATTCTGTGATTATTAGTTTGTGCATTAATAACACCCTCTTACTTGTTATTACCACTTATGGTGTTGTATGATGTACATCAATAAATAAATAAATAACCCATAATAACGCTTCGAATAATCTTCATAATGGACTAGTTTTTGCCAATATGTAATAAGTAAAATAAGCTATAAAACAAATAAATCAATTAATTACTAAAATATTAGTTATTAAATTAAAAATAAAACG
Organism: Sitophilus oryzae; assembly: GCF_002938485.1. Lineage (NCBI taxonomy): Eukaryota > Metazoa > Arthropoda > Insecta > Coleoptera > Curculionidae > Sitophilus > Sitophilus oryzae. Next base: position 2,691,847 of record NW_022146393.1, read on the forward strand.
TAAAAATCTTTAAAAAATGATATAATAAATATATTGTCATTTTTAAATTAAGATTCATCTCATAAATCCATCACAATCTGGCAGCGCTGTCGCCATCGCTTTTCACTCAAAGTTGATCACGTGCATCGGAAATTGTTTTGCGATTACCATATATAGAAAACCCACACACACAGGACAATATTTAAGTTTTCAGTCAAACCATTCCGAAGCAAGTAAGAAAGGAATAGTTAAGACTTTATGTCATCGAGGAAATACCATATGCAGTGACCAAGCATCGCTTAATGTTGGATTAAATAATATTAAAATACATTTGTTTCAGAATAGTTACTCTGAGCAAGAGTAACAAGCAAAAAGTGTTCGCGTTTACTTGACAGGGCAAACTGACTCTTCAGAAAAAAAAAACTCTCTACTTGATAAACAACGTTTGTAACTATAGTTTGAAGCAGGTAACAATTCCCCACAATTATAATTAAAAAAGTGTGACAAATGTCATAGTTAAAGGTGGGCGACTAATAAACGAAAATTAAAACAGCATTTTTATTATTTTTCGGTTGTAGATAAAACGTTGTATATGACACGTGCGTTTAAACATGATTACAACACTCGTGTGATTAGAACGACTCGGTCTACGACTTCGTCCTTTTAATCGTTCACACTCGTTGTTGTAATCATGTTCATAAACACACTTGTACTGTAAATAACTATTACTGTTTTAGTATAAGTTTTTTTTTTACTTTATTCGAACTGGTAATAATTATCGATATAAACAAGTATGCTTTCGGTATATTATTAACCATTGACTAGGTTTATCTCTGATGTGGTGTATTCTGGTGATGTACTCCCGAAAACTTTTTAGTTATCTGTATTGTGCTAATCGATCTATTATTTATAAGTACAAGATTAGTAGTTATGGGATATTCACGAAACTTTGTAGAGGCCGCAAACATGGGATTCTGGAATAAAGGTAGGTCATTATGGAAAAGTTTGTTTCTATTATATATATTAAATTGGTATGGAAATTAAACATGTCCATAACATACAATACTTATCTTCATTAGTAACATTAGTACTATTATTTGTAATGCTGAGAGGAATGCTGATGGAATTAGGCAACTAAAAAATCACGACTCACCTCAACCGAAACTTTCTAGCTAGAAATATCGCTCAACTAAAGGTAAACATTTGCATTTACTCAATGTGTTTACTAAGTTTCAACAATTTGATTTCAATAGGAAGATAAATAAAACTTTTATTCCATGATATTTGATTTCCTGTTTACAGTTTATTATGCAGGAGCTACACTAAATTTTAGTTAATTAGTTCAAGACAAAAAAAATCTATTAGATTAAAGAAGGTTTTTGTTTATTTTAACGAATACACATATAACTGATGTGCTTCAATATTAAATCAGACTAAAATATTGTTTTCAGAAATAAAGAAGCTTAAAACATTCCAAAATAAACGTATAGGGTGTCCCATTTTCGTGTATCCTCCTCCTCCTGCCTATTACTCTATCAGAGTATGGTGACATTATGATCTTGCATTGATTGTGTCTCTCCATGTTGTTCTGTCTTGCGCAGCAGTACTACTACAAATAACTATATATACTCAACATATTTAATTTTTGGAGAGATGTTTATTTTTTGTCAATAATGACATATATTGACTATTTACATTCGAAATATCGTGAGAACGGTTGCTGGTAACAATTTTTACCGACCAGATTTCTCATGTCAAAAAACTCCCAGATACCAATTTTCATCCTTTCGTTACTTCAGAAATTATTTGGAAAAAATCGAAATAACAGTGAAACTCCTAGACCCTGTATCTATGAAACTAAGAATTTTAGGACATACATTTATACGAACTTTTTTACTTATTTTTATATGCAGAATATGCTGCCAAAGTATCCGGAATACAGTTCGGACCACCCTGTATTATGCCGGGTGCGTCTCGAAAGTGGCTCACCGCTATAACGGTTTATTTTTTCAGATAAAAAAACGAGATTTGGTATGTTAGTATATGACATAAATTCATGCGTCGGATTCATTGACATATTCTGTTGGCAACTGTTTTTGGTCACTTCCGGTTTCACCGGAAATGACTACAACTTTTGATTTTTAAATGGTACCATCGATATTTTTTTAATTTATTGGATAGAAAATGACATTCTGAATAGAATACATAACGACAATTTGACTTGAAATACCAAGTGTGTGGTACCAAATTAATCGTAAAAAAATGCTTTTTCCAAATATGCTAATGAGCCACCCTCGTTCCATTTGAAAAAATTGATATATGATTAAAAATACGATATGGGCATCTTTTAACCGGCCAGGACAAGTAACTAAAAACATTAGACGATCGAATCTATTTTTCCAAGGCTCCTTGATTAAAAATTAGTTTTTTTAACACAGCTATGGCACTCTAGATTGAAATTTAAAATACGATTATTTTTAAGCGAAAATGTCAAAATTTGACACATGATATGTCATTCTATTCAGAGTGTCATTTTTATCGATTAAAAATTAGTGTTTTTAATACAGCCATGGCACTCTAGATTGAAATTTAAAATATAATTTGTTTTTGAGTGAATATGTCAAAAGTTGACATAGATATGTCATTCGATTCAGAAAGTCATTTTGTATCGAATAAAGTAAAAAAATACCTGTGTGCCATTTAAAAATCTAAAGTTGTAGTCATTTCCGGTGAAAAGGAAGTGACCGAAAACAATTGACAACGCCAATCAATGCTAATTTATGTCATATACTAACATACCAAATCTCGTTTTGTTATCTGAAAAATTAAAAAAGGTATAGGGGGTGAGCCACTTTTCAGACGCACCCGGTATACGTATATGTAGGCATTAAAGTAGCGATGATTAGCATTAGTTCTAATGGTCTAATTAAAGCGATGTATTCTCTAAAAGTTTTTAGTTGTCTGGATTGTGCTAACGGTGGATAATATTTTGAATTATAGGATTAGTAGTTAGAAGTTATTTATAGGAGTTTGCAGTCAGCAAACATGGAATTCTGAAATACCTGCATTTCATTTCAGGATTATTGTGGAAAAGTTTGTCATTATGAAAAGGGTAAAGAAATTAAATATATTCTTAATAAGATACCTATCTTCAATAGTAGAATTATTTGTCACACTGAGTGGCTGAAAAAGGCGGATTTTCCAGTTTATAAAAATGGGCATATAGGTAAATGAGCAGATATATAGGTACTCTGTGAATTTGCTATAGGTAGGACTATTACATCAGTGTTATAGATTTCGAAATAAATATTTTTTTTTATTTTAATTTTACTAATTGTGATTAATAAAATTGCGTTTATCTTACCGAAGTGATCAGGATCAAGAAATGGACAAAATATCAAGATACAACTTTTAATCGATGTTAAATGGTCTACACAATTTTGCAAACAAGAGGAAAAAAAGTCAGTGGCGCACATTATTTCTTTAGAAAAATATTCCAGTGATAATCCCCATGCACGTCCCCGGTAAATCTGTCGAAACTTTTTTAGCATTAAAATATGAAGAAATTATAGTAATTTTTACCCTCAAAATTTCATTCGAAAGCTAAAGACACTTGGAAGAAAATTATAATAAATCGAAAAAAAAATAAGACTTTAATCCCCTGTAGCTACGAAATAAAGCAGAATCGGACCTACGTTAATATGGAAAATAAGAGCAATATCTCTAGAAGATATGGCACATGTTTTTTGAACCACCCTGTATAAATAAATTTCTGTTCATTTAAATAAATGAAAATTTAACTGATGAGCTAGGTTACTATACTAAAATATTGTTTTCAGGTATAAATAAGCTTCAAATATCCGAAGATAAATAAATATACAGTTCTTATTTAATTGATAAATAATGTATGGGTGTATGAGAATTGTAAGGAATTTCAAATTTATTCGAACCATTTCGAAATAGAAAATGAGCTAGTAAACAAAATTAAGGGAACCAACATACAATTCCGCTCTATTTATTAGCGTAATACGCTTTGTTTTAAATTGTGTTATTCGCGTTCCGAACTGTTTATTTAAAATAGAAATTATATTCCCTTCCTTGGGGTTGCTCTGTTTGTCTGTGGAAATGGTAGAAAGGACTATTTTGGTTTTATTATATGGCAAATGCAATCTCGTAATTGAGACAACTGTTTTAAACAATATTTTTATTACTTATTACTTCAGTCAGAAAGTTTAGTGAATAACCTAGGGCGTTACTAATAAAGCTCGTGTATAATGCCCTCTGACTATCAGAACGTTAACGACTTGATACGTCATTCATTTTGTCCTTTACTTCCATGTGGAGCTAGAGAGCTTCAAGAAATGTCACCAGCACCAGTGCGTTTGGTTGTTTGCAATTGATTTGACATTTCGCGATGATCGGTTTTCGGCTTCGATGTCCTTTTTAATTTTATTTAAAGTATCTTGAACGACCAGTTCTTCTACTGCCTTGTATACTCCAGGGCCGTTATTTTCGATCCTATGGTGCTCGTGGAACAAAATCACATGAAGCTGATTTTTGGTTAATATCTAGCTTTGGTCGCCCCGATTAACATACAAAAAGTACCCACCCCTGCGAGGGTGCAAACTACCCCAAAACCACCCCCAAAGGTACATTTTTTTAGTTTTGGCCCATTATCTCGAATATGGTTGATTTTTTCAAAAAAGACTAGATATTAAAATTAAAGCCAATAAGATTATCTACAAACTGATGTGTATAAGTCTATATTTTAATTTACACAGTGGCGTGCAGCAAACGTTGAAAGTCGACAAAGTCCATTTTTTTGTACATTTTTTAAAATTTTCGTTATTTATTATACCTTATATTATTTAAACAAAGTCTTCTTCGTGGTCATCCTCGTTTTCATCAGTCTGCTTAGGGACGAGAACATTGCTACAGGACTGTCCTTGGCATTGCCAACAGAGATTGGAGCAATCTAATCCAGCTTTTCTGCAACTGCACAGTTTTCCACAATCTGTCCTACAGTTGTAGAGCACCAATTTTAAAATAAAATCTGGGGCAATGGGCTTATTAACAGTTGTTGGCACCAAAAGCCCTGTTTTTTCCATCCCCAAGAGGTAGCATGCAATTCAATCCCCAACCATGCCTGAATTTGGTGATACACCCTCAAGCTGTGGTTGGATGCAGTATCTGATGTTGGCGCAGAGATGCCAAGGAGAAGTCCGAGTTGACGCTTTGTCGTGCATTATTGTTGAATTTTACGAACCGGAGTTGATCTAATGTTTTTATTGATTTACCGGCTCCATATAAAATTAAAAGAAATTCTTCTCTTACAGAAATTAATTCAGTTTTGTTGGTATTTGGCGTTAAAAAAGCTTTTTTTGTAATTCCGGATTTTTTTCTAAAAGCTTATAGGTTGACAACTTTCCCTTTTTATGGTCGGTATGAAAATAATACTTGTGCTGACATCCAATTTTCGGAACACACTATGACAACCATCAACCAATCACAATTTTTTTTCGAATAAGAACAATCGAATAAGAACAATAAGTCGTTATTTATTAAACAACTGAGTCAAAACTTAAAAAGCTGGAGTTCAAGTATTTCAGGCAGATGGTGATGCAGATATATTTATAGTGGGCAAAGTTTTAGAATTAGGAAAATCAGAAACTCGAGTAACATTAGTTGGAGAAGACACTGACTTAATGGTTTTACTACTATTTAAAACGAAATCCGACAACATCTTTATATTAAGACCTGGCCAAGCTACAAAACTTAATAAAAGCACGCACATAGGTTCCCTGCAGAACCAGATAGGTGTCCTTACAACCTCTATCCTATTTTGCTGTGCCATTTCTGGGTGTGACACGACTTCGGCAATTTATAAAAAAAGGAAAGTTGTTAACCTATGAGCTTTTAGAAAATAATCCGGAATTATAAAGGAAAGTAGCAGTTTTTTTAACGCCAAATGCCAACAAAAGTGAATTAATTTCTGTAGGAGAATAATTTCTTTTAATTTTATATGGAGCCGGTAAATCAATAAAAACATTAGATCAACTACGGTTCGTAAAATTCAATAACAATACTGCGTGACAAAGCCTCAACTCAACCTTCTCCTTGACATCTCTGCCGCCAACATCCGACGCTGCATCCAACCACAGTTTGCGGGTGTATCACCAAATTCAGGTATGGTGGGGATTGAATTGGATGCTACCTCTTGGGGATGAAAAAAACAGGGGGAGCTTTTGGTGCCAACAACTGTTAATAAGCCCATTATCCCAGATTTTATTTTAAAATTGGTGTTCTGAAACTGTAGGATAGATTGTGGAAAACTGTGCAGTTGCAGAAAAGCTGGATTAGATTGCTCCAATCTCTGTTGGCAATGCCAAGGACAGTCCTGTAGCAATGTTCTCGTCCCTAAGCAGACTGATGAAAACGAGGATGACCACGAAGAAGACTTTGTTTAAATAATATATTATATATAATAATTTAAATAATATAAGGTACGTATTAATTTTACGCTACACGATGGAAATTATTAACACCAACATAAAGACCTTTAGTGTACGCCACTGTGTTAATTTAAATATGTACTTATATACATCATTTTGTAGGTATTACTGGATTCCATTTTGTTATGTAGTAATTTTTATTAAATCAACCATTTTTGAAATAAATAACGAAAATTTAAAAAATGTACAAAAAAATGGACTTTGTCGACTTTAAACGTTTGCTGTACGCCACTGTGTAAATTAAAATATAGACTTATATACATCAATTTGTAGATAATTTTATTGGCTTTAATTTTAATGTCTAATCTTTTTTCAAAAAATCAACCATATTCGAGATAATGGGCGAAAATTAAAAAAATGTACCTTTGGGGGTAGTTTTGGGGTGGTTTGCACCCTCACAGCGGTGGGGACTTTTTGTATGTCAATCGGGGCGACCAAAGCTAGATATTAATCGAAAATCAGCTTCATGTGATTTTGTTCCACGAGCGACCTTAAATGCATTGGGGTATGTACATACATTCCATTCAACAGCTCTGCCGGCGATGTTCTTGCCACTTCGCCTTAATGGGTGACTAATCCATCTCCATTTCCTCACTTTGATCTCATTATACACCTTCCTCTGGTTGGGTAAGCTCCATAAATCCTCATTTCTGATAGTATTTGGCCAGAATATTCCTACAGTTTTTCGCAGACAGCGGTTTATGAATACTTGGAGTTTGTTAATTAATGGCGATGTAATTTTCTAGGTCTCTGTACCATACAGCAATACTGACTTGACATTCTAATTGAAAATTTTAAGTTTAGTAAGTTGAGAGTCATGGTACAAAGAATACAAGGTATGATATTGCGCAGATTGGTCGCTACGTCAGAGGTGGTAACAGGCGCTATTGGTCAGCACGCTCCCCGCGCCAGTTCAAATCGTCAAGATATTGTAATAAGCCTGTTTTTTTTTGTTTATATACCGTCATTGAACTATCGCTAAGCAAGTTACTGTGGAGCACTGCGTAAGAGTAATGTTAGGAAGCGAGAGACCGGAGTTCGAATCTCGGCCGGGACATAACTTTTTTATTTAATTTTTTAAATACTATTGTATTCTATAGTTTACTTTTGTAGTATAAAAAAGGGGGGAACTATTTATTCTGTTATTTTTTAATCTCCGGAATAAATATAAATTGATTGTTGTTACAATACCTCATTTAATATAAAATAATATTCTACTTTTTGAAATGTATCGGGCCCTAATTGTACCTAAAAGTAAATATATTTTTACAGTCATATACCATATTCTAAACTATTTGATATTTCTGTCACTTAAAAAGTTAATTTTGCCTTGAATAATTGCCTACCAATAAATGAAATTTGAGAAATGAATTTTATAATCCTTGATGGGCATATTCTGGGTATGCAAATACTTCCTCTAAATTTTGGGTTTCGTTCAACCGATTTATTCTCAAAACCTGAAACATCTACATATAAAAAGAAGCACAGGTCCCTAATTATAATAAACTTCACCTTTGGAATTACTTCTATCACAATTACAATACATTCATCTGCATTGGCATTTTCTACTTCTCGACTGGAAACAATCAACTTCCCAACATTTTTTAAATGATGTAACAATTCTTCTTGTGGTTACTTTTCTATATATATCCTCATCTCTGTCTTCATGTGAATTCAGAGACAATGAACATGAAAATTATTTATCATAAACATCGCAAACTTAAAACATAATAAACAATTTTATACCGAATATAGAAATAAATTTAGTATTCTTAGCTATTATCGTCCAAATCCATGTTACTAGATAATTAATATTTTGGATTTTTGTCTTTTATTTTTAAATATATTTTTGGAACTGCTGGTTTTAGTAATTATTAAATTAACCGAACTAAAAAATCTTAAAAATAAACAATTCTTAACCATAACCCTAAAAAATACAAAAATGCAGATCTCCTGTCAACTTTCTTTATTTTTTATTTATTCCTTATTTTCGTAGTGACGTCACAGCGGCTCCAATTTCCCGAATCCAAGAAATTGGAGCCGCTATCGATCATATAGGGAAATGAAAATAAATTCCGTTACACATCATAATAACAAGCAACCACCAGCAATCTTCATAAGATGACGCATGGTGTCATTGATGACGTGCAACGGAAATTGTTCCAATTTTCCTATACCTTTTTTTCTTTGTACCATGGTTGAGAGTACTGTCTAGATCTCCAAATATTGTTGAGCATTCCAAATGTTATTGTGGCCTTGTTTCTTCTATTTATGATATCTTGCTCTGTGCCTCCGTTGGTTAAGATTATACTACCGAAGTAAGTAAAATTATTTACCGCCTCTATAGGTGTTGTTCCAATGATAAAGGGAGCAACATTGTTGGTACCAACTCTCATTGTTTTACCTTTTTTAATATTGATTTTAAGGCCTGCAATTCGAGCTTCATATGATAAGTCAAGTAGTTTTGATATCACATCCGGGTGACTATGGGAAAGGAGACAGATGCTATCTGCATAACTGAGACGTGCTAAAGGGAGTCCACCATATTCCACGACGATTCTTGGAAATTGTTCTATTTAGAATATCATCTAAAAGGATATCAAAAAGAAACGGAGACGTTTAAAAGAAACGCAACCCTGCATCCTGCCGTATTTTAGGCTATCAAACGTATGCTCAGAATCAATAAATATCAGGAATACAGGTGATCGCTATTCCAATAACTGAACAATAATTGTTCCATGACTATATGATCCGCACACGATTGCTGATGCCTCCTCAATCCTGCTTGTTCTGGACGAAAATGCGGTTTTATATGTTTCGATAACCTTTCAAGGATGACCCCAGCAAGGATTTTATGGATAGTGTTTAATAATGTAATGCCTCTTTAATTTTGGCATTCTGAGAGGCCACCTTTCTTTGGGATCTTAATTATGAGGCCATCCTTCCAGTCGTTAATGATATTCTGAGAGGTCCATGAAGACTCTACAAGAGGATGAAGTAAGTCAGTGAGTAGGTTGATATCAATTTGAAATACTTCTGAAGGAAAACTAAGGATTGAGTATAGTTGTATCAGCGTTCTCGAAATAGTTAGATTTAGCTAATTGAAATAATTTTCTCTATCATTTCTTCTTACGACGCTAATTGAAATAATTTTCTCTATCATTTCTTCTTACGACACGACGCGACGGTGAAAGATTAACTACTAGAAACGTTAAGTCTTTGTGTCGGTTATATGGAAATTCATAAGTAGATATAGTCACTGATGCTGATGCTGAAGCTGGTTTCCGTTATGATACTAACACAATAGCATTTTATAAAAATAAGTCTAATTTATAAATTTCTGTTTCAGTGTCGACATACCTAGATTTTTGTTCAGTAATGTAGTATTTAATTTATTTTATATCATAATGTTACGGATTTCGTGACTCCTTAATTGAAAATAAACGATATAATTTACTAAACTAATTTATTTTCCAATTATAAACACAATAAAGACTCCAATTCGCTTATTTCCAAACTGACTTTTGTCGAGCGCGGGAATGGCTTAATTACTGTAATGGATGTTCGCCTAATTTCCATTGCAGAACTAGAATATAGAAGAACACCTATATGTAGTATGAGTAAGGGGAAGGGGGGGGGGTCAATCACCGCGACCTTAAAGATATATTGTGCTATCTATATCATATAGTTTATAACTCACCAAACATAGGGATCTTCCTGTAGTAGGGTGGACAGGCTATTTCCCATCCCCCTCTGAAAACAGATGTTTATCCTCTGAGGAGTGGGCATCTATCTTCTACGAGGGTATCTACCCTTCCACGGTTGGAGTTAGCTCTCCGTGCCCTTCACAGTCGAGGAGCTTGTCTCCGACAGAAGTACCCATGAGGTGGAGGTTGTCTCCATTTTCTGCACAACTTGGTCTCTCCTTAGACCTGACACCGGTCCCGATTTTATAATAGAGGATATATCCCTCTCTCTCTCTTGCTTCCTTGGATTTGAGGTCAATTACACCTTAAGAGTTAGTCGGTCAACTTCTAGAGAGCCCTGCATGTAGAAGTAAGGGAGGGGAGACGAAAATACAATGGGTAGCCCCCTGGTACTCCAAGGTTGAGACCAGTAGAGACTAGTCTTCTATAAAGCCACGCATCCTTTTGCCTTGGTCCCGGCATTATAGGATTTAGGTTTTTGGTGAGGTTACCCCCTCTTGGTTCAGGCTGTTAAGCTAAGACCCCCCCCCTCGCACCCTCTGTCCGTGATATATGACCACAGACAAGTAGAGGGCGCGTGGTATGACAGAGTAGTCCCATCTATCCGGCATCGGTATACGTCTTGGTGCAATTGTCTGTCCATGACAATAAGATGCCCCTTAGACCCAGCTAAAGGGCTAGAGGGGATTCCCCCTTGCACCAGACCAGGATATTCCCTACCAACGACAATGTCTCGCATCTCCTAGAGGAAGATTCCAGAAGTAACTGTAGTATTCTTTTTCTTTCTAGAAGGCAATAATATACAGGGTGGTCCGAATTGTATTCCGGAAACTTCGCCAGCATATTCTGCAGACTAAAATAAGTAAAAAAGTTCGTATAAATGTATGTCCTAAAATGCTTAGTTTCGGAGATACAGGGTGTAGAAATTTCATTTTTATTTCGAGTTTTTCCAAATAATTTAAGAAGTAACGTCAATATTTGGATGAAAATTGGTGTCTGGCAGTTTTTGGACATGAGAAATTTGATTTTCATGTCAATATACTGGTTTGAAGAGTAATAACTTTTCATCCATACCTGTATAAAACTACTGAGTAAAAAAATATAAATATACAACTTTTTTTACATAAAAAAGGTCTCTTGGTAAAAATCGCTACGAGTAATGGTTCACGAGATATTTGAAATTGAAATTATCAATACCTGTCATCATTGACAAATTAAACATGTTGACCAAATAGTTATTAGACTGAAATCTTAAATTTGAAATCTTTTTGTGCCAAAAGTCCAACAGAAACTGTTTAATCATAATTTTTTCGTAGAAAAATTTATGATTAATTTAAAAAAATAAACATTTATTATTTCAGTCAAATAATTCTATTCAACGTGTGCTTATTTTTTGTCAATAATGACATGTATTGACTATTTCTATTTTAAATAACTTGAGAACGGTTGCTCGTAGCGATCTTTACCAAGAGACATTTTTTACGTAGAAAGCCATGAAAATGTATACTTTTTAGTTAGTAGTTTTATACAGGTACCGTCGAAAAGTTATTACTCTTCAAAACAGTCAAAAGGCATGTAGGTGGCGCCACCTACAAATAGGAGTCATTTTGACATCAAAATCAAATTTTTCGTATCACAAGACTCCCAGACACCGATTTTCAACCAGATATTGACGTTACTTCAGAAATTATTTAGAAAAAATTGAAATAAAAATGAAACTTCTACACCCTGTATCTCCGAAACTAAGCATTTTAGGACATACATTTATAAGAACTTTTTTACTTATTTTTATCTGCAGAATATGCTGCCGAAGTTTTCGGAATACAGTTCGGACCACCCTGTAGTAGACTGATCGGCTCAATAAGATTAAATATATTGTTTTTAATTATTCATCTAAATAATCGACCGACTCGAAATTGCATGTATGCGCCTAGCCTTAACATTCAAAATCCAAAAATGATAGCAATATATCTTTTCTTACTAGTTCTGTCTGAATAAAATCGTGTTTAAGTGATATTATTGCTTTATAGCTTTAGGGAAATCGTCCCTATATTTGAATGTCTATAAAAGAGGGCGTTCATTCCATGCATTCATATCTTCTTCTTTTAAAAATTCTGTTCAAATATTGCAGTAGAACTCTTTCATAACTTATCTTTCGCAGTTTTTATGTTTTTTGATAAATTTTTATTAACAATACAATGCTAGTTAATTATGCACCTGATATTTTCGTAAATAAATCATTCATATACCATTGGAGACATTTTTTAGTTTTCCGATATTGATATTTTATTCTACATACAAAGTAACTTTCACGGAGATTTCTTTTTAGTTTTCATTATTGTGATCGTAGTTTTATACCGAGAGTTTCACCAGATAATACTAATGCTGTTCAGAAGTAAATCTCCTTTTAGTGATAATACGTTTACAGCATTTTTATCAGGGTTATAAAATTTGTTGCCGGCGACAATATCTATAGATATATACACTAATATGAATAATGCAGGTCTTCCAAGTCTTTGTTTGCGTATAGATTCAATGTTACAACTGGAAATTTTATTTACAACTGAAATTTTATTTGCTTCCTTAGAAAATATCCTCGGGTTATAGTTTGCTCCGGTCTATTTTAGTTGAGCTTGACTTTTCTGATAATTTAATGGAAAGGATATAAAGAAAAATAAAAAATGTACTTTTTCAGTTAAATTTATTTTAAGGAATGTTTTACGTTTGTGGTGTGTAATATTGCAACAAATATACTAATGGAAAAGTTTGTTAGGCAGATTTATATAGGATTTAAGAGAAAATATTTTTTTCAAGCAAAAATGCAGTAAACTAACTTTCAAAAAATTTATTAAGTGTTTTATGAAGTACCTAATAACTAGATCTTATTTATAGTGTTGTGTCAGCTTGGTAAGGAAGAATTCACCACAATACACCAAAACACTTTACTATTGTACAGGACGCGTATTTCACTAACCATGTTAGCATCATCAGCAGATGATTAAAACTAAGCGGTTTTAACCAGTTTTATCATCTGCTGATGCTTAGCGAAAGGCGCGTCTCCAGTGCAAAAGTAAAGCGTTTTGGTGTATTGTGGTGAATTAGTGTTTTATTTTCCTGTTCTAACACCAAAGGTTCCAACCTGTAATGGAAGAATATATTTCAGGAATATTTTGTGATCAAAAAATGTTATTGTTTTATATTTCTAAATGTTTTTAACGAATCTTTAGAATGATGGAAACGTTTATTATAGAATTGAGAACAAGAACGGTAGAAGAAATTCTATGTGAGCGCTGGTTATATGAAAATTTCAGTTTCCAAGTTATTAGAGTTTTCGCGAAGGATATGACTGAAAAAATAATATTTAGGGATAAATAGAGTAAAATAATAAGCTCAAACCAATCCCACAAGTGACAATAATGGGCAGAACACCTCGCAGGAAGGACGGACAACAGATGGACCACAGAAATTACAGCAGGATACCCACGGGAAATTAAGAGACGTAGAAGAAGACGAAACTTGAGATGGAACCATGAAATTAGGAAATTAGCAAGTATAAGTTGTTCCCGCATAGCCAACAATGGGTCCAACAACAAAGAGAGTACCTATCTAAATATGTGAGGGAGTCTACACCATAATAAGCTCAAAATATCTGAAATGTACGTAAAATGATCGTATAATTGATAAATATGTATTTGTATAAGACAGTTGTGGGTAGTACCGTTATTTGACTCATTTTAAATTTATAGATGAAGTAAAAAAGAAAATTAAGGTTGCATTTGGTTTTATTATATGGCTTTCCTAATATGAATCTCGTAAATTACACTAGACAACTATTTTGTTCTATATTTTTATTACTCTAATTAGAAAATTAGTTTAAACTAAAGGTGCTACAAATAAAACCCATGAATCATCGAAAAATCCAAAATTAATAGCAATCTCTATCATAATAATTATCTCCTTTTACTGGCTCTGCCTGAATAAAATGGCGTTTAAGTAATATTATATCTCATTATTATACTTTTTTTATTTTATATTTGTTTCAAAATTTGTCCTATCTCAAATACTAGAATTCTTCGTTATGACGAAGAGACTATGTTGATATAGGGCTTTTTGTTATATCAATTGTTATACTACAAGAAAGATGGAATTTGAGACAGGTCCTTTTGTTTTAAGTTATGAAAATGTGTGCCACAGAAAATCACACATTCTGCCTAATTATTTTCTGACGGTTGCTTGGAACAAAATAAAACTTCTATCATGACAGTAGCTCTCTTTTACAACGTGATTTTTTGCCAAAAACCGTAATTAGAATGATTAGTGAGAAACCAACAACCTAACTCTGCACAAAGCTGTACTGGATATCAAAAAAATTACAATTGAGGGTTGGAACCTTTGGTGTTACACAGCAAAATAAAAACACTAAATCACCACAATACACCAAAACACTTTTACTTTTACACTGGACGCGCGTTTCGCTAACCATGTTAGCATCATCAGCAGATGATTATAAACTAAACTTTATCCAGTCCAGTGTAAAAGTAAAAGTGTTTTGGTGTATTGTGGTGATTTAGTGTTTTTATTTTGCTCAAAAAAATTGTCCGAGGTTAAATGGCCAAAGGTAAATTGACCGAAAGCAAACCACCTAAACGAAGATTGCGCTAATGAAAAATTTCCTGAAATATTTCCCCAATTTCCCCTAAGAATATTTTAGCGAACCAGAAAGTTGCCCGAAAAATACAATAATTTTCTGGCATAATCTGGCATAAACACGTAAGCTTCATTCAGAACCTTACCAATTAGTGGAATAAATTAGTGGTTTCAATTAGTGTAGAAGTTTGTTCCTCAAATTTCAATGCAAGCATTCAGAACGTCTAAATTAGTGGTAGTCATTTTCAATTAGTAGAAAAAGTTATCAAACTTTTAACTTTTCCACTAATTATACTTCAAAATTTGCAAGAAATGTCATTTTGGCCTTTGATTATGTTCCGTCAAGAGAAATTGTGGTTAGAAATCAAAAGTTGATTGTTTTATATTAGGCTTTCTATAATGGATACAAATGACTAACGCAAGCTGTTGCTAGGATATTCTAATAATTTTAATTGTGTTTTTTAAACATTGTGAATGATCGTAAAAAATAAAAAGTGTAATTGAAACCACTAATTCATTCCACTAATTGCGAGGTTCTGAATGAAGGTTTCAATTATCGTAGAAGTTATTTATAATAGTCTAGGTTATTGACAAAGAGCTATAAATATGGAAAGTTCAGTCTTCCAGTATAAAGCTCCGCGCGCACTGAATAGGTATCGGCAAGAGCAAGCGGCACGTAATTTTCAGTTTAGGTTGAAATAAATGTAAGCCCGCGCACCGCATTAGATCGGTGCGATCGGTGCGCTTAGAGCTATCGGCGCCATTCGCGGTACCCGACGCCATCAGGCGAAATCAGAGAATGCATGGGAGGGGGACGAATAGTCTACGCCGAGCGACTGTTTAGTGGAGCGGTTTTTAACAACATGTCCGATGAATTAAGTGTACGAGACCATATAATACTGTACGACCCCAAAAATAGATACTATCATGAGACTGTACGCAAAGAGAATGCTTGGTCTGAAATAATCAAAAAGACGGGAGATTCTAGTATAAGTAAAACTTATATTGATAAATAATTGGTTTGGTATATATACGGGAGATTCTAGTATAAGTAAAACTTATATTGATAAATATTTGGTTTGGTTGTGGGTTGAAATAGCGAAATAAAATAACATACGAAAGTTGGTTACATGATGTAACATAATAGTCACGTTGATAGCCCCAGAATAAAACAACAAATGAAGTAGTTGGATATTTTTTTAATTTATTATAAGGCATTTTTTCGCGATCTCTCGTAGACATTTTACCGGCGCGGTGGCGGCGCCAAGCATGATGTAATTTCATTTTGGTGTCTACACAGGCGACAATTACCGATGACGTTTTGTGACTTATCTTTTTCGAATTGTCAAATTGTTATTAATAACCTCGTTTCTTTGCTTGAAATTGTAAAACAAGGTATTAAGTATTGTTGTTTCTTTAACCATTTAATTTATAATACTTTCGAAGTAGAAAAGTTCAGTAAATTTAAGTAAAATGTATGCATATATAAATACCGGGTGTTTTTCACAAGTGACTCACCCCGATAACATTTTTATTCTTTTAGAGAAAAAAAATATTTGGTTTGTTATGTTGATTACTTCTTATTTCACGCGAAATGACACAACAACTTTTTATTTTTAAATGGTCCTTCAGTATTTTTTTTACTTTATTTGATAGAACAAATTCTGAAGAAGACCGAATTAAAATTGGTCGAAACGTCAATCATTAAACAAAATGTAAACGCAAGTTTCGTTTTATTTACTACTGACTTAAAACAAAGATTATAAAAACTTAAAATAAAAGCTATATATTTAATAATCTACTGTTTGTAATGACACTTATTTAGATTAAAAAACTAAAAATAGAAGTTTTATTTGACTATTTTTCATATCTAGCTTTGTTTTTAAAGAACAAATTAAACCCTTTTGAATGATACAAAATTTGTTAAAATCGGTCAAGTAGAGTCTTGTAGTATATTTTATCCCCATCTTCCACTCTATTTCACTAATTTTATGTGGTTTGTTAAGATCTAAATATATTAATGTGCAATCATAAAGCATAAACTATAAAAAGTTGCATAAAAATATAAATAGTAATAATACTTTATAATTTTTTGAAATGCCGAATGAATTTGACTAAATTTGAATAAACATCTCCTCGGCTATGCCCAAATTTATGCTGGTGACGTACACTCGACCGTCGATCGTGCGACTCCAGTGCGCAGCTACAATCGACTTTCCGACCGGTCGTGTCGGTCGCGCCGCTCACTCTTGCCGATACCCCTTCAGTGCGCGCGGAGCTTAAACGTTCAACGGTTTTTGTAGATGTATCTGTTTAAAAAAAGTGTTCTCGAATAGGTGCATTTAGATATTTTAAACAGTTTTTTCTTTGTTCGTTGTATTTTTTTTGGCTTCCGACAAAGGAAAGAGATACACTTTCCGAAACGTCGAGCATTTTTTTTACACGTTAGGCAAATTTGTTTATTAGTAAGCCACTGCTGACAATTAGTCTCCGTTGGGTTAACGCAGCAGTGTTTACAAAAAATAACTATTTTATGATGTAGATTTTCTTACTGTGGCAAAATACCCATAGGATCTTTTTGGACAGATAAATCAGAGGTATAGTTATAAACTGTAAACAACTAAGGAAAATAATATTAACAAATAGAAAACCACAATAGATATGAAAAGAGGAGTAGAAGTAGGCCAATCAGCCACCTCATAAAATGTACTCTAATGTGATATAATTTTTGTACTTTATTTAAATTATATTATAGATAGGTTTTATGGGATTTTCTGTAGTTCTTTTTTTTTCAAAAGCGTTCTTTTGATTTTTTAGTATTTTTTTAACATAATTCGTAATAAGACTGACATTCTAATTTTGTGTCTATTAAAAAAATCGTGTTAAAATTTTAGAGCTCCATAGGGATGTTTTAAATTGGATTTGTTTGATAATTGGTATTTTCTGGACCCTGTTGAGCTGTTTTATTTTAATGAGAGGCGATAAAATAATTTTTTCATTGACTGTCTTTATTAACTCATATCTGCTCGTTTTTTTGTTAAATGTTAATTAAATTTAAAAAAAAATAAAAATATGAATAATATAGGAAATATTTTTTGATAACAGTTGGGGGTTGGAACTTTTGGTGTTAAAACACTAAATCACCCCAATTTTAAATATATATTTTTTAAAATTTATTTAATTGTTTTTTGTTAAATATTATATTTTTAGTATGTATCTAATAATTTTTTTTATATTTTAATTACAATTATTTTAAAATATAATATCGTCAACATGTTTTTCAGCTTATTCGGTCTTTTTCTAGGCCTCTTAATTCCTCGTGGGTACCATGCAGTAATTTTTGTGGTACATCTGTTGTCCGTTTTTCTTGCCAGGTGTCCTGCCCAACGTCATCTGAGGGATGTGACTCTGTGGATGACATCTAGTTTCCTTATGATATCCGTTTTAAGGGTCCAGGTTTCGCATGCATTGGTCATCACTGATAGTACACATTGCTCGAATGTTTTCTTCTTTAGATAAAGTGGCATTCTAGATTTGAATATGATTGAGTTTTTTCCATAGGTACTCCATGCTACTTAATTCTGCCGTTGATTTCTGGTGGTAGAGATTCCGAGCTGCGTATATTAGTTGTCCAAAATATATATATTCTTCTACTATTTCCAGTGTTGTATTATTTATTAGAATAGTATTTTCTTTTCACTATTTCGTTGTACATTACTATTTTTAATTTATTTTGAGACCCACTTTATTGCTGACTGTATTTAGTTTATTAATTTGTGCTTGTAGTTCTTCAGGACTATTGGCAATTAGGACTATGTCATCAGCGAATATTAGACGGTTAAGATATTCCCCATCTATTTTTTATCCTTTGTTGGTCCAGTCCAGTTGTAGGAAGATTTCTTCTAATGTTGCTGTAAACAGCTTTGGGGATATCGCGCCTCCTTGTCGTACGCCTTTGCCAGTTGTGAACTCTGGGGTTGTTTTATATATCATTACTCTTGCTTTGGCTTGAATATTAAAAATTTATATTAAAAAAATATATGTTATTTAAATATAAAAATTTATTTTTTTCCCTCGTGTAAAAAAACAAGCGTTTAAGATTGATACTTTGATAGAATCCGGTATTCATTTCCATATGAGAAGAAAAACGCTTTTCAGTAGTAAAGAAGGTAAACGGGAAAAATGTGGAAAAGAGGGATCATTAGAAGGAAAAACGTATCAGGTTTTGCTGTAGGGGGATGATATCTGAAATAAGTGGATTCGATTTGAATACGCCGCAAGAGTTATAAAGTAGGAAATGTGTCGTTTAACATTGTTAACGAATATAAGAATATAAGAGATGTATGCAAAATAAATATTACACCATGTTTTGTAAGATGTATATATGAGACGAGACGGTTCAACATATGTTATGCGACTACCTGATTGTAGCATAAGTTGTTTGCTAGAAATATGTCGAAATGTTTAGAAATATATCTGTGTTAAGCTGGGCTCTGACAACTCGTGTCGACATTTCTTATTGGCGTACAGGGTCCGGCGATAGTAAGTCGGGCATCTAATGCATTCAATATTTAATTCAAGTTAATATTGTAGTTAAAAAGCCACTAGCTAAATAATCTAAATTAGTTAACTGGTAGCTTAAACAATGTGCATCATAACTGGCATATAATAAAAAAGGAGGACAAACTTTTATGACGATCTATAGTCTTGGGTTTACGAAAATACGATCCGAATAAAAATTATAAAATACTCTATCCAGCGAGGAGTTCCTAGGGAAGATTTCGACAACCGACATTCAAAAAATGACAGAAAATACATTTACCTTCCAATTAAAATGATAGACATAACTGCTAGGATTATGGATCCTTTGGACAGACTATTCCATACTCTGATGATTATACCTTGTGTTGCATCGTCGACATATGAGCTCCTTAAAATGAATCAAACTGTTCATTTTCAATACTGCTAAGATATAATAATTATTATTTATTAACACAAATGTCCGATACGCTACTGAAGCAGGTAAGTCAAGTTTGAGTTATCTACATTTTTTGACATGGAATCTTTAACAAGTGGTAAATAAAAGTAAGAATGCAAGAAAAAATATATAATTATAACTATAATATAATTGAGTTTGTTAATATTCGAACATAAAAGTACTTGTTTAAAAACAATAATATTATGCCATATATTTATAGTATGCCACACAGGCTAGTCACAAAGACTGTTCCCACACAGATAATATGCCACACAGTCTAGTCACAAATACTTGTCACAGATATAATATGCCACACAGACTAGTCACACAGACTGTTCTCACGTAGAGAATATGCCACACAGGCTAGTCACAAAGACTGTTCTCACAAGAGAATATGCCACTCAGGCTAGTCACACAGACTGCTCTCACTCAGAGAATATGCCGCCAAGCTAGTCACACAGACTGTTCCCATACAGATAATATGCCACACAGGCGAGTCACAAAGACTGTTGTCACACAGAGGATATGCCACACTGGCTAGTCACAAAGACTCACACAGAGAAAGTGCCACACATGTAAACTACGCTACTCAGGCTAAATATAATGCAGAAGTTAATAGGCAAACTAATACGCTATGGGGATAACTTACTCTTCAAGGCTAACTACGCTACGGGGCTAACTGCTTCTCCAGGCTAACAACGCTACACAGGATAACTGCGCCACACAGGCTAACTGTGCCACATAGGCTTATTACGCCACACAGGCTATTGCGCCACACATGCTGACTGCAGAAAGTAATAAAGCTAAACATGAATCAATAAAGATAAATTTGATAATAATGAGACATCAATTCTACCGTACGCTACACAACCAACTATTTTACAGTTTTTTTCGATAAATCGCAATAGTGTCACTGTTAATTTAAGTTTTGTCACAATTTTATTCTAGATTTACTACCTTTAAACAACTATCAGTAGCAAAATAAATAATAAATAACATAAAATAAGCTCAGTAAAGACTGGGAAATAAAAAAAAAATCAAATCAAAACAAATGTGTTAATAAAACGTCAAAAACGTCTACCCTAGAGCCTCTCTACGTCGACCATGCATGAATACGTGGAAGACATTAGGTATAGACATTTTTTAACACATGGATAGCATTATACTTCTTCCTTAATCTTTTTATTCAAAGAGAAATATCGTTATTCCAGTCAGGACCGGATTATTTTTTCAATTAATATAGTATTTTTTATCTTCCATAACTTCAAAAAGGATTTGTATAAGCTATTGGAAATGAAACAATTTGATTCATTTTAAGGAGCTCTTTGAAAAGTTTCCATTACATTTTTCTGTAAAATAAAATGGGAAAAACTTAATCATCAAAATTTACATAGAATTTCCCAAGGTTACTATATTAAACAGGTTGCCTCGTAACTTTTGGACCAATAGGAGCGAAGCGGCAACTACGTCACAGGTATGCTACAGAACGTATAAAAGCATAGATAAAGGAATAAAAAATTAAGTTCAACGGACAAAGAGAGATAAATGGGAGTAATAAAGAAAACAAACACAACAACTGAAAACGATGGACGCCATACGCCATATACACAATAAACATCGATTCGGAAATGCACTGTCAGACTGTAGGTAGTTTTTATCCCTTTACCTATAAGCGGTAGCATACCTATGACGTAGTAGATGACGTTTCAGATAATGGCGGATCGAGTTACGAAACAACCTTATCTTTTAATAATCTTGTGAATTTCCTATGTTCAAGTTGGCGATACAACAGACTGTGGACTGATTTTGATTATTGATTCTGTTGATTATTTGCTGTAAAATACATATTATTTTTGATATTACTAAGATCTAAACTAAAATAAAATAAAAAAAGCAGTAAAAACATATAACGTCACCCTAAGACTTATTGATCTAACTTTGCTCTGAGTAAACTATACAGTATTTACGACCAAACAGATAACGACTTAACATCGACATATCGCTCATTAAACTTATAATTGAGTAATTAAAAGCTCGCTATACCTAAGTATAGTGGTTGTTCGCGAAGCACACATCCGCAGACTACGAATTGCTTGATTAAGAAACGTTGTATACCATGAACGGTTACTCTTCTAAATCGTAAGAAGTAAATTTTGCCTGATTACGAGACGTCCGCAAAGTTTGGGGCAATTTTGCAAGTGCGGGGTGGCGGTGTCTTAGAAGTTTTGTCGATTAACCGGAAGTTGGAAGAACATGTGCAGGGAGTGTATTTGTGTATGTATGTGTGTGTTAAGAGGAAGTTCTGTGTAAAATGGTCGCGACTATGGTAGATGGCGCTTGCGGGAATTGCTTTAGTTCGGAAAAATTTATTACCACTTCGATTATCTGTTTTACCAACTTGGAATGCTTATTTTATTAGCTAATTGTATAATCATTTAGTGAGGGAACGTCCATTAATTACGTGGGGTGGGTAATTATCAGGGGTGGGAGGGCTTCAATTCGAATCTCACTAATTCCCACGTAGGGGTGGGAGGTAGTTTCGGTAAATATCACGTAGTTTTTTCGGACAAAAAAATAGTGCAAATTTAATAATTTCGTTTAGTAAGAGTAATATTATAAGAGTAATATTTCTATACCTACATATATCTCATAGATTTTGATATTTAAAATAAAAGATGTGTAAAATTTGACAAAAACAAGATCTTGAATAAGCATTGGTTTAATCATAAATTCGCAATATTGAAAGCTGAAATTTGGTTTGTAGGTTAAGGAAAGTCGATATATATACAGGGTGGCGCACCTCATTCGGTTGATATATGTATATACGAAAACGGAAAGATGTAGAAACAAAATATTTTATGGGTATATGAGGCAATGTGCATAATTTAAAATTATTTTCAAATGTACAGGATGTATCAGAACTAAAATCCATACCAAAGTTATATTTTTTCTTATGAAACACCAGTTATTTTTGGATTTTTAGGCATAAAATAAGGCATTTATTATAAGGGTTTAATATGTTTAAAAACTTTGGTTTTGAGATATCTAAAGATATTTAAATATGCATGCTATAATAAAAAAGTTTGTCAACACCCTGTACATTACTTTTCAGAATTAAATCTTGTGCTGAGTTTTAAAGCCAGAGAAATAAACTTTACTAAAAAAATTGATTGCTTCCTAAAATGTATACAGGAGTATCAAAAATTGCTTGTGTATTTTAAATATCTATTTTACATAAAAACTTTGTTATTTATTTTATATTACAAACCGTTTTACATTACAAAACAGCCATCTTGATGGCCATTTTATTGAAATATTGCTTTTTATTCAAAATCTGAGCCAGATAGGTATAGGAAACTCTAATATAAATTAAAAGAGCATTCAAATCTGCTTCGACATATTTCAAAATATACATAGTGTTGCATTTGAAATAACGAAGTTTTTATGTTGTTAATATTTAAAATAGGCCAGCAATTTTTGATACCCCTGTATACTTTTTAGGAAGCAATCAAAAGTTTATTTCTCTGGCTTAAAAGTTAACACAAGATTTCATTCTGAAAAGTAATGTACAGGGCGTTGACAAACTATTTTATTATAGCATGCATATTTAAACATCTTTAAATATCTCAAAAACCAAAGGTTTTAAACATATTAAACCTTTATAATAAATGCCATATTTTATGCCCAATAACCCAAAAATAAAATAAAATACCGGATGTTCTATAAGAAAAACTATAACTTTGGTATAGATCTTAGTTCTGACACACCCTGTATATTTGAAAATAATTTTAAATTATGCACATTGCTTTCCCACATTTACCCATAAAATATTTTGCTTCTACATCTTTCCGTTTTTGTATAATCAACCGAGGCGAATGAGGTGCGCCACCCTGTATATTCAGTCTGTCTTAATCAATCGATTGGATATCAAACAGGGAGATCAAAGACATATTTATTTCTTTTTGTTATAAAATCCATTGTTACATGTTCCATTCATGATTTCACCACTGCTTATTGAAGATCATATTTTTGCCAATTTTACTTTTTAAGTCTAAATTAGCCTCGAAATTGTCCAAATAAAACTATTCAAATATACTTTCTCAGATTTACACGATTCTTGTTCATAATTATTATTAATGTAATAAACTAAATAAACCTTAAAAATAAAAAAATGTTTTATTTCAAAATGAATTTTATTTTAATAAAAATAATTTAGAAAATACGTATTTTATATCTAGTATTTCAAATACTTTTTAGAAAATTATCTTATATCTGATATCTCAAATAAGTTTGGTTAGGTTAAATAAGTAAGAGTCGATTTAAACACTCGGCAAATCGGTAGGCCAAAGAAATGATATGGCTGAGGACCGCGGTTCGGATTCCGCGTAAACAAAGTAAGCCTCGTCCAGATTAGCCCTAGCAGCAAAAAAGAGACGCTAACATAAAATTTACTTACTTTATTATCATCAACCTGCAAAAACCTACCAAAATTGACTATAATAATAATATTAAATTTTGGCCAGTGTTCTACTCAGAATTGTTTCGCCTGCCTCTCATTTGCTAAATTTTTCTGTCATTCTAGAAATTTATTGGTCTTTCAAATGAATGGTATTGATGACCCTTGTTTGGCCATTCCACATATCTTTTGATTACATTTGGTATTTATTATATTAAATTACCCTTGTTCAAAGATAGAAATTAATAGAATTAATAATCAATATATGAAATAACATCTATCAAATTTATTACTTCAGAAAAGCTACTTTCAATATAAACAGTTAGATTATTAGCATTATAAACTACAACAATGCCTCTCAAATTTTCTATAATTAATAGCTAAATAATCAACTTTGCGTTGAAATTGAATAATACGCTAATTTCAAGTCAAATACAGAGCAGAAACTACGATTGGCAAGCAAATGGCAAATGCTGTTTAACGAAATTGATTAATGGCAGTTGGGCAAAATCTAAATTAAACAATAAATCAATTATTTAAATTCTAAATTAGGTTTTCACCGAGCGATGTCTCTTTCGGAAAAGCGCAAAATTTAATTTCTTTGCCAGTAAATTCGACGAAACCAATATGGAACTGATTTAATTCTATACAGCGTGGTCTAGTTTTTTATAGCAAAATTTTAAGTTATAATTAAATAACTTAAGTTATAATTAAATAATAAACTTAAAAAAAAAACATTTCTTTTTGTTCACATAGAAAATAGTTATTTTTGTATCTAGTGCGCGAAGTGCTACTTTGGTGATCGATACTTGAATTTTTTAACGAGGCGTAGCCGAGTTGAAAAATTATTCGAGATCGCCAAAGTAGTTCGCGAGTGAGATGCAAACAACATTTTTTCTACAAACATTAAAATCGGGATATCCCTAAAAATTATTATTATATTATTGCTTCGGAAAAAGGCGTGAGCTTGGAATAATTTTTTATATTACTGAACATCGTCATCGATTTCCTTTTAGGTCGTTTTAAGACTTGGTATTTCTGGTGCTTGCCGCCGTGAGGAACTTACTAAAATGACGGTCGATAACATAGAAGATCAAGATTCAATTTTGATTGTTAAAGTACCCGATACAAAAACAAACATAGACCGAGTCTTTACAGTGTCAAATTTGAATTATATTGAGATTTACCTAAAATACGCAGCTCTTCGTCCAAGAAATGCTACCAGTCGCAGATTGTTTTTAAAATATCAAAATAAAAGATGTGTTAACCAAGTGGTCGGCATAAATTCTATTGGTAAGATGCCTAGCATGATAGCAAAACACTTGAAGCTGCCAGATTATGAGGCCTACACTGGGCATTGTTTCGGGAGAACTTCAGCCACAATCCTTGCTAATGCAGGGGGTGATATATTTAGTTTGAAGCACCACCGAGGATGGAAATCTTTGACAGTGGCCGAGGGATACGTCGAGGATTCTATCAATAATAAAATTCAAATATCTAATAAAATTTAAGAGTGCCAAATACCGGGATCCAGTATCTCTACATCAAAATTGGATAGTGTATCAAGTCCCAAAACCCCCCATATCTCAAGCAAAATCAGAACTATCTAGTTTGGAATTAAATATTGGTTCGTGTACTGGTTGTACTATTAATGTTAATATTGTAGGTAAATAATAACTAGAATATGCATTAGTATTAGGTTTGATATTTGCTTTTTGTTTATTCTTGAACATTTCGAAATAAATAATTAGTTAAGATTTAGTTCTTCATTTTCCAAAAATCAAAATTCCAAAATCCCATATAATTTACATGCAGTGTGCGAAATAGGCATTTCGCGCATTACTTCGCGCACCGTGTCATGGTAACGTAGGAAAATAAAAAAGTGTCACTTTGCACATTGTTATCAATTCGCGAACCTTGTCATTTTTTGACGTTTGTATAGAAATATACTTTAAAAAAAATCATACTAACAGCTATTAAATTGAAGGATTTGAAGGACATGTTTGAAAAAGTGTAGTTTGAAATGTTGAAAATGCAATAAATTAAAAATTAATAAATAATTTGATCCACTTTTCCAAAATTTTTATTAAAATGACTGCCTGTCCGTCTATCCGTCTAACGACTCCATTCGGGTACCTAATCAAACCAAACCAATTCCACGTGTCGAGTTCGGTTCTAATCGATCCATAATTACGAAAAATCCTGATGATTTCGTCCATTTAGAGGCATCGCGCATCGGTTCGAAACGTCGAGGGCGTCATCCGTTCCCAATTATGCCGAAATTGACCCGCATTTTTCTTCAATAACAAATCCTTAGTCCCACCCTGATGAAGATGTAAACGAAACGTCGTATCCAACTTTGCAGGGACCGTGTTCACCGTCCCTCACATAACCTATGCTCTTGTGTCGCGTGTCGTGTCACGGCCTTGAACTTTTACTCCCAGCGCGTGTAAAGAAGTTTCACTTCAAAAAGTTTATTTTTTATTGTTTAGAAAATAATACGATTTTTCTGTTAAGCACCGACTATATACTCCAGTATCATCGCGAGACTATTTGTGCAATTTGGGCTTGAACTACCGGCTAAACGATACAGCAACATTACACAAGCATATAGTCAGTTTTCAGAAAGTTTGAATATCTTCTAAAATTATAATTATTATGTACCTTTAAAACATTTCGTTATAGCCGACATAGCCCAAGTTATGTCCCCACTAGCAAACCCTGTGCGAAAAACTATGCTCGCTACCGTGGGCATTTATACATTCCGTACATGTGTACGGCACCTAGCACAATCCCATTGGTCTGATTTGAATTTTAAACCAATTAAACTCCGAGTGCCATACGCGAGTATGGAATGTAAGACAGTGCCATATGCACTTACGGAATGTAACTAGTAGTTATGAAGCAGCCAAGGCTCATATGTAGGTAGGTATATTTTAGACATTACTATTAACGCTTTGTTATAGGACATTCCATCCAAAACTAAACCAACCCCACTAAATAGCTAACCTAACCCACGCAATCAACCCCACCAAATAACCTTCTTAACCAACGCAACTAACTCCACCAAATAATCAATCTAACCTCACCAAAAAGAGCGAAACCAACGTAATCCGTATTTTGATTGCTATTAAATATTTACAGCTTTTTTTAAAAAATAAAAACAGTTTAAAAAAAAATAAAAAAGTTAAGGTCCGGCGTGATATTTGAACCACGGACCTCTCGTTTGCGAATGGCCTCAGTCATGGAGCCACAGCTACTCTTGCAAGATTAGCTATAGTCAGGCGTTACTTTCTGCTGATGCTGGAAGCATAATTACCAGGTACATTTCGTAAGTGCGCATGGTTGTCTTACATTGCATACTCGCGTATGGCACTCGGAGTTTAATTGGTTTAAAATTCAAATTTGACAAATGGGATTGTGCTAGGTGCCGTACACATATACGGAATATATAAATGTCTACCGTAGATGAACCCGTCTAAAAAGTTTTATTAGCTTCAATAATAAAACTTTTTAGATAGTTAGAACTTCTAAAGATATCAAAATATTTACTTTTTTATTTTTTTAGAATTCACAAATTATATCGTATGATCGAAAAAAAATGGCGTCCAGTTGGCTGGGAAATGAAGATCGCTGTCATTTTAAATGTAAATTTATATGGGAAATGTCATCGATTGTCATTTCCCAGCCAACTGGACGCCGTTTTTTCTCGATCATACGGTACTTTCTAACATTTTTAGAATAATTCTATGTTCCCGGATTGTCATTACAAGAGGAACAACTTTTTTATTATTGACATTTTGAGACAAATGCATTCTTCATAAAAATTTTTGCTTGTTTTAAAATGGTTAATCCCTTTTATACCTTTCTAAATATCCATACCGGTTTAAAGAAAATTACAAAAAACATGAATAAGTAGTTTAATTTTTTTCTAAAAGCCTATAAGTCCTAAAAATTAAAAGACGTTTCTATGGTAACTTCTATGGATTTCATTCATGACACAAAGAAAACAAAGCATGATATTGCGCAGGTTTGGTCACTGCGTCACAGGTGCTAATTGCACCATTGTTCGGCAAACACCGCGCGCCAATTTCAAATCGTCAAACTGGTGACACATAATAATGTGAAAATTACTTTTCAAATGTCAAACTCAATGATTTTACATAATTTTGAGGTTAATAAATTGAGGTTATGTCCTAATTCTTCCCTATTTTTGGTCTTTCTTTATTAGTGGCAATGCATGAGCAACAAGAAAACATGATACAAAGAAAACAAGGTATGATCGATAGCGGCTCCAATTTAGTTCAGTTTGCGCATACCACCTCTGACGTACATACAAAAAAATATTCATATAAAAAAATATCACATATAGCCATACAAAGGAATATCCATATTGTTCAATTGCCACTAATAAAGAAAGACCTAAAATAGGGAAGAATTACGACATAACCTCAAAAGTTATGTAAAATCATTGAGCTTGACATTTGAAAAGTAATTTTTACATTATTATGTGTCATCAGTTTGACGATTTAAAATTGGCGCCCGGAGCTTGCCGACCAATGGTGCAGTTAGCACCTGTGACGTAGTGACCACACCTGCGCAATATCATACCTTGTTTTCTTTGTATCATGGCAATTGAACAATATGGATATTTTTTGTATAACGTATGACGTCACAGGTGGTATGCGCAAACTGAACAAAATTGGAGCCGCTATCGATCATACCTTGTTTTCTTTGTATCATAGATTTCATTCTTTGATAGATCGTTATAATTAATTTTGATTAACGTCATATTTTTTGCTGTTATTAAAGTATCACATTTTCTGATAACTATTATCACCCTTTCCGTGGAATTAAATACATTTTTTTCTACGACTAGCCTAGAAAATACAGTTTGACACAGGGAAAACTCGATCTGAAATTGGCGTTTTGCAAACTGTTGTGTGCTAAGGATTTAGCAACGCAGCCGTCAGAAAAGTGTCATCATTACATCGCAAATTATTTCACAAAACTGGCAAAACTGAGTGGCTCTGCTGCTAATTTGTAGTCGTAGAAAAAATAGCGTAAAAAATAGTGCAAAATGTCGTTTTCGAAACTCGTTGTTTAATATACTATTGTGCTTCTTTAACATTTTAAAACAGCAAAAAATATGACGTTAATTAAAATTCTGTCAATAATAATCTATCAAAGAATAAAAACGAAATTATATTACCATAGAAATATGGTTTGCTTTTTAGGACTCAACATTTTCATGTTTTTTTTTATTTTCTCTAAAACGGTACGGAAATTTGAAAAAAATATAAACGGGATTAATCATTGAACAAGCAAATTTTTTTATGAAGAATGTATTTTTCTCAAAATGCTAATAATAAAAAAGTTTTTCCTCTTGCAAATACAATCCGGGGACATACTGTATAAACTTTTTTTTCGTATACCTGCTATTTAAACCCGTCTATTTGTATATGCCGGTTATTTACGAGTTTCTCCGATAGTAGCAGCACCGACGGAGAATGCACCAAGCCTATTAATTTAATAAATGCATCGATATTATTAATTATATAATTTAATATAAAATAAAGCGTTTACAATAAAATATGCAGACTTAAAATATTTGATATATTCCGGGTAAATACTATTAATAAAATATATATATCATAAATATGTAAATTGGGATTGAATTTTAACACGCAATTTACTAAATAGTATATAGGTACTTATTGCGAGAAAATTAAATATTATAGATATTAATAATTTAATAAATCACATTTATAAATGAAACCATTTGGTAGATATAAAAAGCACAAACAAACTATATTTCAAGTGTTTATATTTACCGGGTGCGTCTCAAAAATGGCTCACCTCTATAACTTTTTTATTTTTTTGATAAAAAAACGAGATTTGGTAGATTAGTATATGACATAAATTAGGATTGATCATTCAGTTGTTTTTGGTCACTTCCTGTGTCACCTGAAATGACAACAGTTTTTGATTTTTAAATGACACCCTGGGTATTTTTTTTATTTAATTCGATAGAAAATGACACTCTGAGTAGAATGACATATCATATGTCAACTTTTGACGTTTTCTCATATATATGGTTTATTTGAAATTGTAACATGCGGAGCATAATGACAACTTAACTCGAAATATCAAGTGTGTGGTACCAAATTATTCATAAAAAAATGCTTTCTCCAAATATGCTAATGAGCCACCCTCGTTCCATTTGAAAAAAATGAGATATGATTAAAAATACGATATGGGCATCTTATAACGGATCCGGACAAGGCACGAAAATCATTAGACGCTCAAATCTATTTTTCCAAGGCCCCTGGATTAAAAATTAGTGTTTTAACACATCCATGGCACTCTAGATTGAAATTTAAAATACAATTTTTTTTAAAGCTAAAATGTCAAAAATTGAGTGTCATTTTATATCGAATAAAGTAAAAATATAGGGGGGATGCCATAAAATTATAAGTTGTAGCAAAGGTTGTAGTCATTTCCGGTGACCAAACACAATTGAAAATTTGTATTTTTATGTATACATTGTATTATTGAATACGTCAATCAATTCTAATTTATGTCATATATACTAACATACGAAATCTCGTTTTTTTTGAAGAAAATAGAAAAGTTATAGGGGTGTGCCACTTTTGAGACGCACTCGATATAAAAATCGGCTGAAGGAACATACCATAAATATTTATCTTTCCATAGTATAGAACTCTTTAAAAAACATCAAATAACCCACACTTATTAAACGAATATAAAATCATATAAAAATTGATGCGTATAAAATTTTATATCAACAGAATAATATAAATTTATATAGGCAATTATGCGGCGTGAAAATAAAGTTAAAAATAAATAAAATGTATAAAACAATACACTCTGATCACTGGTCAGTGTTATTGGTTAGTTAAATATTATATTTACATATAAAATGATTGTGGGGCAGATTTCAATTTACTCACGCATAATAACTAATATGAATTTATAATTTTAAAAAAATACATTTTTCTACAAACGTCAGTAAAAATGTAATTTTTAACGCATGCTGTCAGTGCCTAAAATGTGACATTATGTCACTGATGGTAAAAGTCATTTACTTTTAGCATGATACAAAGAATACAAGGTACGATATTGGGCAGGTTGGTCACTACGTCACAGGTAATAAACGGCACCATTGGTCGGCAAGCTCTGCGCGCCAATTTCAAATTGTCAAACAGATTGTGTCATCTGTGAAATTTGATTGTGTCAAAATGTGAAAATAATTTTTCAAATGTCAAGCTCGATGATTTGACATAACTTTTGGGGTTATGTCCTAATTCTTCCCTATTTTAGGTCTTTTTTTATTAGTGGCAATTGAACAATATTGATATTTTTTGTATGGAGTATGACGTCACAGGTGGTATGCGCAAACTTAACGAAATCGGGGCCGCTATCGATCATACCTTGTTTTCTTTGTACCATGACTTTTAGCACTGGTGCTAAAAGTAAGTCACGTGATTTCCTTTTAACACTGAAGCGATAAATTACCCTAGCAACCATAAACTTCACAATTAATTTGATTTATGACATATTATGAATTATTCATTAACGTAAAAAGTAATAATACCTTGATATATTCGAGGGCGGTTTAAATTTTGAAAGATTTTATAATTTTTGAAGATTCTGACTTTGACAAGATAAAATTATTTCTGTTATTTTTGCGGTTGTTCTTAGCAACCGCTATAGCAGCGCCAGATCGCGTACAACGGTCGCGACCCAAAACATTTATATATTTTGACGGACTTTCCAATCTAAATCTATTTTCTTTATCTATGATACGCTATAAGCATACGTGACGTGAGCTGTCAATTGCTAACTGATTTTCTGTATAAATTTTACGTAATTTTTTTCGATATTTTGCTATATAATTATTCTGTTATTCGCGTCTGTGACGAGTTTAACACTGACTGATATACAACAGATCGCACATCAGATATCATTAAAATCAGCCCAGCGGTTCGTGACCCGTTATTTATTCAGATATTTACGCAAAATATAAATGAATATGTAGATTATATTTTTGGACTTTTTGAAATTCATTCTAATTATTATTCAAAAAAATCAATTTATAAAGAACAAAGCCAAGCTAAAACTCATAATTCTCAAATAATTCAATCAAAATTTTCATTTAAAATTTTAATTAAGACAAGATTTTGATCCTTTTGTCTTTTTGGGATGTTTATCAGTTTCGGGCCTTCAAAAGATTTTTCACAAGTGCTATCCTACCATTATGCTAAATAGATTTATTAAAATTTCTAATTACTTATGCTATTAAATTATAAATCTTATCTTATGATAGTAGTAATTATTTAATTCCTTCTTAATTTAATATTTAGTTTTAAATTCTGGACTAGTCTCTTCAAATATTATACAATCCCAATGATTAAAAATACCCAGCAAAGGACATATTAACTTTATTATTATTCTAGGTTTAAAACGCGTTAAAATATAAACATGGAAACTCAGTAATTTGTTAGTTTTTTTTCACATAGGTTCATTAAATATTAATAGACACTAAAATATATTTATCTACGTCAGTGAGTTAAGAACTTAACTCACTCAAAATGCGTGAGTTATAAGAGCCTCTTAACTCTACGCATTTTCATTACCTTACTCCTTGTTTAGATGACTACTAAAGAGAAAAAATATTTTGTAAAATATTTATTTTGCACTAAATTGGAAAAATATGTTATGAGTACCTTTTCATTTCCATAGTTGTGTACTTTTTTTTCGGTGCACCATTTTTCATACTTAGAGTACCTATGTATATTCATACTTCTGTTTCGATCTTGCTGGATGCAATCCAGAAATGGCTCGGAATGCCTCTTCTTCAATGTCAGAGGGAATACTTTCCGAATCACTCATTTTTTAAACTAATGACATCAATATTATTTATTGTCATATTGACATTGGCATGTATGGTGTTATTTGAACAAAGGTATTAAGGTAATTGATTTTTAGGATCGGTATATAGTTAAGTACAATAATTTTTAAAATTCATTGTGTGTTTTTATAGTTAGACGTAGATAAAATATTGTACAATACACGCAAGTTAACTCCATTAAGATACTTTTATGGTTACACGCGTATCTTAATGATGCTGTTAACTCACTTGTATCGTAAATATCTATTAAGAAATAGATTTTTAATAAAAATATTCACATTTTACAAACCTCAAAAAAACTATTTACTACTTCGCTGTCAAATCAATAGGGAATCCAATATTCGGATAGTTGGAAGTTTATTTTTAAATATTGCCTCCAGGAATACACAAAGGCCCATTGGAGTATGCATAAAGCAATAAAATATATTTAAGTTTAAAATTTACTTGGCGCCTGTGAAGCACCACGTGGGTACTTAAAGCTGGGTTGTCTCGGAAACGGTTTCGCGAAACTAGCCTTGCTTCGTGTATACTTCGTACTCACCCCGAAACTCGTTTCATGAATATGTTTCGAAGTGAGCTAGCGCCAGTCGGTTATCGTTCGCGCATCAAAAGAGTTTCGTTTTCCGTGTTGCTCAGAGTGTGAACGAGCATTGTGTGTTTCGCGCCAGAAATGGACCAAGAATAAGAATCATTGTCTCGCGCAAACTGGCGGCTCACCACTTGTTTCCGCTTGGAGCACGAAAAGTATGTTCGTTGTCCGAAACACACTCGCGAAACATTTCTCGCGAAACATTTTTTCGCGAAACAGTTTCGCGCAGTGACAACCCGGCTTAAGGGTTAAAAAAGTAATGGCAATATTTTGACAGACGCCGCGCCGCCGTCGACAGGAGTCGATAATCTGCCGCAAATACCAAGCAATTACCAGATTCTCAGCTTGTTCAACGCCCAGTGTTGATACCCCAACTAGAAAGATTTAAAAACCAATTGAAAAATATATTCAGATTAAAAGTAAAAAATTACCTAAAATTAGAAAATAGGACTTCGAAAGATAGCAGATCAATGCAATTAGGTTAGAGTGTCGTTTTATCATTTTACCTAAAACCGCAACTCTACACTTACAACACTTAATTTCAGTGCACTAATTCTTGACAGCACTACACTTGACAGCACTACAAAATACCAATATAATATGCCAATAATATGCCAACTGAATTATTTATGATTATTTTTTGAGAATTTAAACCCTTTAATTTTTTTTTATCTGTCTCACTCTTGTAACTGTAATTGATATTTCCATTTGAATAATAAAAGTGCTTTGAGTAAAACCTCAAATTCAGGTATTTTTTTGGAGAAATTTAAAAATGTGATCTTGTAAGATATAAACATACAGAATGTGAATAACGTAGGAGGCGGCAACATTGCATTCTCTCGAAGCACTATAAACAAATTTCCGAGAACTGAAGAACCGACACTGAAAATTTTTTCAATATTTTCCGGAATCTGATAAGAAAAATATTAAATTTTCAACTTTGTTTCGCAAAAAACCTC
Organism: Sitophilus oryzae; assembly: GCF_002938485.1. Lineage (NCBI taxonomy): Eukaryota > Metazoa > Arthropoda > Insecta > Coleoptera > Curculionidae > Sitophilus > Sitophilus oryzae. The sequence goes on from NW_022146393.1 coordinate 2,726,609, forward strand.
ATGGGCGTGTTTCTGGGGTCGAACTAAATTAGTTAAAATACTTGCATTTATTTCTGGAACACCCTATATAAATATAAAACTAGTATTAGTGCAGGTTGACATACATCCGACTTGTGTCGTCCGTCGTTGATTTCAAGCAATTTTATTGGTTTATTTCAAAAATTACAGCTCATACTTAAATATGATTGATGAACCCAAGTAGCGTTTTTGGACACATTTTAGGTATGCATGCATGTTTCTTGATATATAATGGAAACAGTATGCCACAAATAGGAAACATTTTCGAAACCTATATATTTTATATGGCTTTATTACAGGTGTTTCCAATATGGTGACACTAGCCGTTTCCTGAAATGTTTCTATGCGGAATCGAAACTTTTAGAGAAAATGTTTTGAAACATTTTCTGCAATTTGTGTTCAAATGTTCCAGTTTTCAGCAGCCACTGTTTCTAAATGTGAAGAAAGAAAATACTAAACTAAAATAGTCTATGTTTGTGTGTGGATTGCAAAATGAAAACAACCATCAACAATGTCGACCTCCGCCATATTTTTTTTGTCTTAAGATCTTAAGTCTTTTGTCTTAAGATCGTTTTCTCGCACAAAAAATGTCTGGCAAAAGCAAATTCATCGTTTAATTTAATAATGTGCTTTCATATTTCTAATATCCCGTCTATATATCATTATTTGTTGCTACAAAATATGTTTGTTTGAAATATAAATTTTTATTTTTATTTCTATATCATGGTTCTCAATATAAAAATAGATAAATTAATGTAAGTAGAACGCGTTTTATGAGTCTAAGAGCTCAACAACCGATAAAAACATATTATATTTTTAGTTAAAAACGCGATCACTAGGCAACATGGCGGAATTCATTATTTTATAAAATTGACATGGAGTCGGACACAAATCATCTGCATTATATTATCTTTGTGTCTAAAAAGAGAGTAAAGTTAGTTATGCTCGTGTTTCGACCAGCGGCGTACGGTCCATGGAAGCGGGGGAAGCACCGCTTCCCTAAACTTTTTAAAGATAAAAAAAATAAATAGTTAAACGTTAATAATACTGTTATATTATAACAAAAGATTAATTTAATTTGTTAAAATTATGTATTTGAAACTTTACATAAACGTATCTAGTAAATTTAATTAGCCTTTTACTGTATGGATACGCGCCTGGGAATCGCCGCCGGTCGGGTATCCCTCCTTCATGTAGATGTTATTGCCCTCGAACGCAAACGACAAATTTAGCCGGAAAATCGCGCACAGTTCCTAGCCATGGCAGCGATCTTTCGGCCGCCTTCCTCGACTTTTAATTTGTCGGGACGGATTTGCTTGCGATTTTATAGGTAATATTATAATAAATTAAATCCAAAATTTTATGATGATGTTATAGACAAATTTGCAATGGCTGATAGAGGAATAGACCTCAAATACAAATAGATGCCTATCGCGCGTCAAGTGCTTCGGAAAATTAATTTAAAATATCGTATTTTAACTATTATAACTTTGTGTGTTTTTGTTTGTTGAACAATTTTCGATAGAATTTTAATCGAATAATGGAATTGGCCTCGGAATTTCCAAAGGTAAGTTTTTTAAGAAAATGTAGAATTAATGTCTCGAAATAGGGTTTTTTTTACCGATTCGCTTCCCCGCCTATAATTGTCACCGCACGCCGCTGGTTTCGAGAATGAATCGACAATAAATGGAAACCTATCTGTGGAGAAATTTCGAACTAGTCAGCTGTCAACAATGCCAAACAATTCAAAACTTCTGGTCAAAATAATTGAAACACTTTTATTTACTTCTTATAACACAATTAAAACATAAAAACATTCATTCCTTTCTGGAAAAAAGAGAAAAAAGCGTTTGCTGGTAACATTTTTCTTCGGTCTCCTTTTGGGTATGGGTAGTGGCTGTTACACTTATTTACTATTACATTTATTCATAAAAGAAATCATCTCTTTAATGCGTATAATAAATTATTATAATATCGTATAAGAAAAATATCTGTATTTTTACTCACCATATGTGAAGTAACCAAAACTTGAAGAATGCTTAAATTGAATGCTTAAATGCGAAAAATGCAGAAAGAAACTGTGGGTACGAAAGAATTCTATGATACAATACAATTTTTTCTATTCCAAAAGGCGTAAATCCGTTTCTACAAAATAAAAGGAAATGAAGAAATGACCAAGACGAGAAAAATCTGCCGACGACAGGTAGGCATTCGTCTACAACATCTTTATAGTAAAAAAACAGCTGTATTAGGAAAGGGAGAGATAAAATGCGGGGGTCACTTCTCACTCGTCTCCCTTGAGATTCCTTTGTTCCCTGCGTCGATTAATCATTCCATGATTATGGACGGGAACGAGTAACGTCGCAGAACATCATCAGATTATCTTCCTTCCCCCCTTTCGGGAGAACGCCGAGCATAAGGGGGGATAAAAATTATAGCTAAGGACTCGAAATTTATCGCTCCTGAAATATTTTTACTGTCTCGTATCTTCATGTAATTTGTTCAGCTCGAAAATGTCATCAAATATTAAAAACATATGTTTCCGTTTTACGACGTGTATTTCATTTTGAGTTTTATTAGAACTAATTTAGCTTCTATTACAATAATACAAAAACACTAAAATTAAAAATGATTATCTATGTGTGTTTTTGCCAAACGAAATATGATATTAATAATATAATTTTTTTAGAGTAGTAGATTTGTTGAATATAGTTATGCTCTCGCTTCTTCGATTTTAATGAAGATAACATAAATAAACATATCATAAATAAAACATTAAAAGCAAATAAAACATAATCATATACAGAAAGTTTGAGGCTTTTTGGTTTTACCTGATTAAGAAATTGTTATCAGGTAGTAATTATGGTAGCTAATTTTGAAGTTAGACCGTTGGTTGAAAGAATTGGAAAGATACGCAGTCGAATGGGTGAATTCGTGACAAGGCTGATTTGCTTTCGTCGGAAGTTTAACTTGATATGATGTTATTTTATCAGAATGTCAACAGTTTTTATAGGCGGGTCTGTTGAATAAAATAAACTAAAGTACTTTTGAACAGTTGCATTTAGATATGTTAAATGGTTTTGTTATTTGTTCTTCGTGTTCTTTTGCTTCCAACGACGCGACGGCTGCTTCCGTTAGGCAAACCCCACAAAACCACAAAAATTACAGCATGGTACTCACGAGGAATTAAGAGACCTAGAAGAAGACCGAACCAGAGATGGGGCCATGCTATTAGAAAAATAACAGGGATAACTTGGTTCAACCCAAGCCAACAATAGACAACAATGGGCCCAACTACAAAGAGAGTATGTGAGGGAGGCTACACCATAATTGGAAATGGTTGAATAAGCTGAAGATGATGATGATGTAATGTTTATACATTTGTGGTGCATAATTAAATATAGCATAGTAAATACAAAATGCGAATCACATTATCCAGAATTATGATAAATAATATACTACCTACCCTGCCCGACTAATAGAGTATCTAAATATGTGAGGGAGGCTACACTCAAATGGTTGAATAAGCTGAAAATGATGATAATGATATTATATAAATTAAGATGCCATAATTCTACTATTTTTTATTTTATAGGCATTAACCATATAATACAATAGAATACAATAGAGATTTTGAGTAATAATATATGAATGAAAATTGACATTCATCTAACGACTCTAATAATTTGTTTACATCATAAATGTCACATAATAATACATTTACAAGAGAACAGTTTCATTGAAATCAATGGATGGTGGACGTTTATGTTTAGCTTGACGAGCTTCTTAAGCTTTTTTTAATATTTCCTCCATTTTAATGGAAACGTATTCTTACGTATGCCGATTTCGCGCGAAAGCCGTTTCTTTTAACAAAAAACTGAACTTGTTTGGCAACAACCGTCAATATTTATAAACATGTCATTTAATACAATAGTAACTTGGTAACAAAGTTTGTACCAGCCATAGATAAAAGAAAATAATCTTCTAAGCGCCCCTCCGTGTTCTTAGTAGAGACCACGTTTAACCCAGCGCCTTTTCTGCTGTAAATATATTTTATGTTATATTTGATTTAAAAGGATTTAGTTTTAAAGTTACACTGATATATTAGTATATCAGAGTAACTTTAATAAAACATAAGAATATATATATTTTACAGTTTATTAAATATAAATTTTGACTACAAGGTAGAAAGTAAATCACAATATTTGATAAAACTTATAAGTATACCATTTTACAGTTAATAAATAATAAAACTATTTCTGACTATGATATTTAAAATTTAGATAGATAGAATATTAAAAAACATAACGGTATTTGCAGACGCAAGCCCAAATTCAATAAAAACCAAAATTTTTCCTGCGAAAATCGGGCTTTTTTTACAGAAAAGGTATTTTTTGATTTATCAACAATCATTGTCAAGTTGACAATATACAGGGTGTTTTCTAATTAGTCTAAAAAATTGTGGTGTGATTCCTCATGTGTTCTTAAAACAATTTTTATATAACCATTAGGTCTAAAGTACTTCCTTTCTGATCTACAGGGTGTTAAAAATTAAAAAAAAATCGATATTTTGCTTAATATAAATGGTACGCTACTGCTTTTTTAAAGAAAATATATATTTTTCTTGACTGGCCATCCTTTTTCAACAAAATTGATCTTTTGAGTTTTTCTTGTTCATCAAACGGTTGTCGAGAAAAAAATAAATATACTTATTAAGAGCCCGCCTTAAGCGATTTTTATTTTTTAGATTAATTAGGAAACACCCTGTATATGCATATCACAGGCAACCATATAAACTAGTAACATCTAAAACATATTTTTCCTACCACTAGCGACATACCGTGTTTTTAGTGAGTACTAAATTATTTTATTAAAATTTCGCCATATAAGTTTCCAGGCAATGATACCAGCAGGGTTAATAGAAATATACCGGAAGATAACAAAATTAGAGCAACGTCTTAACATGGGACAAAATATACTAAATTCAATAAGAAATAAAATTATTTAATGGAAAATAAATTTCTTGCAGTTTTTAGGTATATAATAAAATTATATAAGAGTTTCTTGCCTTGAACTGCTAATATAGAAATTAATTCCACGCTGTGTTCGTCATAATGTGGATCAACCTGCTCTCACTACCGGTTTCGGGGCCCTACCTCTTATATAATTTTTTTATATACCTAAAAACTGCAAGAAATTTATTTTCCATTATATATTTTGGGCTAGCCGAAAAAAGCCTTTATTTACTATCGACAGTTGTGCCTCGGTGGTACGAAAGTACTACCATTGCACGCAGGCCGCTATCTCGCGATGCGGGACTTAATATCTTACGTCTACTTTACGACAAGTCGTATTTATATACTCTGCGCTGTGCTCGTCGTTTTGTGGAAATACCCATGCTCACCTGATGATGGGGTAGGGCCCCGAAACCGGTAGTGAGAGCAGGTTGATCCACATTATGACGAACACAGCGTGGAACTAATTTCTATATTAGCAGTTCAAGGAAAGAAACTCTTATATAATTTTATTATATACCTAAAAACTGCAAGAAATTTATTTTCCATTATATATTTTGGGCTAGCCGAAAAAAGCCTTTATTTACTATCGATAGTTGTGCCTCGGTGATACAAAAGTACTACCATTGCACGCAGGCCGCTATCTCGCGATGCGGGACTTAATATCTTACCGCTACTTTACGACAAGTCGTATTTATATACTCTGCGCTGTGATCGTCGTTTTGTGGAAATACCCAGGCTCACCTGATGATGGGGTGGGGCCCGAAACCGGTAGTGAGAGCAAGTTGATCCACATTATGACGAACACAGCGTGGAATTAATTTCTATATTAGCAGTTTAAGGCAAGAAACTCTTATATAATTTTATTATAAAATTATTTATGTACTACGCGCATTATAAAGTGTTAATAATCTCGGGAAATTCATCATCATCATCATTTTTAGCTTATTCAACCATTTTCAATTATGGTGTAGCCTCCCTCACATATTAAGATTGTTGTCTATTGGTAGCTATGCAGGCCCAGGTTCCCTGCTAATTTCCTAATATCATGGTCCCATCTCAGGTTCGGTCTTCTTCTAGATCTGTTAATTCCTCGTGAGTTCAATGCTATAATTTTTGTGGTCCATCTGTTGTTCATTCTTCTTGCCAGGTTGTCTATTGGTAGCTATGCAGGCCCAGGTTCCCTGCTAATTTCCTAATATCATGGTCCCATCTCAGGTTCGGTCTTCTTCTAGATCTGTTAATTCCTCGTGAGTTCAATGCTATAATTTTTGTGGTCCATCTGTTGTTCATTCTTCTTGCCAGGTATCCTTCCATTGCCATTTGAGAGATTTGACTCTGTGGATGACATCTATTACCTGTTTTTTTTGTCGTGTCCACTCTATTCTTTCCGGTCTCTCTTGGTTATTCCCAGCATATTTCGTTCCATTGAGCGTTGGGCGATGTGCAGTTCCTTATAATGTCCGTTTTAGGTGTCCTGGGCTGGAATTCTGTAACTAAATAGCGATCAGTAGCGATGAAGAATACTTACCTTGGCCGTACAAACTAAACGGCAAGCGACAGTATTCTTCATCGCTACCGATCGCTATTTCGTTACAGAGTTCCACCCCAGGTTTTACATGAATAGTGAATAGGTCATGACTAGTAGTACACATTGGTCGAATGTTTTCTTCTTTAGATAAAGTGGCATTCTAGATTTGAATATGATTGTGTTTCTTCCATGAGTATTCCATGCTAACTTAATTCTTCTACTTATTTCTAGTACGGTCGTCGTCTCGGCGCACTTATCACAGAGTGCGCCTAGACGACGATCATTCGTGCCATGAACCTTGGTACGTCTGATGTCGAGGATGGAGAGCTGGCCTCTGTGGAGCCGTCTCAGATACTGGCTTTTCTTAAAGCCCTGAGACTGTATGATGAGTTATAACTCGTTATAACTCAAGAAAGGGGAACACACAATAGATCTATAAGGTCGCGGTGTTTAACTCCCCTCCTAAACATTCAACATTCTACATTTCTAGTAGTCGGGATTCTGAGGTGTGTATTAGTTGTTCCAAATATATATATTCTTCTACTATTTCCAGTGTTGTGTTATTTATTAACTTGCCTTTTCTTTCCACTAGTTGGTTGTACCTTATTTTAGTTTTTTCTAAATTCATTTTGAAATCCACTTTATTACTAACTTTATTTAGTTAATTAATTTGTGCTTGTAGTTCTTCAGCATTATTGACAATTAGGACTATGTTATTAGCGAATGATGATGGCTAAGATATTCTCCATCTATTTTTAATCATTTGTTGGTCCAGTCTAGTTAACGGAAGATTTCTTCTAGTGTTTCTGTAAACAGCTTTGGGGATATAGCGTCTTCTTGTCCTACTCCTGTGCCAGTTGAGAACTCTGGGGTTGTTTTATATATCATTACGTTTGCTTTGGCTTCTTTTTATATATTGGCGAGAGTTTTTATATTAGGCCTGTCAATACCTTGTTTCGCTAGGGCTTCTATTATTGCTTTAGGATATATCGAGTCGAATAATATCGGGCAATTATTATTCCAGAAACGTTGCTCTCGGTAATCAACACCCTTATAATTTCTTTGATACAAACATAACTATTAAATTGCAACTTTATAGATAGACAATTTAATATCATAAAAAATGTCATTTTTGGGCGTCGTCGTGTGACGACTTTTTTTTCAAGGGTTGTAGAAAAGTAAAGTTGTAGCACAAGTTGCCACTGATTGCTTGCTGTTAAGATGAATCTCAACATTATTTATAAAGAATCGGTATTTTGGCAATCTTACGAGCTTAATTTTCTGATATAGGCATTCCAAATTCCAAGATCAAAAAACCTCGATATCATTGCTGAAGTGATACATAAATGCTGTGGACTAAAGAGCGAAGATGTAAGCGTTTGTTTATGTTGCATTTTATCTCGAACGTTTAGAATGATACAATTTATTGTTTACTAAAACTATTTCTCTTGTTAAAACAATGCGTTACAAATATAAATAATCGTACGCGTCTACCATTTTCCACGCTACATACAGCATATTTTTCCCACGAATATTTTAAAATACTGAAAAGACTTAAGAGCATAGCGAGACAAAGAGCAAAAGCGTCTAAACAAATAAAGATAAAGGGAAACAAATGGAGGAAAGTGTACGCGCTTCCCCCGTCATAGAAAATAAGAAAATGTTTGTCGGCAATTTCTCAGCAACGTGTAATGAATATTGCAAAGGTGATCTTTCGAAATATCTGTTTTAATATCCGCGCTGAAGACGAGTGAATGTCTTCTATATGTGGATTTCATTCTTTTAAGTATCATTTGTTTTTATACAGGGTGCTACAAATTCGGGGTACGAGCATTGGTATCACGGAAACCGTAATAGATACGAAGATAAGTTAAATTGAGGCAAAGTTGCGCCTTAGGAGGTTCACCAAGGGGCCATCAAAGGTCAACTTACATTTTTTAAATACGGACCTGCATTTTTTATATTAGGTTTTGAAAGAACTCGGTCGCCTAAGTACATTGATATGCCACTCTTATAGTTTTTTTTGTTTTGGGTACCTTAACAACTACAAAACTATTTAATTACTATTTAAAATAATTTCAAGTCCGACTCTGGTTCGACCATCAATTCCATTAGCTTTAGATGCTTATTTAGCTTAGCCCACGGCCACACAGAAAGCGTTTTTTGCGTGAAGCGTCTTTAGCGACTAAAACAAAATAACAGGATTATATAGGAGTGGCCACACCAAAAGCGTGCAGCGTTCGGCGTGTCTCGCAAAAAACGCAAATGACCAAACCAAATCAGTTTGTTTTCTGTAGCGTCTTTAGCGTTTTCTAAGATGAGACCCCGTCATAGGCGGATGTTATATTTAATAATACAATAAAAATAAATTAATAGTATGCATTTTTTTTCATTTTAGGGTATTATCTAAAAATATTTTTATAAAGAACATCTACTGTTTAGGAAGATTCTATTAAATTCAAAAATTTGAAGGAAATGTTTGACAAAGTGTAGTTTGAAATGTTGAAAATGTAATAAATTAAAGCAATATTTTCTTACGCGTAAAAAATAGTTTTTTACGTGTAACAAATAGTTTTTTACACGTAAAAAATATATTTTTTTTTGCGTAACAGAAGGTTTTTTACTAGAAACAATAAGTTTTTGACGCGTAAAAAAATAATTTTTTACGTGTAACAAATAATTTTTTACACGTAAAAAATATTCTTTTTTGGTAAAAAAGTTTTTTTACCAGAAACAATAAGTTTTTGACGAGTAAAAAAAGAATTTTTTATGTGTAACAAATAAATTTTTACACGTAACAAATAGTCTTATACGCATAAAATTAGTTTTCTACCAGTAACAAATAGTTTTATATGCGTAAAAAATAGTTTTCTACCAGTAACAAATAGTTTTATACGCGTAAAAAATAGTTTTTTACGTGTAACAAATGTTTTTTTACGCGTAATAATTTGATTCACTTTTACAAAATTTGTATTAAAATATCAGTATTTTTGATGAACACGTGGACTCACAAATACACATCGCGTCACTACGTATTTCTAAGCCGTTAACACGTTTCGTTACAACGAGCTCGTGTGTCAGGGCCGTCTCATTAGCGCGACTACAGCGCGCGTAAAGAAGTTTCACTCCAAAATGTTTCATAAATCATTTCCTAAAATTGCATTAGCAACTAGATATATTTACTATCCTATTATATAATTATAATTATTTATTATATTATAATTATAACAAGTACTAACCACAACACTACAACATAAAAAAAACTATACACATATAAACAAAAATTCCTAAAATAAATGGCAAATAATAATTATTATTTTTACACACACCACTGGCCCTAGCAGTTAATTGTGTTTGTCTCCGAATATAAGCCCCGACCCGTCCACAATTCAATCCCAGCAACTTTTATCTTCGTCTCTTCAACGCTAACGGCACCGATCTTGCCTATCTCTTGAGTGTCCCAAATAGAGAAAAAGATCAAAGTTGTATTTTTTTTTAAATGGAACACCCTGTATATTATTACATTTTTAGTTCCTACTATTAAAATAATGGTAAATTTGATAAAGGTTTACCAAACTTTAATCTTACCATTTTTGAACTATTTACGATTTTATGAAAATGCAGTAATGCTTTATTTCTCTAGACGTATTTGAGTTTTAAAATCAAATATTGTACGGAAGTTTTTCTATTTACTAAATTTTGTGTTACAATAATAAAAGTCATGCTACCTTATACAGAGTGCCTAAAAATTTATATTAAATAATTACTAGCTTTAAACGGCTATAACTTGTTTAATTTAAATAGAACGCCCTGTATATTTTACGTGAATCAGATGCATAATATCAAATTGTATTATACCATTTTTTACTTATCTCTTCAAGTTTTTCTAGAAAACGCATTTTATTATAATTTTCCTTATTTCTCAATATACCCATGGAAAAACATTTTAGATTTTTTTAATGCAACAAAAATGTACGAAATGTACAGGTGCTAAAACTGATAATATTACCAGTCCATTTGTCTACAAAAAGTATTTAAATATTTGTAAAAGTGTATACCAATTAAATATAAATTAAATATACTACCACTATATTTCCGCCTAAATATTAATTAATTATTAATTACATACTTGATTGTGTTAGTTAATACATTATTCTATAAATAAATGAATCAGTAGTCAATATAATAATAAGTTATGAATGTGAACGTCTTTGTTGTTATAAATAAGCATTCGTCACAAAATGATATAAAATTTATAAGGTATTATTTTTTACCACACTGTCCAATACACATACAAAATTCAGTTTGTTTGGTATTGGGAGCAATTATTAATCAACGCACACAGTCAATTTAGTTCGAATACTGGGATCACATTAATTGGCCATATTTTACAAATATTTAAACATTTTTTTTTATTTTTTAGTATATGTACTATTTGCCAATTTATTACATTTTTAAAAATAATCTAAAATATCAATATTCCATGGGTATATTGATAAATGAGGTCTAAATTATAAGAAAATGCATTTTCTAGGAAAACTTGAAGAGGTAGGTAAAAATGGTATCTCTTTGATAGACTATTACATTGTAAATCTGATTTTCGGTAAATATACAGGGTATTTAAATTAAAAAAGTTATTGCCGTTTATAGATAGTAATTATTTAAAATAAATTTTTAGACACTCTGTATAAGGTAGTATAATTTTTATTATTGCAACATAAAATTTAGTAAATAGAAGAACTTCAGTACAATATTTGATTTTAAAAACTTAAATACGTCTAGAGAAATGAAACATTAAAATAGTTACTGGGCATTTTCACAAAATCATAAATATTTCAAAAACGACAAGATTAAAGTGCGGCAAACCTTAATTAAATTTACCTTTATTTTAATAGTAGAAACTAAAAATGTAATCATACAGGGTGTTCCATTTAAAAGAATACAACTTTTATATTTCTTATTTATTTGGGACACTCTGTACCTTTTGAAAATAATTTAAAATTGTAGCTTTAGTAGTCCATCAACGATCCCATCACTCACCATTTCTAAAAATTAAATCGTGTGGCCACAATATTCCGTGTCGAATGAAGTGAACAACCCTGTATAATTCTCTACACCGACCGCATCTACTACCTTGCGAGAGCACTAAAACTTCCTATAGATCGAAAGTTGGTGGGAATTCAGTTTAATTCTGTAAAAAGATTTTCATCCTGATTTTCATATACAAAGATTTAGCTTTTGTATTTATCTAAACTAAACGAATTAAATCAGAGAAACTCATATAAATATTTCTTTTAATTCATATAATAATTATAAGACAATATTTTCATTTTACATTTTCGAACTTTGTTGGCTTTCTGGTGTGTGAAAAATATCAAATTATACACTAAATATTCTCAATAAATTTTCTACTGATTAAAATTGAAACCCCGGAGCGACGTAGAGCTCCGTGCCGTGGAAAATATTTCGACAAATTTCCATCAACCAATAAGGTCCGGAAGAAATTAATTAAATTTAAGGCTCTCGCAGGAATAGGGCTATTAAAATGTCATATAAAATTATAAATAAGTAATTTATCGATAAAATTCTGTTAAACCGCAATGGTCTTGTAATTTTAACGAAAGGTATTATGACTGTAACGATTTTATTATACTATATCGACTTATAACATTAAATCATAATACATCATAAAATGCAGACGGCTATATTATATGAAAATATTATTTATAAATATTTATTTATATTATGTTCCAACACAGAAATTTGTACCGTTCTAGAACGGTGACATCGGAGTTTTATGCATGTGTCAACTTAGGCGGTTCTATTACTATATCAAATTAAATACGGAATGGAACGGTTTTTGAACTGATTTTAGAAACAAATTGAGAAGCTAATTTTTAATTAATTATTAATACAGGTTAGTTCTATTTTCGATGTAAATTTAAAATGTATTTTATTGGATTTATTTATGTATTATTTGATTTATTTATTTTTTAATTATAAACTAGTCAAAATGAATTAGGGATCACATAACACCAGTGGCGGCTCGTGACCCGTGTGACTGGGTAGGCGACAAAATTTTAGCTGCGTCTTCTTCAAGAAATGTCGTAATATATCTACAAATTCATTTACCCACTAGTAGATATAAAAACATTTTTGGTAAACTCTGTCTCAAATAGTTTCCACATACTCAATATCACTGTCCTCTACATCGCTCATCAAATTTAGTACAAAAATATAAAAACTTTTATTTAAAATACATATGTAGGAAAACGATAAATACTAAAAATCGAAAATAGCCAACGAAATAAAAGAAAAACAATAATTAGCTGACACACAGTGGTGTTTACATAAATACCTATTTTGTTTTGTAGATTTATTTTCTAGTGACGAAAAACCTATATATTTTTATTATTATATGACTTAATATGGAAAAAACCGCTTATGACAATATCATAATATTCGCTTATGACCAATAAAGATTCGCTTATGACATAATCCTAATTGCCAATAGTCCCCCAGAACTACAAGCACAAATTAACGAACTAAATAAAGCCAGCAATAAAGTAGGTCTCAAAATAAATTTAGCAAAAACTAAAGTAATGAACAACAAACTGGTAGACAGAAACGACATTCTAGTAAATAACACAACACTGGAAATAGTAGAAGAATAAATATATTTAGGCCAACTAATACACAGCTCGGGATCTCTACTACCAGAAATTAACAGAAGAACTAAGTTAGCATGGAGTACTTATGGAAGAAACTCAATCATATTCAAATCTATAATGCCACTTTATCTAAAAAAGAAAACATTCGACCAATGTGTACTTATACCAGTCATGACCTATGCATGCGAAACCGAAACTTAAAACGGACATTATAAGGAAACTTTTTTTGTCTGAAATTATCGGTCATAGATAATTAATTGATATTGATGTTCGATACAATTACAGTGCAATTTTGTGTGTATAACGTTACTACGAGTATTGTTTATTGTTATAACAATTTATTTTTTGATTTAATAAAAGTCTATATTTAAAAAAAATATATATTTTTACAGACCATTTTTTAAATTTGTGTTTGATTCTATTGAATAATAGATTATACCGAAATGCAAAAATCAAACAGAATATTTTTTTAATAAAAGAAAAACTTCAATTCGGTAAAATTAAATTTTCTCTTTTTTCGAACCATTTTAATATTTAACAACGCAAAAATGTTCGATGAATTTCAATTTTCGGTTTATTTGAGTCGTATATCGAATTTGTTTGGCATGTTTTTTTTTCGGCTATGAAAAACGTATGTTTTAGGCGTGATATATTTTGAAATCGGTGATGAATTCATTATAAAAGCCAATAATAAATTGTTGAACTGGGGCTTTTTTTTTTAAATAAAACCTATATGTGTAAAGCAATATACAGGGTGCTACAAATTCGAGGTACGAGCATTGGTATCTCGGAAACCGTAATAGATACGAAAATGGTTAAATTGGGGCAAAGTTGCGCCTTGGGATGTTTACCAAAATGCTATCAAAAAAGTTTTTTAAATTTCAAGGATTGCTGAGTTTTTTGGAAAAAATGATTTTTTTGAAAATCAATTCTATTTTTTCTTGTCGTTACTTTTTAGAAAATCAAAAAACTAATTGCATATTCTGATAGCCACTTTATTAGGGCTATCTGACAGTATTTTTAGATTTTCAAATTAGCTGATAATTTGTGAGTTACAGAAGCCGACTTAATATTTTTAAATACGGACCTGCATTTTTTATTTCCATTTTTGAAAGAACTCGGTCTCCTAAGTACAATGATATGCCACACTTTATACTTTTTTTATTTTGGGTACTTTAACAGAAACAAAACTATTTAATTATTATTTAAAAAAATTTTAAGTCCGACCCTGGTTTCTTAAAATATTTAATCTGATTATATTCATTGCAACAATATTGATTAGCTCTAATTAACATTGAATACGGAAAATCGAACCAATTGAAAGATTCAAATAAATAATATCCAGCTCAGCAATTTAAAGATATTATTTTTAACTTTTTTTTTTGTGAATTTGAAATTCTCAGTGTACGATCTAACAATATGCATAATAATAATCGTAGTTATTATAAATCAATCAACTTATACAAACTACTTTCTTATGCTCTACATGTTCGAAAGGGTTCCTATTGCACAAATTTATTATTCGTTAAATTTTATTTATAGCTCTTTGAACATATCTTCTTCTTATACTTCCGAATGCATTTTGTACTCTTTATTGTAAATGTTGAAAAATATTGATTTCACTTTACAAATGACGTCAAGTAATGCAATTATTTTTTTTTATTGAATTTTGTTTTTCGTATTCAATGTTTTACCCTACGTCATAGTTAAGTTTGAAGGCTTATCAATATTGTAATGACGAATAATTTAAATATTTAAAAAACAGAGCCGGACTTTAAATTAGTTTAAATCATTTTTTTGTTCAAATGTCCGAAACAAAAAAAAGTATAATCATTGTACTCAGGGGACCGAGTCCTTTCAAAATCTGAAATAAAAAATGCAGGTCCGTATTTAAAAAAATTAAGTCGGCTTTTGTATCATTATCAGCTAATTTGAAAATCTAAAAATACTATCAGATAGCCCTAATAAAGTGGCTATGAGAACGTGCGATTAGTTTTTTGATTTCCTAAAACTAACTACAAGAAAAAATAAAATTGATTTTCAAAAAAATCCGTTTTTTCCAAAAAACTCAGCAATCCTTGAAATATTTAAAACTTTTTTGATGGCATTTTGGTTAACATTCGAAGGCGCAACTTTGCCCCAATTTAACCATCTTCGTATCTATTACTGTTACCGAGATTCTATTGCTCATACCTCGAATTTGTAGCACCCTGTATAGACCGCAATTTTGCACCATCTAAAGATTT
Organism: Sitophilus oryzae; assembly: GCF_002938485.1. Taxonomy (NCBI): domain Eukaryota; kingdom Metazoa; phylum Arthropoda; class Insecta; order Coleoptera; family Curculionidae; genus Sitophilus; species Sitophilus oryzae. The sequence goes on from NW_022146393.1 coordinate 2,742,090, forward strand.
TTTTAAGTAATAGGTATATTTTAGATTATTCGTATTAATTACTCTAGTATTTAATTATACATTGATCAAGCCTGACACACTAAATTGAAGGGAATGTTAAAAAGGAGCGCCAAATAAATTTTTGAATAAAAAAATACAGTTGATGGTTCAAACTCTTGGTGTTACAACAGCAAAATAATAAAACACTCATTCACCACAACATATCAAAACACTTTACCTATGCACTAGACACGCGTTTCGCTAACCATGTTAGCATCATCGGCCGATGATTAAAACTAAACTAATATCTATAAATTGAGCGTTTAGGCGTTTTATCGTTATTGTTTTGTTACTTATTGTAAAGTCAATTGTGTTTAAATAAATTAGACTTTTTATCCACACAGAACCGACGAAAAACGTAACAATTAGTGTCAAGTGTGGCGTGTGTGATAGAGAAGAAACATAAACAAGACTGAAAATGGCTCTTAAAAAATTGTTGAAAGATCTGAAAGTGTCCGAATTAAAATGCATATTGGGAGAGAGAGAGTGCGAGATAGATGGAAAGAAAAGCATTCTGCAAGTCAGACTGAGAGACCTTCTGAGCGAGGAAGGTGAGGATCTGGACACATTTTGTTTTGAGCGTAACCAACCTAGCGTAACAATTAATTACCAAAGCTAGAGCAATAGGAACAGAATACTGTTCTGAATTCTGTTCATATAATCTTTACATTTATTAATTTTAACACTCTCATACGCATCTAATTGTCTATAATTTGAGTCTTGTTTAATTAATTTTAAATTATTAGTATCTATACAATGATCTTTATAGCAATGCAAGCTTTATCCGGGTCTACCATATCTTATGTGAGCCATATGTTTTATATATCTTTAAAAAATAATATTAATCTTCTAGTTTGCCCAGTATATTTCTGATTACAATCTTTATATGAAATCTCATAAATATCCGACCTTTCCAGTGGACGTGTTTTATCTTTTGGATTACCTAATAGTTGTGTCTAAAAAAATACGTTTACCAGGGGATAACTCTCTATCAAACGGTATTGAAATATATTTTGATGTATCTTTTTCCACTTGAAAAGTCGAATTTGCAGAAATCGAAAACTTATACATACGTCCTACGTTTTCTAGTTATTTTATCAGGTAATGATGGGTATTATGCAATAGACTTGTCTACATTCCTAATGTAATTTCTTTCTGTTTCATATTTTTCATAAGTGGAAAACTAAGTAATCTATGAACAAAGAAATTTAAACTAGTTGTGTTATTTTGAACACTATGACAAGACTCATTAGGGATATATCTGCGTGCTGTGGTATTTTTTCTATAAATATCAAATTCCACGTAATTATTACTATTTCTAATAACTAACAGACGGATAGGCTGTTCTCTGGGTGGTTAGGTCGGATTACTCCAACTCTTATTTCCCCAGCAGCCTCCACGTAGCTTTTTGCGCCCTCCCTACGAGGCTTCTTTGCGCTCTGTTCGTGTGCATTAGGTGCACCAGTGTGAGGTTTGTTCTCCTCCGAGTTGATTTGTATCCCCCCGGAAGAGGTTCCCCGACTCGTCTGTGCCCTCTGCTTCTCCGCTTGCCGCTGTAGAATCGACTGCAGAGCGGTCTCATAGGGCATTCCGCCCTTGAGAAGTCTTGAGAGGAGCTTTCTTGTCGCCCCTCCAAACCTTTTCTTTTTCAGGGATAATTTCTTCATTTGCTTGAAGACCCCGAAAGGAGGTTCATCTGCCTTCTCAGGCGAAGGGGAGCTTGGCCCCTCTCTTTCCTGATCCGGCTGAGGTGAGTTGCCTGGGATAGGAATAGTCCCATGCTCCTTTGTTTCCTCCTCCTTGGGGAAGGATCGGGACGATTTAATCCATCCTCGTCATTAAGGTTTTTATTTTCTTGGTCCATATAATGATCCCACGAGTAGCAAGGGAAGAAACGACCGTCACGGCAGAGCCCCGCAGTACCGTGACTAGGCATTTATGAACTGGGAGGTCGCCCGGTATCCCAGGTTAGTCGCTAGTGGTCAGGATACTCCCTGACCATCCATCCCTTTGGCGCGCACTATACCGTAGGATTTGGGGAGGTTTTTATTGTGGTACCTCATCCACGCGGCTCAGAGAGTAAAGCCAAAGCCCCCATGTCTCTCCTAAGAAAGACTTACGGTATAACGGACGTTAAGTCCCGAAGGAGGTCCCGTCCGGCATCGTTTTATGTCTTGGTGCAGTTCCCTGGCCACGACACTACAGCCAGGGACAAGACATTGAGATGCTCCTTAGACCTAGCCAGAGCGCAGGAGGGGTCCCCTCGGGTGCCCTGGCCAGGAGCTTCCCCACCAACGTCAAGGTCTCGCATCTCATAGGGGAAGATATTAATCGTAGTTATTATAAATAAATTACCTTCTACAAACTAGTTTCTAATGCTCTATATGTTCGAAAGGGTTACCACCTTGCCTATTGCACAAATTTATTATTCTTTAAATTTTATTTATAGCTTTTTGTACTCTTTATTGTAAATGTTGAAAAATATTGATTTCACTTTTACAAATGACGTCAAGTAATGCAATTATTTTTTTTATTGAATTTTATTTTTCGTATTCAATATTTTACCCTACGTCACAGTTAAGTTTGAAGGCTTATCAATATTGTAACGACGAATAATTTAAATGTTTAAAAAATATAGCCGGACTTTAAATTAGTTTAAATAAATTTTGTGTTCAAATGTCCGAAACAAAAAAAAAGTATAAAGTGTGGCATATCATTGTACTCAGGTGACCGAGTTCTTTCAAAATCTGAAATAAAAAATGCAGGTCCGTATTTAAAAAAATTAAGTCGGCTTTTGTATCTCATAAATTATCAGCTAATTTGAAAATTTAAAAATACTATCAGATAGCCCTAATAAAGTGGCTATGAGAACGTGCGATTAGTTTTTTGATTTCCTAAAACTAACTACAAGAAAAAATAAAATTGATTTTCAAAAAAATCCATTTTTTCCAAAAAACTCAGCAATCCTTGAAATTTTTAAAACTTTTTCGATGGCACTTTGGTGAACATTGCAAGACGCAACTTTACCCCAATTTAACCATCTTCGCATCTATTACTGTTACCGAGATTCCAATGCTCGTACCTCGAATTTGTAGCACCCTGTATAGACCGCAATTTTGCACCATCTAAAGATTTTTTTAAGTAATAGGTATATTTTAGATTATTCGTATTAATTACTCTAGTATTTAATTATACATTGATCAAGCCTGACACACTAAATTGAAGCGAATGTTAAAAAGGAGCGCCAAATAAATTTTTGAAGAAAAAAATACAGTTGATGGTTCAAACCCTTGGTGTTACTACAGCAAAATAATAAAATACTCATTCACTACAACATATCAAAACACTTTACCTATGCACTAGACACGCGTTTCGCTAACCATGTTAGCATCATCGGCCGATGATTAAAACTAAACTAATATCTGTAAACTGAGCGTTTAGGCGTTTTATCGTTATTGTTTTATTACTTATTGTAAAATCAATTGTGAATAAATAAATTAGACTTTCTATTCACACGGAACCGACGAAAAACGTAACAATTGGTGTCAAGTGTGGCGTGTGTGATAGAGAAGAAACATAGAGACCGACAATGGCTCCGAAAAAATTGTCGAAAGACTCGAAAGTGTCCGAATAAAGGTTGATTCTCACTATACCTTCCATTTCCATTCCATAGCCATTTCATATCTGTTCCGTATTTTTTATTGTATTCACGCTATACGTAAGCTTCCGTTCCGTATCAGTTACATACTTTTATTGTATAATTTTTATCACTACGAAAGTTTTATTTTAAAAAATTATATCTTGTGAAAAAGGTAATATATTTAATTGAGAGGTGAAAGAATGAATAAATATCAGCAAAATTTTAACAGACCTGGTACAAATATCAGAACTTGACAGAACTTGAAAGGATATGGAGAGGAAGGGAAACGGAACGGATAGTGTGCATTGTCCTACTCTTTCACATGATATAATATTTTATGTAAACGGAAGGGAGCTGATATGGCAGGTATAGTGAGAATCAACCTTTAAAATGCATATTGGAAGAGAGAGAGAGAGAGAGAGAGAGAGAGCGAGCGAGCGAGCTAGATGGAAAAAAAGCTTTCTGCAAGCCAGACTGAGAGACGTTTTGAGGGAGGTAGGTGAGGATCCGGACACATTTTGCTTTGAGCGTAACCAACTGAGCTTAACAATTAATTACCAAAGCTAGACCAATATATAGGAACAGAATACTGTCCTGAATTCTGTTCATATAATCTTTAACTTTATTAATTTTGACACTCTCATATGCATCTAATTGCTTATAATTTGAGACTTGTTTAATTAATCTTAAATTATCAGTATCTATACAATGATCTTTATCAACAATATGTTTAGCAACGCAAGCTTTATCCGGGTCTACCATATCTTATCTGAGCGATGTGTTCTTTTAATCTAGTTAATATTGATCTTCTAGTTTGCCCAATATATTTCTGATTACAATCTTTATATGAAGTCTCATAAATATCCGACCTTTCCAGTGGAGGTGTTTTATTTTTAAGATTACCTAATAGCTGTGTGTAAAAATACGTTTACCACGGGATAACTCTCTATCAAATGGTATTGGTATCATTGGTATCTTATGTTCAACACCATGATAAGACTCATTAGGGATATATCTGCGTGGTGTGGTATTTTTTCTATAAATATCAAATTCTGATATTGAGACACTTTGGTCGGTTGACTATTAACGTCAATTTTCATGATTCTATGACACGTATGGAACAAAGTCGTTTTTTTTTTGTTATGACTGTGGCTTTGAAAAATTATGATTTAATTATTATCCTTTAAGTCCCTACGGGCTTCTGTAAATCTAAGAAATGTCTGATTTAACCCTTTAACTCTCACAGTTACGACAAAGTCAAACAAAATCTTGAGAGATTTCCTTTTTCAGGGAACGACGGCAGCCCATTCTGTATTAAATATTCTTGTCGTAACTTTCAGCGAAAATTTGAATAATCCAAATTGTTCCGAGCACTTTTATATACCTTTATAAATATTCATATTAGAGCGAAAATGTCTTGTTACCGTTTTTGTTGTTCTTTTATAGCCGTTTTAAATAATTTTAACCGTTTTTTTAATCTTTAAAAAAAAATTTTTCTTATAAAATTGCACTTTTTACATATAGGCGATATTTTTTTCTTTTTTGGCCGATTAGTAGATATAAGTTATAAAATATGTCCTGTATAACTTAAAATAACTTGTGTATGGACCATATACCGATTTGGTCATTTTAGAAGTGTGGTCTGGATTTTAACGTGTAATACAGTATACAGAGAATAATATAAATGACCGGTTGACAGACAGCGAGACAAAATCAAAAACGGCATACAGTGTTGTCGGTTTTCACGTTTGTAGAAAGATTTGTGTAGAAAAAAAACTATTTTAAAAACTTTCATGTATACTACTGAAGTGAAGATAATATATCTAAGCTAAATATAATCTCTTACATCTACAATAAGAGATGACAGATGAGCAACTAATTGTGAAAAATAAGGTTTCAACCTTAGATGCAACATTTTCCATAAACGCTTGTTGCAAGTTGTGCGGATTGAACTATTGATGCAAAATCCAGTAATACCGCATAGAAGAAATGTATCAACCCAACTTTTATCTCTTTTTAATACATTTGGTTTTCCATTAAGTTGTCTACATTACTGTCTTCCACGTTAAAATTACCAAATCGCTTTACACATAAGGATTTTGGTACTATGATCATAATCGACGATTATAAACGCGATCAAAATTGAACGTCGCGTCGCCATCGATTGAAAGAATTGGGAGGATACGATTTAGGGTGGAGCCTCTACTCGTTCTGCGGCCAACGCATAAAACACTCATATTCTCTAATTCAGCTAGCGAAGGCATATCAAAGACGGTGTGGAACTGGAAAGCGACAGTGTTGCCATATTAAAATGTGTAATATCTGTAATACTTTTGACGAAAATTTATTTTGATAAAAAATCCGCGTTTATGTATTGAACATTTATTCGTGTTAAACATGGAATAAATAACAAAAATAAACATTTTTTTATAGGTAGGTACTGAATACTTCGAATGAACGAAAAAAGTCATTTAATTGGCTGGGAAACGGCGACTATTGACATTTACTATTATATTTTACATATGAAGTAACAGTAATCTTCATTTCCAAGCCAAATCTGACGTCGTTCTTTGTTTAATCATATAATATTCTATTAAATTGTTTAATAATAGAATATCCGATTATTAACGTGCTGGTACCCAAAATAATTAAATCTAAGGATTAATCCGTAGTTCTGGCAACACTGTCTCCGGCAACCACCCACTCTTTTGAATAAAAGCAGAACTACGGTAGAGTATTCTTTATCCGCTGCGCTGTAAACGACTGTCAGCGCGCAGCGACGCAGAGCTCAACTAAATCTCGGTAGCGCCACACAGCTTGAAGGTAACGCCAGCTTGACGGTAACGCCAGCTAGATCTCGGCTATGTCTTCTGCCACGCAATCGCCCATAAGGTTGCGCAACTACTTATTTCTTCAATCAACGATTGAACGAAGTCTGCAGGGCACCCGAACAACTAATAAAAGAACTAACTATAAGATAATTATTACACCCTAAAATTATTTATTGGCTTATCTTTACCACAAAATAAACTTAATATGTCTAGTATAAATAATAATAATTTATTTAAAACGTTTAATTTATTTCAATTGTTTTTACGTTATGAGCTTTAATTAAACCAAAATACGGTATAAAGCATACGCCATAAAATATTTATTAAGCAAAAGAAATTAAATTATTTAAACTGAAACACTATACTAACGTTAATTAAAACTTTAAACCAGTTTAATGCTGGGTAGTTAAATTAAAGCATTTCCAGAGATAAAACATTATAACAAATATATAGTTAAATTACAACAAGTTTAGATAACAACCATTAGGAATGGGCAGACGTTTGTTATAATAATTCATAACTTTCAGCTTATTCATCTATTTCCAATTACGGTGTAGCCTCCCTTACATACTCCCTTTGTACTTGGGTTCATTGTTGTCTATTGTTGGTTATGCGGGCCCAAGTTATCCCTGCTAATTTCCTAATATCATTGTCCCATCTCAGGTACAGTCTTCTTGTAAGTCTCTTAATTACTCGTGGGTACCATGCTGTAATTTTTGTGGTCTATCTGTTATCCGTTCTTTTTGCCAAGCGTCCTGCCCATTACCATTTGAGGGATTTGACTCTGTGGACGACATCTATTACCTGGGTCTTTTGTTATATTCACTCTATTCTTTTACGGTCTCTCTTGGTTATTCCCAGCATATGTTGTTCCATTGAACGTTGTGCAACTTGCAGTTTCCTTATGATGTCCGTTTTAAGTGTCCAGGTTTTGTATGCATAGGTCATGACTGGTAATACACATTGGTCGAATGTTTTCTTTTTTAGATAGAGTGGCATTTTATATTTAAATATTGTGATTGTGTTTCTTCCAAAATTACTCCATGCTGACTTAATTCTTCTGTTGATTTCTGCTAGTAGGAATCACCGAGCTTTGTATTAGTTGTCCCAAATATATACAAATATATACGGGGTGGCGCATCTCATTCGCCTCGGTTGATTATACGAAAACGGAAAGATGTAGAAACAAAATATTTTATGGGTATATGTGGGGAGGCAATGTGCATATTTTAATATTATTTTGAAACATACAGGGTGTCTCAGAACTAAGATCCATACCAAAGTTATATTTTTTCTTATGGAACACCCGGTATTTTATTTCATTTTTGGATTCTTGCGCCCAAAAAAGGCATTTATTATAAGGGTTAAATATGTTTAAAATCTTTGGTTTTTGAGATATTTAAAGATATTTGAAAATATAAGAAAATTGCCATGGCGATACCAGCCATCTTGATTGACATTTTATTTAAAAATCGCTTTTTATTCAAAATCTGAGATAGATAGGTATAGGAAACCCTAATATAGTTTGATAGAGCATTTGAATCGTCTTCGATTTATTTAAAAAAATAAGGGTGTTGCATTTGAAATAACAAAGTTTTTATGTAAAATAAATCCTTAAAATAGATCACCAATTTTTGGTACCCCTGTATAAATTTAAGGAAGCAATGACATTTTTCAGTAAAGTTTATTTCTTTACCTTTAAACTCAGCACAAGAATTGATTCTGAAAAGTAATGTACAGGGTGTTAATAATCAATTCTTTTGTAGCGTGCATATTTAAATATCTTTAAAAATCTTAAAAACCAAAGATTTTAAACATATTTAACCCTTATAATAAATGCCTTTTTTTGGGCCCAAAAATCCAAAAATGAAATAAAATACCGGATGTTCCACAAGAAAAAATATAACTTTGGTATGGATCTTAGTTCTGAGACACACTGTATGTTTCAAAATAATTTTAAATTGTGCACATTGCCTTCCCACATATACCCATAAAATATTTTGTTTCTACATCTTTCCGTTTTCGTATAATCAACCGAGGCGAATGAGGTGCGCCACCCTGTATATATTCTACTATTTCCAGTGTTGTATTATTTACTAGAACGTCGTTTCTGTCTACCAGTTTGTTGTACATTACTTTAGTTTTTGCTAAGTTCATTTTGAGACTCACTTTATTGCTGGCTGTATTTAGTTTATTAATTTGTGCTTGTAGTTCTTCGGGATTATTGGCAATAGGACTATGACATCAGCGTTATTATAATTATCAGTCGTTCAAATTTATTTTTTATTAAATAATAAATTGAATAGAAATAATATGATAAATATTGCACCTATATTTACAAAACATTCGAATTGGTATAGCCATTCTTAATTTTTTATAAATAATAAATCAAATTCAATTGACCATTGGCCAACAAATACTATTGAAACAGATATAGTTCATAAACAACCAATTCTAAAAAATGGTTCAACAGATACGCAAAAATATTTTAAGCTGCATGAAATAAATCTATTTATTTTGTAAAACACTGATAAATCATTTACGAAATGATTTAAATGTATTTAAAAATATTTTGTAGCATTTTCAATTTGATAAAATATCCTACATATGTATTATACGATGTAGGTATATTTTATATTATTAATTACTGAAAAAGTTTATATAACGATGTTAAAATTTGTTTATATTTTTTGGACAAAGGTTGACATTAAACTTTTTAGTCTTCATTTTTAATTCAGAAACACCATTCTATCGGTCATCATAAATACCATTCTATCAAGAGCACTATCTATTTCAAGTCGCTAATAACTTCTTCGAAAAAATTAGTGATAAAGTTTGTTTTATAAAGAACTAGATGGATCCTTTATATCAAAATATGCTTGTTTTACTTATTGATGACATTTTTGACAAAAATAAATTTAAACATATTGGACACTATGGAAGAAGCCATATCTACCGGCTGCCTCTCAATAATGGCTCACCTCTAGAATTTTTTTATTATTTTAGATAGTAGTGGGAATTATCGAATGAATACTATCGAAACATTCGATAGTTGCAATTCATTCGAATAATTCGATAGTTAGTAAGAAAACATTCGTTGAAAACTATTCGAATAAAAATTATCGAATAGATCCGTCATCTGCCTTGAAATATTGTATTCTAGTAATTCGGCAGCAAAAACCATTCATTTATAAAATTCATTCATTTATGAAATTCATTCATTCGTCAGGATCGATTATAATAAAATATTAACTGAATTTTAGTTGTCGCCCGGCGACGTAGGTTTCCAAACCCGACAGCGGTCGGTGGCAATGCTATGAAAGAAGCCGGCATCTTTGATTTTTTGCGGAGTCAGATATAGATAACGACACATTATTTTTTTTATTGAGGTGCTAGTATTTACACAGAAAATACATTATGAAGGGCGCTGTTGCCATATTTTGGTATTAGTTGATATTAGCAAAGAATATTATTGTTTGGCTTTAGTTAGTTAGGGATAGTATGTCTATATATTCTGAATTTTTTTTTATTAATATCCTGTTGTTACACTGCAATAATACTTGTTATTTTGGATGTAAGAAAATGATTTTTAATGTTTTTAAGCAAAGACTGGTTTAATAAATAATAATAACAGTAATAATTTGTTATACCTATTAACAACAAAATTTAAAATGATTTAATATAAATATTTTTTTTAAGTATTAGCAAAATATAAACAACAAATTAGATGTCAAAATTATTTATATTAGATCCTATTTAAAAATAATATAGTCTCTAAATTTTTTGGCAACGTTGGTTTATTGAATAATAATAATTACAGAACTAATTTGTTATATTAACAACAAATTTTAAAATCATGAAATATAAACATTTATTAATTTTCTAATCATGCAGTGTAATGGAACGAAAATATAAATAAAAAATTAGAAATCAAAATTATTTATATTAGGTGCTTCATATTTCTATTTAAAAATTATATTTACTTTTACTGGCATTTACTTTAAAAAATAAATGAAATATTTCTTCGCAAAAAACTACATGTAAGAGAATTAGCATAAACAAAATACAAAATCGTTAACTTTTTTTTAAAATTGGCACCTGTAAAACTTTCATTTTAATTTTCTCACCCATAGTTTGAGTTCGCCAACCATTTACTTAACACATTACTTAAATATGATTATTAAGTTCAACTAATTCATATTATTAAAACATCTCAAAATACAAATATGTATTTTAAAATTAATTGTAAGTTCATCTCATCTCTTAAAAATTGCTACTTCTGAAAATTTCCCATTAAAAAATAGACCATATACCATATAAAATTAAATAATTGAAAGATCGGGCTACGGAAAACCACACAAATTTTCGGAAAAATTTTGACCACCTGCACATGCACACAATCGTCAATAAATAAAATTAAAAAATAACTACTATTTTAGTATTTTAACTATTTTAATAAACGCAAAAATAGCACAGTATTTATACGGCGAAGTTATAAAAATTTGGAAGAACTAATAATGCACTGACGCATACAAAAATCAAACGAATACTAACATTTCATTTATCAAAAGCATTCGATAGGTAGTCGTGGCTCGACGATAACCATTTAGTCGCACGGCGAGGTTGTCACATATGCTTTAGTATACAAATGAATGAATGATTTTATTCGAATAAAACCATTCGATAGTTGAAATCATTCATTCATTAACCATTCGATAGTCTAATCCATTCGATAGTTCCCATCGCTAATTTTAGATAAAAAAAACGAGATTTGGCATATTACTATATGCCATACATTAGGATTGATTGACATATTCAATTGTTATTTAATTCAGCTACTTCCTTTTCACCAGAAATCAACTACAACTTTTGATTTTTAAATAGCACCCTCGGTATATTTTTACTTTATTCGATAGAAAATGACACTCTGAATAGAATACCCTATAATATGTCAACTTTTGACATTCTCCCTTAAAAAAAATTGTATTTTAAATTTCATTCTACAGTGCCATGGCTGTGTTAAAACATTATTTTTTAATCAAGGAGCGTTAAAAAAATATATTTGATTAATGTTTCTCGTGTCTTGTCCGTAGCTAGTTAAAAATGCTATTTTTAGTCATATTTTTAATCATATCTCAATTTTTAGTATTGAAAATACTTCTAGTCGCGTTTATATGGGACCCATCTTTGAAAAAACGACATGCTAGAAGCGACATGGGTTCAATAACCTGCCTGTCAACACGTACTTAAGTCGATAGAGCCGGCGTTGATGAGCGAATACGGCAAGGACGTCTGGACCGGCGGATAAAGAAAGCGATATTATTTTAAAAGAAAATATGTCAAGGCATGAGTTGTTGGGTACAGTTTGGCTATTTTAATCTAACTATTTCCGTATGGGAAGCAAGGTGCAAATTATACGGGAAAGAGCAGAATCACATAAATAATAAATTTAGACTATAATTACCATATTTTTTTTATATGATTATTATTTTTTTAATTAACAACTTAGGACAAAGAAAAAGCTTGCATGGTTTCCACCGCCAACAGGCGTTTTTACCGTTTGAATATTGTTGTAAATAATAATTATTATCATTTAATTAGTGCTAACTTATCAAAGTTCACAACACGGCGAAATTTCAATAAAATCGACCAACGGATCTTTGAGATATTAATAAAAAAAGTCTATTAGCAAACATCTTGACACCCTGTATTTATAAAATTATGCATTTCCGGGCACTGTTTATATTAACTTTTTACCTTAAAAACACTCAAAGAATCACCTCCTGAAGTTGACCAGATACTTAATTAACACCCTGTATTTAAAAATGGCTAGCTAGTGATTTTGTAAGTAAAGCTATGTTTATTTTAATAGAAAAAAATACATTTCATAAAAATAAACAAACCCATAATTCCATTACTATACACTAATTAATTAATTTTAAATGTATCTAAATAGGCACTTTAATAATTGAAAAATGGACATGAGCACCTTCTTAGAGTATAACAAATATGTAAAAAAAATTCCAATTAAAAAACCTCAAATGGCACACCGCATAAAATCTGCATTATCTGAAATCAAACTATAGGTACCTAAACCTAAACGGCCAATCAGCCAGACAACAGTGACAAGACGCCGATATCGATAACGCGATGAACAGTTTTTAATAATTATTCCGAGTTAATACTTCAAGTAGCATTCCTCCAAATAAATTTTAATTTAAGTATTGTTAATCATATTAATGATTATAGCCTGTATGATTTCTAAAATAAAAAATCAAGCGTGTTTTTATCAGAATAATTATTAAATGATTAAATAGAAATAGTTAATATTTATTAACTTCGTAAGTGGTTATATTTTAATATAATTATGGATTTAACAATGTTGGTTCACGACATTATCGTCGTGATCATTCACCAATTCGCACACGTTCATCGCCATCATTAATATTTTCCTCACTAAATTCTTCATTTTACAAAAAGCCATTACGATAATAATTACGATAATAATCAAATTTCAAAATTACTTAACATTGCGAACGTTAAACTTGTTTACTATACGTATCTGGAATATATCTGTGAATAGCGATCAGTGATACGTTTACGTTAGACTGCCGGAGTGCTGACGTCACGAATGTCAAATTGCTTTCCAACAAACAAGGTTTAGTTCTTTTATATTTCTATTGAGCTCTTCCAACTGACGCCACAAGTTAATATAAAATGTAATAAAAACAGGTGATTGTCGACAACCATCGACTTGTGTCTGGTATTTTCAATACGCCTATGATGGTTGCGCATGTTGCAAAATCTGTGAATTTTTTTCAAATGGAACGAGGGTGGCTCATTAGCATATTTGGAGAATGCATTTTTTACGAATAATTTGGTATCATACACTTGGTATTTCGAGTCAAGTTGTCGTTATGAACCGCCTGTTACCATTTCAAATAAGCCATATTCGAAAATATCAAAAGGTGATATGTGATATGTCATTCTATTCAGGGTATCATTTTCTATTGAATAAAGTAACAACATACTGAGGGTGCCATTTAAAAATCAAAAGGTGTAGTTATTGCCGGAGAAACAGGAAGTGACTGACAACAATTGAATACGTCACTCAATCCTAATTTATATGTCATATACTAATATACCAAATCACGATTTTTTATCTGAAAACATAAAATAGTTATAGGAGTGAGCTACTTTTGAGATGCATCTGGTATTTTTCTTTATGATTAGTCCGAGAACTCCGCTTGTTTGTATTCTTGATGGCTTGTTCGACAAAAATAAAGGCTAAAACACGCGAAAGTATAAGAAACAATCCATATCTTCAGATGTAAATTAATTATGTTCAGGAGCACGAATGTAACTTAAAGATTTCTTTGACAAAAATAGGTTAAAATACCAGCGCAGTCGGTAGGATTTATAAGAGAAATGAACACAAATAAAAAGCACAACAAAGAAGACATTTTTCCTACGTTTTTAATTTATTCTTGTATATTTTTTACTGTTGTTAATTCCGTATACTACCCAAACCCTCCTATTCTATTTCTATATCGTAAAAAATATAAAAATATTATGGTAGCGAGTCAGTCCCAAGGGAAACCGGGCATAACCACAGGGCATTAGTTTAATGTCTTGAGGAACAAAGCACGCGATCTACAATATCTAAAGGAAAAATTTATGTCTCGCAGAGGGTATTATACCGGAAATACTACTGTCCTAAACGGAAATGTCCTTTGGCTGACCGCGTACTATCCCCAATTCAGCGGGGACTCTTCCGGGGCGTGCGATAAAAAAGAATGTTCCGGGATTTAGGGCCTGGCGGGTTCTTGCAGTCAAATTGCGCTCGTAAATTTTCCAGTTAATATCGAGTAGGTATCTTTGTTATATTCCGCTCTTTTTTCTGTTTTTCGAACAATTAATAATAAAATCATTATTAAGTATTGTATTCAGAAGTTTTAGTGATATTGAAATTATTTTTGAATTGTTTAGTTAGTGCTACGATTATAGGGGTGTATAAGTGGGTACAGGTTAATAATTTGAAAAGTAATAATCGGGAACATCTTTTATATTATACAAAAAATACTATCAGAAAGATCTAAAATATATCTTGGTGTGTGTAAATATATTCAAAATGAGATAGTACTTATTGACTCACTTCATCTTATCCTTGAGAGCGTAGCCACCTTATATTTTTTTAATACGAATCTAGCTTAAGTGGTATATTGTTAGAATAACTTTTTACTTTCTCTGTATAGATCGTCGTAACTATTAAAATATTTATTTTGTCCAAATTATGGATTTTGTCCATTGGTTTTTGCCGCGCAGGCCAGAATAGCTCGCAGGCAGATTTTTTTCCTACTTACTTGACACCGTTACATTCTGGACAGCTCACATATCTTTATAAATTATAGGCTTGGTGCATTCTCTACCGGTACTGCCACCATTGGACATTGGAGAATATCGTAAACAACTAGTATATACAAATACACGGGTATGAAAAAAATACTATATAATTATTCTAAAAGTGTTGGAAGTATAATTTGTGAAAATTCTAAAAATAAAAATCTAATAATAATAACTCCCGTATATAGCGTTTAACGCCTTGGGAGTAGCAAGGTACAGCTTGCTATGCTAGAACCGTTCGGTATACAAGGAAGGTAGTGTGAGGGTGGCTACGCTTCAACCGCCTATTATTACCTCAGGATTGTGAATCCCAAGTACTCATTTAAGGCTCGGTCGACCTAGGTACCCAAACTATTTTTATTTTAATAAAAATAGTCGGCTGATGAAATGCCGGGTGTAGGATTCGAACCCACAACCTTGAGATTGGTAGACGAGAGCCTGTACCTCTACGTCACCGGGCACCTCGGGCTAAATAAAAATATTTCTTCAGAAGGTCTAATTTGTATTTTAATTTATTATTCCAGCTAAAAAACCTTTTTAGATGAGTTCAACTACGGTAGCGAACATAGTTATAGTCACCAGTTTTGCTAGTGGGATCAAAATTGGGGCTATTTAGGCTCCAATCGTTAACCCAGATTAACAATAAAACACAAACAACCAATCACGGCGTGTGTCGATCAATTTCAGAAACGTGGGAACTAATTTTTATAATACGGGCTTATATTTATCGTACTATTTTGTGAAATAGCACGAAGAAATCCAGGTCAAACGTTGTGGTGACTTCAGAAAAATAAGTAAACATGGAGTATGAGTAAATATCATTAATTTGTAATGGAGTGCAATGTGATACCACTATTTTAAAAACTGATGTGAAAAACTAAAAACCATGCATTGGGAAAACAGTTAGCGATGGTGGATTAAATTGGCTAATCCTCTCAGGTTACAGAAGAATATTTAGTTATAATTATTGTCTAACATAATTAATTACAATATAGTAAAAAAATATATTTGCGAAACTTAAAATCTGTTGATAATACAGGTTGTTAACTGGACAGTTACTTATAGGGGAACAGAATGGCAACACTGCCTATTGAGAACGCATGCACTTTTTTCTGGTTTTCTGCCGACGAGCGGGCCGAGGTTGCCATATTACAACCATAAAGCTCTTGCCGCGACTAATAAACAAATTGACAACCTGTATATTACACTATATCGCTAGTCAGGAATAGAAATTGAAGCGAAATTTTTGAGATGGATCTATACAAAATCCACATTAGTCGGTCCTTTTCGGTCAACAGCTTTGAACTACGCAAGCGTGAGAAGTGCTTCTCGATTAGTTGATTTATTTCATACTGACCAATAGAAGTAGTTTTCTAAGTTTCTTTCTACCACGTAAATCACTTTAGCGTCTGACTATCGGCGCCTTATATTTTTTACGCGCCTTAACTTTTTTAACTTATATTTTTAAATTTAATGTGTCTGACATGTTTAAACAAAAACAAGAAACGGATAGACATGATGAATATCTAAAATAACAGGTTGAAATAATGCTATTACCAATAAAAAATAATATATTATACGTTATTAGTATTTAGAGTTTAAAACAAAGCGCGAGCAGGTGCCAGGCGTTCAGCCACGAAGTAGACGAATCAGATCGTTTTATTTGGTGCGTGCGCACAAAAATCCTGTTGAACGAAAATTATAGACTTGGTTTCACTCTCCACTCATTGTAAATGCGGTACTAGAAATATATTCTGATAATATATTTGGCAGTGACTAACTGTTATGGCAGTCCGCTTTTTATAGGTTGCTAGTTGAAGCCTGGCGCATCCTCCACATCAGGAAAAAAAACTTTTTTTTAATTAAATGAAAAACAAAAAATCCGGCGACGAGTTTATGTTTTAGTAAAAAAAAGCAACTTTCTAGAGCAAGTCGTTACTTCAGTAGAGACGACACAGTCAAACATTACCATTTTATATATGTAGATAATACACAGTGTAAAACGAGATGTAATTAACGAAATATCATCGTAACAACAGTTATTGTAGAAACGTTTAGGTTTATTTATTTCACTACGATTTACGACAAAAATCCTTTGCCTCGGGTACAGATACCGCCGCGTTTTGGAAATAGCTCAAAACGAAACAAAATTGAACGAGGTAACGACAAAAAAATTCCCCCACGTCCTCCTCACGACTAGTTTTCAGGCGCTTTTAAGAATCGAAAGTTGGTCGAGGCAAATCGAAGTGGGCCAAGACAACGAAATAAATCGAAATGCGACAAAGTTGGGCGACGAAATGCAACGTTGACCTGTTTCGAAGAGTTCTCCGCATAGTGTAGAGGCTGTTTATATAAAATAACGTAGGGCTAGTAATCTATTATACATATCAGTGTTCATGATGTATTACATTAAATCGGAATTTACATCAATACAAAGTTTTTAAAATCAAAAATATATCAGTGAACTTTATAAGAATTGATTCTTTTAGTTTGAAATTTATTTGATCCAAATCCATTTTCAGTAGTCAAAGTATTAACAGTTATTATATTAACAGCAAAATCAAACTTTGTCGTGAAAGCACATATCAAAGACATGAAATTATAAAAGCAAATTTATCCTGTTCAAATTGAGGGGTCTAGCGGAAAGCTTCGTTTAATTCAATAATGAAAATTCCAACAGCTCATCTCCCTCTTCATAATAAGAGTCTCTATTAGAGTCACTCTTCTTATTAGATTCCGGTCCTTCTTAGAGCCACTGCTGCATCTTCTTAACGAGCATCTAATGCAATTTCTATAAAAAGTTATAATTATATTAAAGAGTCACTTTATGCCGTTGTAGTTGTAATAGCTCTATAATAGAATTACTTTTTTGCAAGGCTTAGATTTCGTACTCTGGTTAATACAATTATTTAAAATTGGGAATTCAGAATGTACCATGGGGGGTAAAAACAGTTTAGACATTACAAACTTAAATGTGAGGTGGTTTTCAATGTTTTTTTTTAACAATGAATGCATGTAGCTGAGTTTGGTATAAGTTTTAGTACTAAGTAGGTGCAAAGTTTTTTAGTAGGCACCTGTTTTCTGTCTGACATATAGTTGAAATGTTTGTTGCTTGCTCTTTAGAGTGTTATTTTAGAATCGTACCATTAGTGTTTACGATATCGGTATTTAGGTATTTAAGAATAAACAACATTTTGGTTGTGTTGGCCACACAGGTGGCCAACATTGGACCAGAAATTGTCCCACGCGAAGGT
This sequence comes from Sitophilus oryzae, assembly GCF_002938485.1. Taxonomy (NCBI): domain Eukaryota; kingdom Metazoa; phylum Arthropoda; class Insecta; order Coleoptera; family Curculionidae; genus Sitophilus; species Sitophilus oryzae. The sequence continues at coordinate 2,760,257 of NW_022146393.1, forward strand.
GCTTGGCATCAGAAAAATGAACTTGCTGACTTATAAAGTTGTTGCCTGAAGAGGAATTTAATTACGAGTATTTGCATCAGGAAGATGTGAAAGACCTACCTACTTGAATAACATATTGTTGAACTCAAAGAATGGGATCTAAACTGTAGAAATGAAATGAAATAAAGATGAGGTCCTAACACCACAGTCGTTAACACTGAAAACACAACACAAAGGCCTTACCATAGCACATGATCTTTGAAAATTGAATAAAAATGTTTGAAATTTAAACAAGAGGACTTTTGCGGTATTGGCACCAGGAATGTTTATGTGATTTTTATGTTTGAATTTATTTATGGTCATACATATTCATATGTATATATTTATTATATTTTTATAAGTGTTACGTGTACATCAGTATATATATATATATATATATATATATATATATATATATATATATATATATATATATATATATATATATATATATATATATATATATGTATATAAAAATAAATTCATATTACGTATTTGTAATTTTGATATTCTTTTGGACAAAAAAAACACTCTTAAGGGTCTGAAATATACATCGGAGAAACCATTATTCCCTCTCCAATCCCCTGACATAATTATACTTGAGATTGCCCTGATAGTACTTTTTGTCTAAGATATCTTCGGTTGCTACTTTTTAAATGATCATACGGTATACCCAAAGAAAATAATTATAGATATTAATAAAATTGTTACAGAAAATGACAACAAACTGGTATACCCAAAGAAAATAATTATAGATATTAATAAAATTGTTACAGAAAATGACAACAAACTGGTATACCCAAAGAAAATAATTATAGATATTAATAAAATTGTTACAGAAAATGACAACAAACTGGGCAACCATCTCTTTTTTAATTTATTTTTTTAACGATTTCGAGACATAATATTTAATAAAAACCATTTTCAGGAGCAGAATTCAAGAGTTTCTAACCTTTATGTCGTTGCACTAATAATAATTGTATAACGAAATTAGCACTTTTTGCCAGAAAGATGGCAGTTTGCTATTCCGAACGTCACTGTTATTGGAGGAGCGAAATAAAATTATCGAGAATGGGAACGTGTCATGGTCGGCAAAAATTCTTTCCCCGTTTACGCTCTAGACGGGAATAAATATTTGAAAATGCCATCGTGAAATTCAATTTCCAAAGGAAAATTAGTCTAGCCGCCTGTGGAAAGGGAGTTGTAATGATTAAATGAATATTTTAATGGTTTTATTAAACCAGGTATTCGTTTTAAACGTGCTTTAAAAAAGAATTTCTTTCTCAAACACGAGAGGGCCACCTAATGCAATCTCTTCGTAAACGTGCAGCTCTCTATTTTTCTGCTCTATTTCCAGACGTGCAATCAGCTGTGTTGCGACTGGGCTAGTTAAGTTCCGCACGCTAATTGCCAGACGTTGAATAATAACGAACATGTTCGAACAAGTTAATTAAGGCCTCCAGTACCATTTAACCATGAAATAAATAGTCGTTTAGTAAACAGCACATTCCGAGTGAATTTTGCACTAAGAAATATTTATTAGCAGTCGCTGGCGGTACTCTTGCTGAAAATTAATAATAATTTAAGCTTTATGATTGCAGAAATGGGTTTAAACGAGTTTTCTGTAAGGCTAGCCGTATATACACTAGAAAAATATTCAATTGGTATTTGATTCAAATTCGGTATTTCATAATTTTTTAAATGTAATTTCCCTAAAAATATTCCCTTCTTCTTTATCTGTTGTAGATTGTGTTCTATTTGTAATAAATTAGTTATCTTCGTCTTATATTTTCTTTTCTGACTCACTTTTTTTTACACTGGATGGCATGAAAAATGGACACCTTAAAATTTTCATGTATTTAAATTTCAATATATTTGGTTGTAATGGGCTGATTTTGATAATTTTTTAAGTAATTTGTAGCTAGAATTTGACTTTTTAGTCTTTTTATAAATTAATTACACGAAAGAAAACAAAATATGTTATTATTTTGGCAAGAGTTTGAAACTCCTTGTGGAATTGTTTAACATAATAGGTATAGTAATTAAAAACCATTTTATCATATACAGGTGCATTTTCAGTGTTTATATTTTCTGTAATGTCACTATTATTCAAATTATCACACGGTATACCTAAACCAAACCAAACCAAACCAAACATAATAATTAATTATAGTTATTAATAAAATTGTTACAGTATACAACAAAATGGGTAACAGTATATTTTTTAATTAATTTTTTAAACGATTTCGGGACATAATACTTAATAAAAATCATTTTTAGCAGCAGAATTCGAGAGTTTTAAACCTTTATGTCGTTGCACTAATAATAACTGTACAACGAAATTACCACTTTTTGCCAGAAAGATGGCAGTTCGCTATTCCGAACGTCACTGTTATTGGAGGAGCAAAATAAAATTATCGAGAAGGAGTCATTAGGTCGGCAAAAATTCTATCCCCTTTTACGCTGTAGACGGGAATAAATATTTGAAAATGCCATCGTAAAATTCAATTTTCAAAGGAAAATTAATCTAGCCGACTGTGGAAAGAGAGTTGTAATAATTAAATGAATATTTTAATGGTTTTATTAAACCAGGTTTTAGTTTTAAACGTACCTTAAAAAAGAATTTCTTTACCAAACCCGAGAGGGCCGCCTAATCCAATCCCTTCGTAAACGTGCAGCGTACGCGCTCTCTATTTTTCTGCTCTATTTCCAGACGTGCAATCAGCTGTGTTGCGACTGGGCTAGTTAAGTTCCTCCCGCTAATTGCCAGACGTTGAATATTAACGAACATGTTCGAACAAGTTAATTAAGGCCTTCAGTACAATTTAACCATGAAATAAATAGTCGTTTAGTAAACGGCGCATTCCGAGTGAATTTTGCATTAGGAAATATTTATTAGCAGTCGTTGGCGTTACTCTTGCTGGAAACTGGAAATTTAAGCTCAATGTAGAAATGGGTTTAAACAAGGTTTCTGTAAGGCTAAAAATTTGGTATTTCATAATTTTTTAAAGGTGTTTTTTCTTTAATATTTATTTAACGACAGTAGACAGTGTTCAATTTGTAAGAAATTAGTTATCTACGACATATTTTATTTTCTCACACATACCTTTTTTACACTGACTAGCACAAAAAATGGACGCCTTAAAATTTTCATGTATTTAAAGTTCAAATATCTGGTTTTAGTGGGCTGCTTTTGATAACATTTTAAGCAATTTGTAGCTAGATTTCTTGACTTTTTAGCCTCTTTATAAACTAAAATTTATTTGTAACTCGAATTTGACTTTTTAGTCTTTTTATAAATTAATTACACGAAAGAAAACATAATATGTTATTATTTTGGCAAGAGTTTGAAACTCCTTGTGGAATTGTTTAACATAATAGGTATAGTAATTAAAAACCATTTTATCATATACAGGTGCATTTTTAGTGTTTATATTTTCTGTAATGTCACTATTATTCAAATTATCACACGGTATACCTAAACCAAACCAAACATAATAATTAATTATAGGTATTAATAAAATTGTTACAGGGTACAACAAAATGGGTAACAGTATATTTTTTAATTAATTTTTTAAACGATTTCGGGACATAATACTTAATAAAAATCATTTTTAGCAGCAGAATTCGAGAGTTTTCAACCTTTATGTCGTTGCACTAATAATAACTGTATAACGAAATTACCACTTTTTGCCAGAAAGACAGCAGTTCGCTATTCCGAACGTCACTGTTATTGGAGGAGCAAAATAAAATTATCGAGAAGGAGTCATCAGGTCGGCAAAAACTCTATCCCCTTTTACGCTGTAGACGGGAATAAATATTTGAAAATGCCATCGTAAAATTCAATTTTCAAAGGAAAATTAATCTAGCCGACTGTGGAAAGAGAGTTGTAATAATTAAATGAATATTTTAATGGCTTTATTAAACCAGGTTTTAGTTTTAAACGTACCTTAAAAAAGAATTTCTTTACCAAACCCGAGAGTGCCGCCTAATCCAATCTCTTCGTAAACGTGCAGCGTACGCGCTCTCTATTTTTCTGCTCTATTTCCAGACATGCAATCAGCTGTGTTGCGACTGGGCTAGTTAAGTTCCTCCCGCTAATTGCCAGACGTTGAATATTAACGAACATGTTCGAACAAGTTAATTAAGGCCTCCAGTACAATTTAACCATGAAATAAATAGTCGTTTAGTAAACGGCGCATTCCGAGTGAATTTTGCATTAGGAAATATTTATTAGCAGTCGTTGGCGTTACTCTTGCTGGAAACTGGAAATTTAAGCTCTATGTAGAAATGGGTTTAAACAAGGTTTCTATAAGGCTAAAAATTTGGTATTTCATAATTTTTTAAAGGTGTTTTTTCTTTAATATTTATTTAACGACAGTAGTCAGTGTTCAATTTGTAAGAAATTAGTTATCTACGACATATTTTATTTTCTCACACATACCTTTTTTACCCTGACTAGCACAAAAAATGGACACCTTAAAATTTTCATGTATTTAAAGTTCAAATATCTGGTTTTAGTGGGCTGCTTTTGATAACATTTTAAGCAATTTGTAGCTAGATTCCTTGACTTTTTAGTCTCTTTATAAAACTAAAGTTATTTGTAGCTCGAATTTGACTTTTTAGTCTTTTTATAAATTAACTACACGAAAGAAAACATAATATGTTATTATTTTGGCAAGAGTTTGAAACTCCTTGTGGAATTGTTTAACATAATAGGTATAGTAATTAAAAACCATTTTATCATATACAGGTGCATTTTTAGTGTTTATATTTTCTGTAATGTCACTATTATTCAAATTATCACACAGTATACCTAAGCCAAACCCAAAGAAAATAATTATAGATATTAATAAAATTGTTACAGAAAATGACAACAAACTGGGCAACCATCTCTTTTTTAATTTATTTTTTTAACGATTTCGAGACATAATATTTAATAAAAACCATTTTCAGGAGCAGAATTCAAGAGTTTCTAACCTTTATGTCGTTGCACTAATAATAATTGTATAACGAAATTAGCACTTTTTGCCAGAAAGATGGCAGTTTGCTATTCCGAACGTCACTGTTATTGGAGGAGCGAAATAAAATTATCGAGAATGGGAACGTGTCATGGTCGGCAAAAATTCTTTCCCCGTTTACGCTCTAGACGGGAATAAATATTTGAAAATGCCATCGTGAAATTCAATTTCCAAAGGAAAATTAGTCTAGCCGCCTGTGGAAAGGGAGTTGTAATGATTAAATGAATATTTTAATGGTTTTATTAAACCAGGTATTCGTTTTAAACGTGCTTTAAAAAAGAATTTCTTTCTCAAACACGAGAGGGCCACCTAATGCAATCTCTTCGTAAACGTGCAGCTCTCTATTTTTCTGCTCTATTTCCAGACGTGCAATCAGCTGTGTTGCGATGGGCTAGTTAAGTTCCTCCCGCTAATTGCCAGACATTGAATAATAGCGAACATGTTCGAACAAGTTAGTTAAGGCCTCCAGTACAATTTAACCATGAAATAAATAGTCGTTTAGTAAACGGCGCATTCCGTGAATTTTGCATTAGGGAAATATTTATTAGCAGTCGTTGGCGTTACTCTTGCTGGAAACTGGAAATTTAACTCTATGTAGAAATGGGTTTAAACAAGGTTTCTATAAGGCTAAAAATTTATTTATTTCATAATTTTTAAAGGTGTTTTTTTCTTTAATATTTATTTAACGACATTAGTCAGTGTTCAATTTGTAAAGTAATTTATCTACGACATATTTTGTTATTTTCTCACACCTTTCTTTTTACCCTGACTAGCACAAAAAATGGACACAACAAAATTTTCATGTATTTAAAAGTTCAAATATCTGGTTTTGAGTGGGCTGCTTTTGATGACATTTTAAGCAATTTGTAGCTAGATTCACTTGACTTTTAGTCTCTTTATAAAACTAAAGTTATTTGTAGCTCGAATTTGACTTTTTAGTCTTTTATAAATTAACTACACGAAAGAAAACATAATATGTTATTATTTTGGCAAGAGTTTGAAACTCCTTGTGGAATTGTTTAACATAATAGGTATAGTAATTAAAAACCATTTTATCATATACAGGTGCATTTTTAGTGTTTATATTTTCTGTAATGTCACTATTATTCAAATTATCACACGGTATACCTAAACCAAACCAAACATAATAATTAATTATAGGTGTTAATAAAATTGTTACAGGGTACAACAAAATGGGTAACAGTATATTTTTTAATTAATTTTTTAAACAGTTTCGGGACATAATACTTAATAAAAACCATTTTTAGGAGTAGAATTCGAGAGCTTCCAACCTTTATGTCGTTGCACTAATAATAACTGTATAACGAAATTACCACTTTTTACCAGAAAGATGGCAGTTCGCTATTCCGAACGTCACCGGATTATTGGAGGAGCAAAATAAAATTATCGAGAATGGGAAGGTGTCATGGTCGGCAAAAATTCTTTCCTCGTTTACGCTTTAGACGAGAATAAATATTTGAAAATGCCATCGTGAAATTCAATTTCCAAAAGAAAATTAGTCTGGTCGTCTGTGGAAAAACAGTTGTAAAGATTAAATGAATATTTTAATGGTTTTATTAGACCATTATCTTGCAGAAATGGGTTTAAACAAGTTTTCTGTAAGGCTAGCCGTACACTACAAAATGATTCGAAAAATTTGGTATTTCATAATTTATAAAGATATTTCTTTCTTTCTTATTTGCTTAACGACAGTAGACAGTGTTCCAATTGTAATAAGTTAGTTATCTAGGATATCTTTTATTTTATTTTCTCAGACATACCCTTTTTACTCACTTGCACGAAAACTGGACACCTTAAACTTTTCCTGTATCTATATTTCAATATATTTGATTGTAGTGGGCTGATTTTGATTATTTTTTAAGCAATTTGTAGCCAGATTATTTTACTTTTTGGCGCCTTAAATTACAGGTTAGATTCCGAATCTATTATACGATAGGAGACAAAAAGTTATTATTTTGGCGAAAGTTTGAAACTCCCTGGGGAATTGTTTAACAAAATATAGTTTTTAACAAAATATACTTAAAAACAATTTTATCATATAGGTGCATTTTTCGAGTGTATAGTTTCTGTAATGTCATTATCAATCAACAAAATGAGTAACCCTATTTTGTTTAATTTATTTTTGAAACGATTTCGGGACGTAATATTTAATAAAAACCATTTTCAGGAGCAGAATTCGAGAGTTTCCAACCTTTATGTCGTTGCACTAATAATAACTGTATAACGAAATTACCACTTTTTGCCAGAAAGACGGCAGTTCGCTATTCCGAACGTCACCGTTATTGGAGGAGCAAAATAAAATTATCGCGAATGGGAACGTGTCATGGTCGGCAAAAATTCTTTCCCCGTTTACGCTCTAGACAAGAATAAATATTTGAAAATACCATCGTGAAATTCAATTTACAAAAGAGAATTTAGTCTAGCCGCCTGTGGAAAGAGAGTTGTAATAATTAAATGAATATTTTAATGGTTTTATTAAACCAGGTTTTAGTTTTAAACGTGCTTTAAAAATGAATTTCTTTACCAAACCCGAGAGGGCCGCCTAATCCAATCTTTTCGTAAACGTGCAGCGTACCCACTCTCTATTTTTCTGCTCTATTTCCAGACGTGCAATAAGCTAGGTTGCGACTGGGCTAGTTAAGTTCCGCACGCTAATTGCCAGACGTTGAATTATAACGAACATATTAGAACAAGTTAATTAAGGCCTCCAGTACCATTTAACCATGAAGTAAATAGTCGTTTAGTAAACGGCACATTCCGAGTGAATTTTGCATTAGGAAATATTTATTAGCAGTCGTTGGCGTTACCCTTGCTGAAAATTAATGGGAATTTAAGCTTTATGCTTGCAGAAATGGGTTTAAACATGTTTTCTGTACGGCTAGTCGTATACTAGAAAAATATTCAATTGGTATATGATTCAAATTTGGTATTTCATAATTTTTTAAATGTATTCCCTTCTTCCATATCTGTTATTGACTGTGTTCTAGATTATTTGCCTTTTTAGCCTCTTTATAAATTAATTACACGAAAGAAAACAAAATATGTTATTATTTTGGCAAAAGTTTGAAACTCTTTGTGGAATGGTTTAACATAGTATAGTTATTAAAAACCATTTTATCATATACAGGTGCATTTTTAGTGTTTGGTTTGGTTTGGTATTTTCTGTAATGTCACTATCATTTAAATTATCACACGGTATATCCAAACTTAATAATTAATAATAGTTATTAATAAAATTGTTACAGGGTACAACAAAATGGGTAACAGTATATTTTTTAATTTATTTTTTAAACGATTTAGGGACATAATACTTAATAAAAACCATTTTTAGGAGCAGAATTCGAGAGTTTCCAACCTTTATGTCGTTGCACTAATAATAACTGTATAACGAAATTACCACTTTTTGCCAGAAAGACGGCAGTTCGCTATTCCGAACGTCACCGTTATTGGAGGAGCAAAATAAAATTATCGCGAATGGCAACGTGTCATGGTCGGCAAAAATTCTTTCCCCGTTTACGCTATAGACAAGAATAAATATTTGAAAATACCATCGTGAAATTCAATTTACAAAAGAGAATTTAGTCTAGCCGCCTGTGGAAAGAGAGTTGTAATAATTAAATGAATATTTTAATGGTTTTATTAAACCAGGTTTTAGTTTTAAACGTGCTTTAAAAATGAATTTCTTTTCCAAACCCGAGAGGGCCGCTTAATCCAATCTTTTCGTAAACGTGCAGCGTACCCACTCTCTATTTTTCTGCTCTATTTCCAGACGTGCAATAAGCTAGGTTGCGACTGGGCTAGTTAAGTTCCGCACGCTAATTGCCAGACGTTGAATAATAACGAACATGTTAGAACAAGTTAATTAAGGCCTCCAGTACCATTTAACCATGAAGTAAATAGTCGTTTAGTAAACGGCATATTCCGAGTAAATTTTGCACTAAGAAATATTTATTAGCAGTCGTTGGCGTTACTTTTGCTGGAAATTAATGGGAATTTAAGCTTTATGCTTGCAGAAATGGGTTTAAACAAGTTTTCTATAAGGCTAGCCGTATACTACAAAATGATTCGAAAAATTTGGTAATTTATAATTTTTAAAGATATGTATTTCTTTCTTATTTGCTTAACGACAGTAGACAGTGTTCTATTTGTAATAAATTAGTTATCTACGACATCTTTTATTTTATTTTCTCAGACTCTTTTAACTCATTTGCACGAAAGCTGGATACCTTAAACTTTTCCTGTATCTAAATTTTAATACATTTAGTTCTAGTTGGCAGATTTTGATTATTTTTTAAGCAATTTGTAGCCAAATGATTTGACTTTTTGGCCCCTTTGTAAATTACAGGTTAGATTCCCAATCTATTATACGAGAGAAGACAAAAAGTTATTATTTTGGCGAAGGTTTGAAACTCCCTGGAAAATTGTTTAACAAAGTATAGTTTTTAAAAACAATTTTATCATATAGGTGCATTTTTCGAGTATATAGTTTCTGTAATGTCACTATCATTCAACAAAATGAGTAACCCTATTTTGTTTAATTTAATTTTGAAACGATTTCGGGACATAATATTTAATAAAAACCATTTTCAGGAGCAGAATTCGAGAGTTTCCAACCTGTTGTTCCATGTCGTTGCACTAATAATAACTGTATAACGAAATTACCACTTTTTGCCAGAAAGACGGCAGTTCGCTATTCCGAACGTCACTGTTATAGGAGGAGCAAAATAAAATTATCGAGAATGGGAACGTGTCATGGTCGGCAAAAATGCAGTCCCCGTATACGCTTTAGACGAGAATAAATATTTGAAAATGCCATCGTGAAATTCAATTTCGAAAGGAAAATTAGTCTAGCCGCCTGTGGAAAGAGAGTTGTAATAATTAAATGAATATTTTAATGGTTTTATTAAACCAGGTTTTAGTTTTAAACGTGCTTTAAAAAAGAAATTCTTTACCAAAATTGATAGGGCCGCCTAATCCAATCTCTTCGTAAACGTGCAGCGTACGCGCTCTCTATTTTTCTGCTCTATTTCCAGACGTGCAATCAGCTATGTTGCGACTGGGTTAGTTAAGTTCCGCCCGCTAATTGCCAGACGTTGAATAATAACGAACATGTTCGAACAAGTTAATTAAGGTCTCCAGTACCATTTAACTATTAAATAAATAGTCGTTTAGTAAACGGCACATTCCGAGTGAATTTTGCACTAAGAAATATTTATTAGCAGTTGTTGGCGTTACTCTTGCTGAAAATTAATAGGAATTTAAGCTTTATGATTGCAGAAATGGGTTTAAACAAGTTTTCTGTAAGGCTAGCCGTATATACACTAGAAAAATATTCAATTGGTATTTGATTCAAATTCGGTATTTCATTATTTTTTAAATGCAATTTCCCTAAAAATATTCCCTTCTTCTTTATCTGTTTTAGACTGTGTTCTATTTGTAATAAATTAGTTATCTTTGTCTTATATTTTCTTTTCTGACTCACTCTTTTTACACTGGATGGCATGAAAAATGGAAATTTCAAAATTTTCATGAATTTCAATATATTTGGTTGTAATGGGCTGATTTTGATAATTTTTTAAGCAATTTGTAGCTAGAATTTGACTTTTTAGTCTTTTTATAAATTAATTACAAGAAAGAAAACAAAATATGTTATTATTTTGGCAAGAGTTTGTGGAATTGTTTAACATAATAGGTATAGTAATTAAAAACCAATTTATCATATACAGGTGCATTTTTAGTGTTTATATTTTCTGTAATGTCACTATTATTCAACTTATCACACGGTATATCCAAACATAATAATAATTATGGTTATTAATAAAATTGTCATAGGGTACAACAAAATGGGTAACAGTATATTTTTTAATTCATTTTTTAAACGATTTCGGGACATAATACTTAATGAAAACCATTTTTAGGAGCATAATTCGAGAGTTTCCAACCTTTTTGTCGTTGCACTAATAATAACTGTATAACGAAATTACCACTTTTTGCCAGAAAGACGGCAGTTCGCTATTCCGAACGTCGCGTCACCGTTATTGGACGAGCAAAATAAAATTATCGAGAATGGGAACATGTCATGGTCGGCAAAAATTCTTTCCCCTTTTACGCTCTAGACGAGAATATATATTTGAAAATGCCATCGTGAAATTGAATTTCCAAAGGAAAATTAGTCTAGCCGCCTGTGGAAGGAGAGTTGTAATAATTAAATGAACATTTTAATGGTTTTTATTAAACCAGGTTTTAGTTTTAAACGTGCTTTAAAAATGAATTTCTTTACCAAACCAGAGAGGGCCGCCTAATCCAATCTTTTCGTAAACGTGCAGCGTACGCACTCTATTTTTCTGCTCTATTTCCAGACGTGCAATCAGCTAGGTTGCGACTGGGCTAGTTAAGTTCCGCACGCAAATTATTTGAGTTTTGAGCCCTCTTATAAATTAAGACTTGTTAATTAAATTCCCCCCAAAACAAAATGTTTGATATTTTGGCAAGTTTGAAAGTTCCTGTGGAATTATTTATCAAAGTACATGATTTAAAACCCACTTTATCATAAATATGCATTTTTAGTGTTTATAGTTGCTTTAATATCACTATGATTCAAATGTTGTATTATTATTTTTTTTTATTTATTGACAGTTAACTTTATAAGAGATGCTTCTCCAAGCCCAGAAGTTGTGTCGACTTTATTGTTGGTTTAATTAAACATGATAGATATAAACTTCTGAAATTAAAACTACGTCTGCTAAAATAATTACCACAAACAATAACAATATGACTTTTCAATTACAGTGAAATGATAAATATAATAATCACTATTTCATAAGTTTATTGATTTGGATTAAATGCCAAGACATGATTTTAATGTTAAATTGCTGTAGGTTAGGTTAAGTTGCTTGGGTTTGGGATCATGTTTGATCCTCCCCTCGGAGGCCTTACAATACACCTGTTATTGTTGTACCAAACCTTCCTCTCATTCTTTCTTTACGTTAAAGCACTTGCGTTACAGCTCTTTGCAAAGTTCCCGATGTCGCTGATGTTGGCTTCTGCTGCTTCCTCTAGTCCCTCCAAAAAACCGTGCCCTAAAGTTGTAAAGCCTCGGTATTCCAGTGCCGGGGAGTGGTACAGCAGGTGTTCTATGGTTTCTTCTTCCTCTCCGCATTCTCTGTAGTAGTCGTCGTTGGAAATCTTCCATCTCACGAGGTTTACCTCTGTGGGGCAGTTTCCATTGACGACACCTACAGTTATGCGGACTAGGTTCGTTTTGTGCTCTTTTTTGTCTTTTTGCTATCTACCACTGGCCAGAGTCTTCGAGCTATAGCGCAGTCCTCACGGTGTTGCCACGTCTCTTGCTGCTTGGCCTTGATGGTTGTTAGTTCCTATAACTTTCTTCTTGGTGAGTCTGTCTGCTTCCTGATTTCCCACCATGTTGTTGGAGCCTGGCACCCAGCACAGAGTAGCCCCGCCTTAACGCAGCCAGGACAGTCCATCACAGTTTTCGATCTCACTGATTGTATTGTAATGCTTCTTAAAGCGCCCAAACTGTCAGAGTATATCACGATATCCCCCATTGGTCTATCAGCAATTTTCTCTCGTATACAACTAGCCGCTTCCTTTAAGGCGTAAACCTCTGTTTGTAGAACATTACAGTCATCCGATAACCTTTAAGATCGTCGGATGTCTAGTTCCTCTGAGAAGATGCCTGTGACTCGTGCCTCGTGAGCCTGTGCCTGTGTCTGTGCCTCGTGCCTCGTGCCTGTGCCTCGTGAAGTTACAAGAACATCTGTGTAGACTGATATCTCAAAATTGCTATAAATCGTTCGGCTATTAAGGTGTACCAAGAAATACAATCTATACCAAGAAAAACTATCGCGAAGAATCGAAACCATAATATGGGGCGCAAAACTATCGCCCCTTTATGGTAAAGTGGTTATTAAGTTCCTTGCTTTGTTAAAGCATTCCACAAAATCGGCTCACTAGAGTAAAATAAATTGAATTTTAATATTCATCAAAAGTGTAGTAATAGATTTGTAGAATATTATGAGAAATGAAAAATATGAAAATACTTCTCAAGAAAATTAATTACATTTTCATTTATTATAAAATTTAATTGCGCAGTCAAAGATCGTAATTATGACAGTTTGATAAAGTGACATATTAATGATCAATTTCACAAAATTATCTTAGAATAGAAGGAAAAGTTTTCAGAACTTCAAGTAAGGTGAACAAGCGAATCGAAACAGGGAAGTTAAAGTTCTCCTCCCTTAAAATATTATCTAGTTAGAATCTTGCCATTCCGGCTCAGGACAGTTATAATATCGTTCCGATATAAACCTAAAGTTGAAACTTACGAATTGATATAACTCACATCTCGGGATGAGATCGTTTGACCTAGTTTGACTCGACAATTTTCGAATTTTCTATTGATATAAAGATTTTCTGCACTATTGGTTTTGATCTAAAGTTCAGTCAGATTTTGTTCTTTGTTGACATCTGATTAAATCTGATATATTTATTTGTATAATATTGTTTTTAAACTTTTACTAAGTAATTAGAAAGTATAGAGAAAGAGAAATATATACAAACACTAATTCACCACAATACATTTTACTTTTGCTTAATTGTGGTGAATTATTAGTGTTTTCTTTTGCTGTTGTAACATCAAAGGTTCCAACTCTCAACTGTAATAATATCATAGTGTAAGGAAACTAGTTGTTTTACTCCTTGTCAAATCCTTTGTTCTTTTTCTGCCACTTTATGTGACCTTGTTCTCGCCTCCCGTGACTAGTGACGTAGCTGTATAGTCGGGGTCTATTAACTAGGCAAAGTATAGCCGTGGCACTCCCATAGTTTCACAGATATGTATTTAGGAAAATATGAGTTCACAATAAAATAAAATAAAAAAAAAAATCATCATCGAGTAAAAACTTGCTTGAAAACAGAATATTTTCACATTTCGTGTAGGTAACAATTCTTCTGTATCTGAAAATCTTCTGATGGGAAGAATTGCGGAAAAAATATATAATGACATATTTTTATATTATTCTATTTCAGAGATTTTCAGAGATTTTCTACAACTTTTTTTTGATTTAAAACAAGTTTAAGTTTCTGTATATAACTGGATTCGGCATAAAATTCTGCATATAGTACACTGTCTTTATTTAACGCACACTGGGGTGTTGCCATTCTATTTCTTATTTACTAAAACTTTGGTTAAAAACATTATATACGAAAAGTGGTAAAAAATTAGAGTGAATATAACTTTATTAATGCTTAGCTATGTTTTCTGAAACATGAAGGATATCAAATTAAATAATTCGTGTAGAAAAATTTACGTTTCCAGGATATTTTTTATGGTGTCACCAAAATCGTAATATGTATTTAGAATGTTGTATCTCATTTTTTTTAAATGCAACACCTTGTATATTATTTTTCTTTCAGATGTAGAATTAAAAGGTGAACATTTTTTGTATTTAGTGTTCTTAAATTTTTAGCCGTTTTGCAAATATTTTCTGTATTTCATTACTATGGGATTTTCAACGATAAAATATCAGACAAAGATCATATTAGGTGGCTTTGATAAAAATTTACTGTTGAAAGAGCCATATGTAATATAATACTGCGAATATCTGCGAAATCGTTAAAAAATTAGAAACACTTTAAATAAAAAAAATGTTCACTTTTTAATTCTGCATCTGACATAAAAATAATATACAGAATGTTGCATTTAATAAAATTGAGATATACCATTTTAAATATTCCGATTTTGGTGACGCTATAAAAAATACCCTATATAGAATAATATATATAGAATGATGTAAAATAATTTAAAAAAATAAAACTAACTTTTCCATAACTTTTTTGTGACACCTTGTATATAACAAAATATTTTAGGATACGACCCTTTATAAACCTTGAAACATATGAATAAAACCTTTTTCACATCTTCGACAATGACGACGATATTGGACTTCCTCGCACTAATGGGCCACCCTGTATATTTACGGTGGTTTAAAGCTAGGTGTGGCACTTTTCTTCCCTCGAATATAAACTCAATATTTTGTCTATAATATTTTAAATATTGTTATATTACGACCACTTATAATAAAAAATAAATAAAAAAAAAACAAAAAAATACAGTCCACTAAATTTATAAGAGATAACATTAAAAAATATGAATAATTTGCGGAGACTTTAGATATACAAAATATTTACTCTAAAATTGTTTCAAAAACCAATCTATATAAATTATCTTGTAAATTATTATCGGAATGAAAATTTTATGGCAACTCCCCTGACCAAAAAATATTTTCATGCGCATATTTGAGACAACCTGTATATCTAAAAAAATATTTTGAAAATCTGCCCACATGCTAAAAAAAATAATAATATTTAATTAATTAGATAATATCCCAGCTTCTAAAATAAACAAATATAATTAAATGTTAATTGATAATTACTATCAGCTTTCCGATTTACATCCGATGGAAATCTAAAAAAAACTCAAAGAACAATTTTTTGAATTATTATTATAAGCACAGAATATCTAGCTACGCAACAGAAGCCTCGTTACACGTATAAAATCGTAGGTATAAAAAGGAGACAGGCTTTTAAAGCCTGTCTCAGGGCCATGTAAGTGAAATATTCAAAATGGTTCCAGCAGAAGTTTCCTAATTATGACGGGCGATGGCGCTGATCGTCAAGATTTTTGTACAGGGATTTTGCTTACCGACAATACGACGTGAGCTACGACCGGACCAGGACCAATCAGAATGATCAGTCTCTCTTGGACATTTGCCGCGGAAGTGTGTGTTAATTTCTGTTGTGATAAGTGTGGTTGTATTTGCAGTTTGATTTTTCGGTTTTGATATTATGTTAAAATTAATTTTGAAGTATTGTATCACCTGTTTTATGTAATAGTACTTTTTTAGTTCTATGATCTGATATGTTAATGTTTGTTTAACAATGTTATACCAAAGAGGTTATACTTAATATACTTATCAATTTGCATAGCCTAACTTTTTTATCAATAAACTTTGTAGATTTTCAGATTATTTCATTCCTTTTGTTTCCGTTTGTAATTTTATTTTTAAGACATATTATGTGATTGTTTCACATAATATGTTTTAAAAAAATAAAATTGCAAATAACGAATAAAAATAATTAAAAAGTGTATTTTACAATTCCCCCCGGCCCCGCACCCCTTTGGCTCAAACCTATAATGTCAGCTATGTCGAGAGATGGCGTTACGAAAATGGAACCGATTTATTACAAGGAACTTGGGCTTCTTTTCGTTAGTATATTCTGTGGCCTGTCTCCAAATCAGATATTTTGATGCGGTAGTTTCGCTACTACAGAATAGAGGGCGATAAATTTAAAAGAAAACAGTTTTCTACAAACGAAATTTAAAAGAATTTTATGCAGTGTTGCCATTGTGTAATTCATATTGTAATACTTCCTTACAAAGCCTACCTTCAAATTTGCTACATCATTTAAACATATTAAAATAGATCGGAGCTCTTTTTTCAAATGTTTAGGTATTTAACTTGAATTGAAGAGCTGAATTACAATCACTTTGTGACGTTTAAGTGTAATTGAATTTCCTGGCGTTCGATTGGACATATACTTGGTATAGTAAGTATCTTCGGTGATATTGTAATATGATGCATATAAAGTGGTACCTTAATATAGTACCATATTACGATACCACTTCCTGACGTTCAATTGGACTCATATTTGATTATACTTGCGTATTTTTTATGACATTGCAACATTATGGTACCATGAAGCATATCAAGGGGTACCATAATGTAGTACCATATTACGATACCATTTCCTGGCGTTCGATTGGGCTTAAACTTTGTATGCTATGTATGTTTGGTGACACTGTAATATGATATATGATAGTACTATAATGCATATAAAGTGGTACCTTCTATAGTCCCATATTATGATACCACTTCCTGACGTTCGATTGGGCTCATATTTGATTATGCTTGCGTATTTTTGATGACATTCCAATATTATGGTACCATAAAGCATATCAAGGGGTACCATAATGTAGTACCATATTACGATACCATTTCCAGGCGTTCGATTGGGCTTAAACTTGGTATACTACGTATCTTCGATGACATTGTAATATGGTGGTACTATGACGCATATAAAGTGGTACCTACCTATAGTACCATATTACGATACCATTTCCTGGAGTTGGACTGGGCCAAAATTTGGTATACTTGCGTTTCTTTATAAAGATTTGTTTAATTAATAATTTTAATTTATTTTACGAATTTTAATATATTGTACGATGTCGTGACAGCAACTTTTATGCCGAACTAATATATTATTAATTGTACCTGTGTCACTTTTTAAAATCTACCTAGGTCTATATAAATAACGTGGCAAACAGAAGAAATTTGTTATTATAGTATTTTTTTAGTCAATTAACATTTTTATACTGCATTTTAATAAATTATTTCCATTATTATTAAACGTATATTTCATTACTAACGTTTCAGCATTAATAAATATCACTATCAATCGCCCTGTATATTATTAATTTAAAGGAAATTAAAGTTATTTTCTTAGTTAACATAATTCTAATTCTAAAAATTCTAGTTAACATAATAAAGTAGTGTATTACATATATATTAAAAATGTATTTTGTGAGCATATGTTTTCTAATAATATACTTAAACTTAAAACTATTTTAAAAGCCAAACGAATAATTAATGTAAGTGTATCTGACAAGAAACGAAGAATAGAAAGAAATTATTATACACCAGAAAAAGATTGGGATGCCAATTAAACTCTTTTTGAATCTGGCAACTGTGCATATTTAGCCGAGCTTCAAGGCCGTCGACGTGCCATCGATCTAAAACTGAAAAATGAAAATTTCCAATTATATTCTGAATATGATATTATCGCGCCATCTAGTATTTTATTTATGCAATTTTTGCTCTTTCATTTCGAGTATTTTTCTGTTGCGTAGCTAGATATTCTGTGCTATAAGTAAGGCAGCACACAGTAAGGCAATCATTTTTTGTCAATCCGATTCTGTGCTGGGACGCAACGCTCGAACCTCGCAGTTCGACGGACGGATTTCAACTAAAACGCTTTGCAATCTGCGGATATTCGACAGATTGCAAAAACTGGCAGAAAATATTTGCGAGAGTGCAGCTACTCTTTTTCTTAAATTATGATAATATGACCGAAAAAAGAACGGCGCCACAGAGGAGTATTTGCGTATAAAATCCGGTCAAAATTATTTCATGTGTTTTTCTTTAATAAAAACGGAATTTGCCTAATAATATAAACTAATTCAATTAAATTAAATTGTGATCTCAGAGACCATAAAAAATACGAAAGTTAAACGACCAATAAAATGTCGCTTTATAAGTTAAAAAGATTCAAAGACTTCAAAAGATATTCGTAAGAAATTAAATATATATTGTAAAATAGTTTTTAATTCTTCATGGGTTTATTTGAAGAAATATTTTAAAAGAGATGCTACTTCAATATTATCCGAGATATTATCACTTTTTTCTCTTTAAAGGATGGTAGAATTATATTTATGTGACGTCTTGTTTCCGAAGTATCATCATCAGTTTGTACCATCATCAAAACGATTTTATTTAATTTTTCAAACATCATTGTAATGGACAAAAAATTGCCAAACTGCTTTATATTTACTAGAATGCTATTCTAGTCGCTTCCACAGAATCTGAAAATAAACAAGACAAACTACAGGGATCTCTTAAACCAGTAGATTTACAATGATTAAATCACAGAAAAATTATGCTTGAACCCTTCGACTTAATGTTACTTCTGAATTTTTCGAATTTGGTTTTAATTTTTTTTGACTCTATTTTGTCAATAATTATCGATTGTTAACATCCTCATTTATCAACATTTTCTAGATTTTTAAAAGCTTATGTTCTCTGTATGCAATAATGTATCATAATTATTCAAAAAATGTTGGTCGTTTTTACACACATACATATACGTATCCTTCTACAACATATTTCAACATCTTCTCCAACGCATTGCCTGTTATGAAACTATTCTTTATTATGCATTTTCTGGGGGTTAGTATTCTACAGCATTATGTTTGGGAGATTATAAGCTTTTAAAAAATGCAATAAATAATAATTCAGGTCCGTATTTGAAAACCAAGTTTATGATGGTATCTGTTCCCGAGATACCATCATTAAAAACGAAACGTCTGATTTAAAATATAATAACATCAGCTTGTAGACAGGAAATGTAACAATGTATTCTTATGCATATGCGTTCCACATATCTATACTTGCCATCTTTAAGTCATTAAAAATAAAAATGGCGCACGGTGGCGCACTGATTTTTGTTGCCTCAACAAATAGGTATTCTAAATAACTTGCTAATGACAAAATAAATACCCGATAAATCCCGATTCATAAACAAAGACACTATTACATGTGTATAGGGTGGGTCAAATTCGACGCTTTTAAATGGAAACACCCTTTTCTATAGGAGATTTTTTTTTTTCCACAATAAGGGGCCGTCCTCTGCCGGAAACACTGCGACCTGTGAGGTCTATTGTGTTTATCCCCTTTCTATATCTGCACCCATTCTCCTATCCCTGTGCCCTGCACTAACTTATGCAGGTCCTTGATAGGATGGGAGCATAGTTCCTCCGGTTCTAGCCTAGCTTTCCCAAATAAAAAGTGGCGCTTGCGATCCAGAGCCTTGCAGTGACATATTATGTGCTCCGCTGTTTCAGGATCTTTATCGCAGAGTCTGCAGCAAAGACTTCCTTGATACAGATTGAGCTTGTTCAGGTAACACTTGACAGCCATATGTCCTGTCAAGAGGCCTGTTGTAATCCGCAATTTATTCCTGCTAAGCATTAGCAGTTCTTTTGCGGTTTTGGCCAGGAATTGCACCAAGACATTTAAACCAGGCACCTTCTACTGTCTGTGGGCATGTCTCGTGGGTAGAGGGTGTGGGGGTCTTGGCTTAACCGCCTGGACCAAGAGGAGACAACCTCACCAAAAACCTAAATCCTACGATGGCGGGGCCAGGTCAAGGGATGCGTGGCTAGATAGAGGACTAGCCATTCTCAACCTTGGGGGCATCAGGGGGCACCCCATTGTATTTACCCCTTACTTCTACATGCGGGGGGCTCACTATCCCTAGCGACTCGTGGGAACACTATGAGATCTAGAAATAACAGTAAAAACACCACCGGAGAAGCTGTGGGAAACCCCCTAGCGACACTGGGAACAGGAACAATGAAAGTTCCAAGGGGTCAAACCCCCCAAAGAAAACTACAGGAGAGAGGTGGCTGACACTTGCGCGGGACCGTCCTGCGCTAGTGGCACTCAAGCTACCACCTCCTTTAGCAAGGAGTCGGGAGCTTACCTCTAAACCCAACATCCTTTCTTCCTCCCCTAGCAAGACTCTTTTGAGAAAAATCATTATGCAATGGTACTAGCCCAGGAACCCTGGGTGTATCAGGGACAAATTAGAGGTTTGTCTGGAAAAATTCAAAGGTAATATATGATAACAGGCAGGAATTTCCCCGAGCCTGTATTCTTATCGACATTAACTACACATGTGTTTTAGAATTTACAACCCGAGATCTTGTTCCTATCATGGTTCAGCTTAATATCGAGGATTGCAGTAAAAACATCGTGATTGCCTCTGCTTACTTTCCGGGTGACGGGAGGCACCGCCTCCGGAGGTGGGAGCTCGTGCGATTCTGCAGCCAAAGGCGACTGTCTGCTATTGATGATGCTTATCTGAATAAGCTTATGAAGCACTCCAACACTAACACTAGAGGTGAGTGTTTACTTGAATTCCTCTTAGCATGCAATCTTGAAGTTCTCAATGGGAACAGCCCCACGTTTGTGATAAAACGCGGGCAGAAGTGTTAGATTTAACAATCGGGAGTGCTGGTGTAATCAGTCACGTGAAACAATGGAGGGTCTCAACGGAACCCTCCCTATCAGATCACAGAATCATCGAGTTCAAATTAGGAGGAATCACACCCCAAACAGAAACTCGAAGGAATCCAAGAAAAACAGACTGGGACATGTATAACACCAATCTCGTAGACAACCTAAACCGTATAGATGCGAGTAGGGCCAGAAACCATCTGCATCTAGAATGGTACGCAAGGGAAGTTTTGGTGCAATATTGGATGCATATGAATCTAGTTGCATATGCAAGTAAAGGCATACAAAAAGTAACAACAAGTGCCTGGTGGAACAAGAAGTTGGCCAAACTTAGATCGGAGGTCCGACGACTCTTTAATAGAACTAAATCCAGTGGCGAATGGCAGCTCTACAGTGAGAAATTAACTGAGTATAAGAAGGAGATAAGAAGGGCAAAGCGGTCTGACTTTAGATCCTCTACTCCTGATGCAGCTAGATTACACAAAGCAATGGCCAAGAGTGGATCTATCCCCAACATGGCACTTAAGAAATCTGACGGAAGCTACACGGAGGGAGAGGAAGAGAGAGCAAATCTCTTTACTTTATACACACTTTCCAGGTAGCATACCTATTGATACTTATGTAGCTCCCACTGAACCCCACAATCCTTGCAGGGAAGATTGGGAAGTGGCCAAGCTAGTAATAACAGAACAAAAGCTGAAATGGGCGATCGACACCTTTCAGCCCTATAAAGCAGCAGGAGTGGATGGGATCTTTCCTGCCCTTCTAAAGGAGGGTCAGCAAATAGCTACTCACCATCTACTAAGCATTACAAGAAGCAGTCTAGCGATGGGATATATACCAACCACATGGAGAAGAGCAAAAGTAATCTTCATACCCAAAATAGGCAAAACTGACTGGACAAATCCCAAGTCATTTAGGCCTATTTGTCTCACATCGTTCATACTAAAAACGCTGGAGAAAGTAGTTGACAACCATATTGGAGAAAATCATCTAAAGGTTAAACCACTGCATGATAGTCAGCATGCATATAGAACGGGCAGATCCACAGAAACTGCTCTGTACCAATTAACGGAGCTAATACAGACAAGTCTGGATAGCAAAGAAACAGCAATTTGTGCCTTCTTGGATATTGCGGGGGCGTTTGACAATATACCACATAAGGTGGTCAGGCGATCTCTAGAAACAAGAGGGGTGAACAGAACTATTATTCGCTGGTTTTGGGAAATGCTGTCAACACGAACAGCAGAGGCTCAGATGGGCACCAAAACTGTAGCTGTTAAAACAACGCAAGGAACTCCACAAGGTGGAGTAACCTCCCCTTTGCTGTGGAGCTTGGTGGTGGATGAACTACTAGATGAATTAACTCTAGCGGGAATACACTGCATTGGGTATGCAGATGACATAGTCATGATCGCTCGGGGGAAACATGAAGGCACCTTGTGTGATATTATCCAAAGAGGACTCCGTATCACTGAGAGATGGTGTAGGACTGTCGGGCTGAGTATCAACTCAGACAAAACCGCGATAGTGCCATTCACCAGAAGGCGAAGTCTGAAAAACTTGAAAAGAATCCAACTAGATGGAAAGGAAATACTGCCAACACAGGAAGTTAAATACCTGGGAATAACCCTGGACAGTAAACTCCTGTGGAACAGGCATATTAAGAACACTACCAGCAAAGCCATAAAGGCTCTCATGATATGCAGAAGACTGGCCGGAAATAGATGGGGCTGCTCCCCTAACATTTTGCGCTGGATGTATACCATGATAGTAAGACCCATGATTACTTATGGAGCAGTTGCCTGGTACACAAAACTGAGCAACGGACGGCAAGGCTAAACCTATGCAAAGTCCAGAGACTAGCATGTGTTTGCATCACAGGAGCCATGAGAACCTGTCCAACAGCAGCAATGGAGGTCATTCTAGATCTACCAACTGCACATTGTCATTGGTAGATATGCCAATGCGACAATGATTAGAATGGTCACTAACGGAATTAGTACTGGGAGAATTGTCAGATCAGGGCTTGGAACACCCTCAAAAGGAAATACCACTCCTGCAACTCCCAGTGGACGATATGCCAAGAACGTACAACTTTGACAAACATGTCAATGTAGTATTGAGCAATAAGAAGGATTGGAAGAGCGAAACGCTTGCCCAGCAGTTAAAAGACCATACCATAACTTGGTATACTGATGCTTCCAAAACCAATACGGGAACAGGGATCGGAGTGTTTGCGCCGAGAGCTAATTACTCCGAACCAATGGGCACTTACCCTAGTATCCTACAGGCAGAAATCTACGCTATCGAGAGATGCGTACAACTTATCTTAGATAGGAACTATCGGAAACAAGAAATAGCCATCTTATCTGATAGTCAAGCAGCGTTAAAGGCGATCAACTCAGTATCAATCGATTTGAAATTGGTCAAAGAATGCATAGAGAAGCTGAATAAATTAGGCAAAGAAAACAAAGTCCTCCTACACTGGTGCCTGCTCACCAAGGGATAGAAGGCAAAAAAGCAAATAATCTAGCTAGGAAAGGAGCGAACACTCCACTAACTGGACCAGAACCGTTCTGCTTTCCAAGTGGTAACCAACTCAAGGCGGAACTCAAGAACTTGGAAGATTCCATCCGCAACCTGGAATGGAAATCTTGCAATGGTCTAAGACACTGAAGAAGTTTCTGAGGGCTTATGATCAAGAAAAATTCACAGATCTTCCTGGGTCTGAGTAAGAACAATCTTCGGATTGTCACGGGGTTTTTGTAGGACACTGTCTCCTCAATGAACACCTCAGTAGATTGAAATTAAGAAGAAACGGCGAATGCAGATTCTGTGGGAAGATGGTGAAACACCAGTACACCTCATCACTGGAGTGCGCCGAGACGACAACCATTCGTGCCATGAACTTTGGTACGACTGATATTGAGATGGAGAACTACTAAAACCTGTCCCAGATACTGGCTTTTGTCAAAGCCCTGGGACTGTATGATGAGTTATGATTCAAGAAAGGGGGACACAATGGATCTGTAAGGTCGAAGTGATTAACCCCCCTCCCACTCATTCTAAATTCTAAAAAAAATTCTAGTACCCATGGATCTAATCCTATGAATATATTTGCGGAAGAATAAAGGTTCCTTATTCTTCCGTATAATCTAGACAAAAATTAGAAATACTTATCAGTTATGAGAGGGTATCTTTCACATAACCCACTGAGTTAATGAATTCCGCGAGAAATGTTCAAAAACTGCCCCGTCTGTCCATAACAGTAGACGGTTGGTATGTTGAACACCTGTAGCAAAATATCATGTCTTGGTTTGCTATTTATTTTTATTGTTATTAGATATAGTATAAATGTGTTAATGTTGGTTAAATATATTTTAAATTGTTATAAAATTCTGCATCTCTCATAGCATATATTATTTTCGTTTTAATTGATGCTCACAGCTAGAATTTTTTTGCATTACAGCCGGTGCCGTTCAAAGCCTACTTATTTAAAGCGGGCGAATTTTTATATACTCTATATCTCGAAGAGGAATCGAGCAATATCAAGTGTGTTATATTTTTGGAAAGGTAATTTTAAATTGTTTTCAATAAATTAAAAATATACAGGGTGTCCCATATAAAAAAATCAAATTTTCTGTTGATAATTCTTAAATTATTCATTTAAAAAAAAATTATACTTAAAGCATTAAATTCTACGTAAAAAGGTGCTTTGGAAATGATTTCATAAAAATACAAAATTTTCCATAGCAAAAAAGTTACAGCGATTTGTTGAAAATACATATTTTTAAAAAATACCCCGTAACACACACAACTCCGAAACGGTAACAGATATCGATATGCGGGTTTCACCATTATGTTTTTGACAAAAATTGAGCTCCAGACACCGATATTAGATTTTGTCTTTCCCCTATAGAAAAGGGTGTTTCCATTTAAAAGCGTCGAATTTGACCCACCCGATACATTAGACAAATTAATCTGATTTTTTCGGTTCCATTTAATTTTATTTATTACACCTACTCATGCAATATAAAGGAATTTCTATTTTATAATTATCTACATATCTTGAACTCCAATAGTGACAATTTTAATTTTTCACAATTAATTACACCAACAGGATAACATAAATATAGAACATAAATGGAAGCGCCAGGAATAAACAAATATGGTTTAAAAAATGCCTGGGTTTCCACGGCCTCTGCGACAAATTTCGACAAGCTGGGTGGCATAAGTCAATTTGGTTGGATGGACTGGCTCATGAGCTTCAATAATATGTGACACTAGTATATGTTTACGACAAAATAAAAACACTAAATCACCACAAAACACCAAAACACTTTTACTTTTACACTGGACGCGCGTTTCGCTAACCATGTTAGCATCATCAGCAGATGATTATAAACTGACACTTTGCTGTGTAACACCAAAGGTTCCAACCCTCAACTGTAATATGTTTACGACATTTGATAAAATTTATGACCGGCTTTTAGACGGAAATATTCTTCTGTGGTGGCGGCGGCGTCAGCAATGACTTTGAAATGAAGATCTCTGTCACTGTATATACGTAAAATTTTATGGGGAATGTCATCGATCGTCATTCTTAAGCTAGCTGGACACCGTCTTTCTCCGATTATACGGTAGTAATATATACAACATTTTATTGATAATTGCACAATCAAAGTCACTTCGACCTGATTTTTAAAGATTTCCACAAAAAGGAGCTGCATCTCTTAAAGTGCTTAAAACGTTTATTTTCCTAAATAATTCCAAAGTGAACATATGTGAATAAACATCTGTTTAAAGTAAACATGTTTTAACTGAAAACATACTAACTGAATATAGGAAACTCATACAAAATACTCATACCTAACTGAATACAGGAACAACAACAATCGCGCAAACGGATAACTTTGGTTTTATACAAATATACCTACTGAAATATCAAAACCAAAAACAAACGTCAGCTACCGGCAGTAATTTCCGTAATTTCCGTAATTTATCGTAGAAAATGCAAATCTGCAGAGTGCAATGCTGCTAATTAAATGCCTAACTTTCATTTCTACTTCCGGTATTAGAACCAAAAACTGAGACGGTGTAAAATATTTTAGAGCGATGTCTCGTTACCGTTAAAGGTGGCAAAATTCCATATCTATAATTAGTTTCATGTTCAGAAAAATATGTAAATAGAGATACACACCATAACATTAAAAAACATGATCATATTTTAATGTTACAATAAATAAAGTTTTTTTTTAACACGGCATGCCAATTGATGTGTATGCCGCAGCATTTAATTATATTGGCGCTTACTTCTTATGTACGTTCATTGTGTTCTATTGAGATGACTTGTAGGCGCTGATTTTGGGCGCTGGTAATAGGCGCTTATAAACCAGCTTTCTTTGTGTCCGTACCCTAGGATTTCCTAGGACTTTGCCCCTACGCCTTCCATCTCGGATCTATTGGATGTTGATCGGAATTATACCTAAACATACCAGGTGTTTATTTTAAAGTGACTCATCCCTATAACTTTATATTTTTTCAGATAAATAAACGAGACTTGGTGCGTTTGGTTTATTTAGTAATATGACATGATTGACTGACGTATTCAATTGTTTTCGGTCACTTGCTGTTTCACCGGAAATTGCTACAACTTTTGATTTTTACATGACACCCTTGGTATTTTTTTACTTTATTCGTTAGAAAGTGACGCTCTGTTTATGCCAACTTTTGACATTTTCGCTTAAAAAAATCGTATTTTAAATTTCAATTTAATATGTTAAAAACATCAATTTTTAATCAAGGAGCATTGGAAAAATAGATTTGATAGTTTAATGTATTTTGTTTGATGTCCTGACCGGTTAAAAAATCCCATTTTTTAACTGAAAAAATAAAAAAGTTATAATAGGGGTGAGCCACTTTTGAGAAACATCCGGTATAGTAAATTAATTAACACCTTTATATCTAGATTTTAACAAAAGCATTTTTTTAATATGATTAATTTAATATGTAAACTACTGGAATTTACAGTTTATATCGTCGGTAAAATGTGATAAACTGTTAACTCCATTATTTCTAATTTTACAGGAGAGCAAAAAAACGGTACAAAAAATATGTACAGGGTGATCGAAATTGGTCTGTTGTAACAGAGAAACCCTATTTCCTGACTAGATAGAGCAAAACCGACATATATGTCATGGGTCAATTTCTAAGACACATTTAATGGCGTAAACCGCCTGTTGATATTTTCACTGCCGACTGAGATACAGGGTCTTTTTGAATTTTTTACAATTTGGAAAATTGCCCATAACTTTTGTATTTCGCG
The DNA here is from genome assembly GCF_002938485.1 of Sitophilus oryzae. Classification (NCBI taxonomy): domain Eukaryota; kingdom Metazoa; phylum Arthropoda; class Insecta; order Coleoptera; family Curculionidae; genus Sitophilus; species Sitophilus oryzae. The sequence continues at coordinate 2,787,583 of NW_022146393.1, forward strand.
GAATAATAATATTCCGTAAAAACGTTCTTAAGGCACTTTTTTAAGCACAATCCAGTGGCGTAGTCAGTTTTTTTCTATACGTGCTCTTTTTGTGAGAAATAATAAAAGATATATAAAGAGAAATTATATTATTATATAAGAGATTATATCTCTTATATATAATTATATTATATATAAGAGAAATAATAAAAGAAGTCATATTTGGCTATGAACTTAAAAAAATGCTAACGTTTAATCCTTTCCAACGATATAAAGTTATTTGTATTTATTTCTAAGAATGAGAGAAATATTAGGCTTTTTTATCTGTGTATCGAAGCGGGCCTTGATTTTTTGTTGACCTAGTTGCCTAATTATTTTTATCACAATTTAGTATTCTATATTATTATTTATCTGCATAATTAAAGACTTTTGAATAGGTAAATTAACATTCTATATTAGTATTACCATTTACAATTAAAACACCAGGGTTACAACTGCACTATTAAATGGAGAATTTAGAGAGAATTGGATTGGAACAAAGTGCCCCATATCTTGGCCTCCATATCTAGGCCTCGTAGGTCCTGTAATTTAACTCCTTTCAACTTTTTTAGGGGGAAATTAAAAGACCTTATCTATAAGGGAAGAACCATTGGTACGAGAGAAGAATTGCAGAAGATTACTAGGCAAGCTTTTGGACTTATTACACTAATTCGCCTAATAAATCATTGTAACTCTGTGCGCAAAAGATGTTTATTGTGTATTCAACAAAGAGGTGCTTAGTTTGAATATCTTTGATGATTTTTTTTTATAAAAATATGTTCGCCACACAAAAAATACATTTTTTTAGTCTTGTTCTTTGTTTATTGAATCGATTTCAATTGTAATTACTAATACTAATATAGAATGTTAATTTACCTTTCCAAAAATCTTCTTTAGTTATGCAGATAAATAATAATATTGAATATTAAATTGTGATAAAAAATAAATAGGCACATAGGTCAACACAAAATCAAGGCCCGCTTCGATATAAAGATAAAAATCCTAATATTTCTCTCATTCTTAGGAATAGATACCCATAACTTTATATCGTTGAAAAGGGTTAAACTCCAGCATTTTTTTAAGTTCATAGCCAACTATGATTTCCATTTAAAAAATTATATTTTTCATTATTTGTGACAAAAAGAGCAAGCATAGAAAAAACTGACTACGCCACTGGATTGTGCTTAAAAAAGTGCCTTAAGAAAGTTTTTACAGAATTTTATTATTCTGCAAAATAAAAAAGTTATGAGCAATTTTCAAAATGGTAAAAAACTCAAAAATACCCCGTATCTCAGTTGGCAGTGAAAATATCAACAGGCAGTTTACGTCGTTAAATGTGTCTCAGAAATCGAGCCCATGACATCTACATCGGTCTTGCAGAAATAAGAAATAAAAATATACTTCTGGAGATAGCACACAACCTTTATTGATAGAAATTTTGAAAATGGAATTGAATATTACCCAAACAGATTTAGAAATAATGAATTAAATTTATTATCATATATTTAGAATATCGTCGGTCTAGAAGCAAAACATACAAGTCCAAAAACGAATAAATTTTTAAAGAACTGAAGTAGCAGCATTTTGGACTTAATGAATATGAAAATAATTTAAAAATTAAACTTATAATTCTTAGAAGATATGGTAGAATCCTTCCCTGCCTATCCTAATTTTTATATAACTAATTATTTCCTATATAACAGTAGTAGACCGAGCTTGAAAAACAGTGCGTGATTTTATTACTTTTCCCCTTATTTTTTTTTTAATTTTTATAAAAATTATGTATCATTTACGTGGAGAAACGTTGAAAAAAACTGATTAGGTATTATGGAAATTCTTATACAATTAAGTAATGTTATTTAAACTATTTATAGCACGCCGATGAATTGCTCGTATATAGAGAATTTCGTTTTTCCTCTCACCCTTTACGTATAAAATAAAATAAGTTATTAGAAATTCCAAATTTTCCAAAAAAAATTCGCGCAAAAAACCTCATAATCGTTGTTTCTTGGGTCGAAATCATCTAAATATATTAACTTTTCCGGCAATAATGATTCCGTGGCACGTACTGCGGCAAGTTCTACATCTGAAGGGAAACTTTCGGAATCGCTCATCGTAATTTTTAAAATGATTTTTCTGGGCAAAAAGTGCTCGCGTTTACTTGACAGGGCAAACTGACTTTTCAGCATAAATGTGACAAATGTCATAGTTAAAGGTGGGCGACTAATAAACGAAAATTTAAACAGCATTTTCTTATTTTTCGGTTGTAGATAAAACGTTGTACATGACACGTGCGTTTAAACATGATTACAACACTCGTGTGATTAGAACGTCTCGGTCTACGACCTCGTCGTTCTAATCGTTCACACTCGTTGTTGTAATCATGTTCATAAACACACTTGTACTGTAAATAACTATTAAGGGTCCAGTAGATGAAATACTATAATTACATGTCAGAAATAATATCTTCAAATTACCCGTGGAGTAGAAAATTACTGTATCGCATGCCATTCTTTAATATCTATAATAAAAGATAATAGAAAAAAACACATTATGCTTGCATACAATAAATAAAAATGTATAGAGTAGTGACAATTTCAATGCTCAGTGTTTTGACTAGTTGCCGATTTATGTAAAAAAATACGTTTATTTTAAATGGAAAAATCTTAGCAACTACTGTATCAATTCCAACGTAAGTTGGCAGCTTTATATTTTTGACCTCAGCCAACAAAACGCTGTTCATAAATTTTCTAATTCTTCTAGATTTCGCACAAAATTTTGGTTTGGGACTTCATTTTTTATTTTTATACCACTAGATAGAGCGAAAAAATATATATTGTCATATCCGGTTTGGTTCTTTAATATGTAAAAGCTATAAACAATTAAAGTGTTTCTGCGGCCAAAAAGAAAACAATTGTGCGAAATCTAGAGGGCTTCGGAAATTTCTGAAAATTCTTCGCGCATACTTTTTGAGGAAAAAATATTTTTTTATAAAATATTTTTTCTAAATTTTCTAAATAGAATTTTTAAATTGTTTTATAAAAAAATTATGTCTATACCTATGTGGGCGGATTCATCTCTCCAAAAAATCCGATATGGGTATTTCGCCACTGCAAGAAAATTTACAAAATAAAATAGTTATATTTTGTAAACACTTCTGCGTTAATCCCAAACGGAAACTACTTGTCAGAAGTTAGGTTTACAGATATACAAATTTGCCTAACGAACAAAAAAATGCCCAACGTTTCGGAAAGTTTATCTCTTTCCGTCGTTAGAAGCAAAAAATATAAAAAGAATAAAGAAAAAAACTAAACTAACTAATAACTTTTTATAGTGTTCACGAATAATTGAATTTAAATATTTTAAATAGTTTTTTTCTTTATTCTTTGTATATTTTTTTGCTTCCGACGACGGAAAGAGATAAACTTTCCGAAACGTTAAGCATTTTTTTGTTCGTTCATCAAATTTGTATATCTGTAAACCTAACTTCTGACAAGTAGTTTCCGTTTGGGATTAACACAGAAGTGTTTACAAAAAATAACTATTTTATTTTGTAGATTTTTTTGCAGTGGCGAAATACCCATATAGGATTTAAAAAAAATGATGTCAGGCGTATGCTGTTAGGCCTTCTCTCCTTCTCGTTGACAACCATTTCTCTTGAATTTCAGATATTACTTCAAACATTCATCCCTTGTTATCTCAACGGTGCGTAATTGATATTTTTAGTAGCTGTTACTTACGCTAAATATAACAGAAAACCGATCCTGTTAAACGATTTATTGTGAATAATGTTAAGCGTTTCATTTTTCAGTCGGTTTACTCGAGATACCTTTTGATAATTAGAAGCTCTTTAGGGCTCGTTTTAAACAGGGCACGCTCTATCTCCCGCTCGAACTAACGTAACGTTCGCTCGTCTGCGAAACTTAGAGACGTTGAACTAATTTTAAGAGATAAATATGGAAATTTGCCACCTTTAACTGTAGCGGCACGTCGCGGTTATATATTTCACACCTCCTCAGCTCTTGGAGCAGCGGCAGAGGCTCTAATAACAAGGGGAAACGGAAGTTTTGGGTTTTAATTAGCGCCGTTGCATTCCTCAGATTTGCCGCTGCATTTCGCACTAATGAAAATTAGGAAAATAACAACGCCGGCAACTAATGTTTATTTTTGGTCGTTTTCGTTCTGAATTTATACCAAACCAAACCAATCTATAGACATGCATAAAAGATAGAATAACAACGTTGGTTTGTTTTGGCTAACATATCCAAAGAATGTGTTAACAAACCGTTTGACTTGTTCTTATTGCCAATTAAGTCGCAAAATTTAATATTTTTGTAACGTTAGAAAAATAGTTATTTGTGGTACTAATGTGTTATCTTACATATAAGTCACACTGGGGAATGTTTAGTCCTCGACGTCGGCGCCGTAGGCCGAGAGGGCTAATTTTCTCAAGTGACTTATACCGTATGATCGAAAAAAATGGCGTCCAGTTGGCTTGGAAATGACGATCGATGACATTTCCCATATAATTTTACATATAAAATGACAGCGATCTTCATTTCATAGCAATCGCTGACGCCGTTTTTATTCGATCATACGGTACATACATATGTTATAACACGCAGTGCCATACAAAATTTTATCCAACAGCACAACTGTTTCATGTCCAATCTCTAAAGAATAATTGATTTAAAAGGATCTACCAGTTCTACTCTCATTGTTGCGAATTAATAAATTATCAGAGTGCGTTTATATTACTATGGAATATAGATGTGCGTTTTTTGTTTTTTTTTTGTAAATAAAAAAATAGCACTGACATTAAGAAGTCATTTAGAAAAATCACTATTTTTAACGATAAAACAATGAATCCAGCAAGTCAGATTTTAAAGAAAAATGATTCAGGAAGCACAAATACATCCTACAGCACAAATACTTCCAGAAAAGTATCGTGGCGTAGCGTATATGATAGTGTCTTATGAATTCCCTCATAACACACTAGTTTGTTATAACTTCAAAAACTCACGCCTGTGTTATTATTTGATACTGAGATTTGGTATGTTAGTATATCGATGGCCTAGTGCTGATAGGTCGTAACCCACAAAAACTGAAAATTGAGATTTTTGCGCCAAACTTAATTTAACATGTATTTCTATGTGTTGCCAAAACCTCATAACCCAAATCGAATTCTATAACGCCCAATCCCGCCATTTCTAACAAGTCTTAACCCGTGTCTTGTCCTTTGTTTTAATTCTAAATTGTCGTATACCTATACCACAATTCCGTCTAGATAGCAAAGTGTGAGTTGTGGGTGCTTACATTGGTCTATAAATCAAAAACAAAATAGGTAAGTAATTGTTTTTTTATACATAGGTGTTAAAAAGGCGTTTTTTTAATCATATTTTAAAATAAAATAGGTGAAATACTTTTTTGTCAGTAATAATAAGCTCTCCAAAACTAAGTTGGTTTACGATATATTTGAACCTCTGCTATTGTTTAATCCGGTATTTTGTGGGTTACTTCCATTTTCTTTTTTAATGCAGGTATAATAAAAAAATATTATTTTCCGAAAATCCTTCAGAAATATTGATATTTTTGATGACATTTTTAATCGAAAAACTCAATATTCCTGGTATCTAGTCGTTGCTAGGTACGTTACTAATAACGGGCAATAACAGTACGGAAAATAATTTTTGATTGATTGTTGATATTATACTGTACGGAAATACGGCTATTCAAAGACTGAAAAATGACTTGATTATTGATTTATTTCAAATAATTTTCGATTTTCGGAAACATAGTATGTATAGCTCGTAGGAAATTCGACATTCACAGACTCCCGTATTGCCAGTCTCGGCTTATGCCTCGACTGGCAATCCTTACGGTCATCCGAGAATGTTTTCCTACTAGGTATACGATAATATACTATTGTATATACCATTGTCTCGTAAGCCTCTATTTCATTTCTTACAATATGTCGTATCCCACATTATTCTAGTTAAATAATTAAAAAATTAGTATTTTTACAAAGAATTTACTTAGTAAACATTACTTAAACATACATTTAAAACATTTTGCGTAAATAAGCTTTTGTCACCATGATATGAAGTTTTTTGTGTCTCCTGTAAAATTTTGTTAAGTTGGGTTACGACCTATCAGAACTAGGCCATCGATATGACATAAATTAGAATTGATTGACGTATTCAATTGTTTTTGGTCACTTCCTGTTTCACCGGAAGTGACTACAACTTTTGATTTTTAAATGGCACCCTCGGAATTTCTTTACTTTATTCGATAGAAAATAAATGACATTCTGAATAGAATGACATATCATAATATGCTAACTTTTGACATTCTCGCTTAAAACACGATTGAACTTTAAAATTCAATCTAGAGTGCCATGGTTATGTTAAAAACACTAATTCTTAATCAAGGTGCCTTGGAAAAATAGATTTGATCGTTTTAGTGTCTTGTCCTGGCCAGTTAGAAAATGTTCAAATCGTATTTTTAATCATATCTCAACTTTTTCAAATGGAACGAGGGTGGCTCATTAGCGTATTTGGAAAAAGCATTTTGTTACGAACCAGCAAGGGATAATTTGAAATAAACCATATACGAAAATGTCAAAAGTGGACATATGATATATGTCAATCTATTCAGAGTGTTATTTTCTATCGAATAAAGTAAAAGAATACCGAAGGTGCCATCTAAAAATCAAAAGTTGTAATCATTTCCGGTGAGACAGGAAGTGACCGAAAACAATTGAATACGTCAATCAGTCCTAATTTATGTCATATACTAACATACCAAATCTGTTTTTTTTTAACTGTAAAAATAAAAAAGTTATAGGGGTGAGCCACTTTTGAGACGCACGCAACCGGTATACAACTGAGTAATCTATACTAATATATAAAATCCTTAAGTGACTGACATACTGATTAATCACGATCCTGCTCAAACCACTCAACGTAAGAAGCTCAATTTTGGCGTACAGGTTGATTCTAGGGTGTAGAGGTTCGATAAGAAGGGATTCTTCAAAGGATTCCTCAAATATTACAATATTTTTTATTTAAAAAACGGTCAAGTTTCCGAAAAAACGCTTAAACAAGTATATTTTATTTTGTTTTTTACATATTTTAAGATTTTTTAAAAATGTATACAGGCTGTTTCGAAAAATCTGGTCATTGATTAATCACGATCCTGCTTAAAGCGATTGACGTAAAAAGCTGATTTTTGGAAAACAGATTGACTTTAGGGTGTAGAGGTTCGATAAGAGAGGATTATTCGAAACTCGAATTCTAAGGGGGTGAAACTATCCCTCAAATATTAAAATATTTTTTATTTAAAAACCGGTGAGTTTTTCGGAAAAACTCTTAAACACGTATATTTTATTTTGTTGTTTTACATAATTTAAGATTTTTATAAATTTAAAAAACGGTTAGTCTTTCGGGAAAACGCTTGCACAAGCATAATTTATTTGCTTTTTTTAGATATTTTGAAATTTTTTAAAAAATCATACAGGGTGTCCCAAAAAGTTGGGTAATTTCTTAACCACGATTCTGCTTAAACTGCTTGACGTAAAAAGCTTATTTTTGGCAAACGGATTTTTCGAAAGTCAAATTCCAACGAGATGAAACTACCCTTCAAATATTACCAAGTTATATAATAATATCGCCATATTGTTGTTTCTCATGCTGACATAAATCTGAGAAAATTTTATCCAGTTTGTATGTTAATGGAAATTCTTGCTTTGCTTTATCATCACCATTACAAATGATTAATTCGACGCGAACGAAGTCGCTGGTACACGCTAGTGACTGTTGGATAAAATATTTTATATCTACCTGAATCATTTTTCTTTAAAATCTGACTTGCTGGTTGATAATTCACTATTTTATCGTTAAAAAATCGCGATTTATCTAAATGACGTCGTAATGTCAGTGCTATTTATTAATTACAAAAAAAACGCACGTCTATATTGCATAGTAACATAAACGCACCCTGATAATTTATTAATTCGCAACAACGAAAGTAGTACTGGTAGATCCTTTTAAATCAATTATTCATTAGAGATTGGACAAGAAACAGTTCTGCTGTTGGATAAAATTTTGTATGGCACTGACGTGTTATAACCTCACGTGCCATGAACTTTGGTACGGCTGATGTCGAGGATGGAGAGCTGGTCTCTGTGGAGCCGTCTCAGATACTGGCTTTTGTTAAAGCCTTGAATCTGTATAATGATTTATAACTCGTTGTAACTCAAGAATGGGGAACACACAATAGATCTGTGAGGTCGCGGTGATTAACTCCCCTCCTAAACATTCTACATTCTACAGGTGTTATAACATATAAGTCACTTGAGAAAATTAATCATTCTAATTTATTTATGTATTTTATTCTTAAAGCGCATCAGCATTGATTAAGACTAATCCAATCCTCTCAGAACAGAACAGAACGCTGTATACTCCAAATAATTATCATCCAAAATTAAATCAACTCCACAAATGTACACAGAACAACCATACACTCCACTGTCGTCTCTCTTGGCATTAGCAAATTGGAGAGCTCTCCGAGTACGTTCCCGTCTTCCCCCGCGAAACAGAACCGTTGTTCCAAGTTAGCGTCGGACCCTCTAACGACAAACGTCAAGACTGTCGCAGAGACGGAAGTTCCGCAGGACAACGACCGCCGAGATTATCAAAGTTGTCGCCGCCGATTCGGCGATAAACTGATTTGGCCTCTGGGGGTGGCCAGAGGCCAGATTATGCGGGCCTTGCACCGGAAAAAGGACAACTTTGACCGGCGAAGATTCACAGGATCGATAGGCGTGTAAGTTTGGAGAAGCGTCGAAGAGAGGTGCATATTGCACCAGTTTATTAAGTTTGGGAACTTTAGACTGTTTATTATCGTTGTTTCGGGCCGGATGGGTTCACCGAAACATCGAATTATTGCACAGAAGGCTGAGTGTTTTGTCGGTCTTTGAGTGCATCCATCTAGCTTTTACTACTGGTTAAACTATACAGAATATATATACAGGTGTGTAGTAATTTTACCAAAGTACAGCTAAAATATATTAGATTTTGGTTCATCTTAGGTTGAAAGCATTATATTAAAGTTATTCTTGATAATAAAACTCTAATTATTCTAGATAGACGTTTGAACATTTACAACATAAAGACTGTTCAGCTATCGTTCATCGTTATTTCATCATTAGAGCGCGGATTTATAAGCACTTAAAAAAGCCCAAAATACTTCGATAAATATGCACGTAAATTTAAAAAAGCATGAAAAAAATGAATAATTTTTATTAATTTAATATTTTTTAATAAACGAGCATTAAAAATAATTATACAGAACAACATAAACTATACACTTATATGAAAAAAACTAAACTATAATGAGTTATATACCTAATATTTTGTAATAACAAATATTTAAATAACAAAAACAAATGAAATTAGGACTTAACGTAAATAAACTAATCATCGTTTTTAAATAAACCAATAACTAACTGTTTTTCTAAATTTTCTACAGAAAATCCCATTCCCCTATCACTAAGGACATATTATTTTAAGTGGGAAAAACTTCGCTCAACATCTACACTTGTAATCGGGGCATATTTAAATTTCGGAATTAAAGTTGACAATTTTTCCTTGAATAACATTTGCTATTTGAGTTAAAAATTTATACCCTGTATTTTTATTTAAAACGTCAGTCAATTTAATAAAAATTATAGTTCCTGAAGCGCCACGCACTTTTGAGATCTCCGTCTTAAATTTCTCAACTATTTCCACTGCATCTACTAGCGTAAGATCCTTGCTTTCGTGTTTTGTGATAGCTTCGCTCGCAAAGTTGTAGTTTGTTTTGTTAAACGCTAATTTTTATTTTATCTCTGCATTTTTCACAATTTCTTAACACTTTTCAACTGCTTGGGAAGCAGATTGAGAAAATTGTAATATAATTTCTTTAAAGGAATCAAAATTATCAGCATAAAAATAGGCAGTATCTTAGGCACTAGGAAAATAATGAATAAATAAAAAAATGATAAAAAATAAGGAAACTTGACAGGAGATTTGCATTTTTTGTATTTTTTAGGGTTATGGTTAAGAATTGTTTCTGACTTTTTAGTTCGTTTAATTTAATAATTACTAAAACCAGCAGTTTCAAAAATATATTTAAAAATAAAAGACAAAAAACCAAAATATTAATTATCTATTAACATGGATTTGGACGACAATAGGTAAGAATACTAAATTTATTTCTATATTCGGTATAAAATTGTTTATTAGGTTTTTAGTTTGCGATGTTTATGGGGACAGAGATGAGGAATGAGGATATCTATGGAAAAGTAACCACAAGAGGAATTGTTACATCATTTAAAAAATGTTGGGAAGTTGATGTTTCCCATCGAAAAGTAGAAAATGCCAATGCAGATGAATGTATTGTAATTGTTATAGAAGTAATTCCAAGGGTGAAATTTATTATAATTAGTGGAAGTATAATTCCGAGGGTGAAGTTTATTATAATTAGTGACCTGTGGTTCTTTTTATATGTAGATGTTTCATGTTTTGAGAATAAATCGGTTGAAAGAAATCCAAAATTTAGAGGAAGTACTTGCATACCCAGAATATGCCCATCAAGGATTATAGCTCAAATTTCCTGGTAGGCAATTATTCAATACAAATTAACTTTTTAAGCGACTGAAATATTAAATAGTTTACAATATGGTATATCACTGTAAAAATATATTACTTTTAGGTACAATTAGGGCCCGATACATTTCAAAAAGTAGAATATTATTTTATATTAAATGAGGTATTGTACTAACAATCAATTTATATTAATACCGGAGATTAAAAATTAACAGAATAAATAGTTATTCCTTTTTTTATACTACAAAAATAAACTATAGAATACAACAGTATTTAAAAAATTAAATAAAAAAGTTATGCCCCGGCCGAGGTTCGAACTCCGGTCTCTCGCTTCCTAGCCTGACTCTTTACGCACTGCTCCACAGTAACTTGCTTAGCGATAATTCAATGACGGTATATAAACAAAAAAACATGTTCATTACAATATCTTGACGATTTGAATTGGCGCGCGGAGCGTGCTGACCAATAACGCCTGTTATTACCTGTGACGTAGCGACCAACCTGCGCAATATCATACCTTGTACTCTTTGTACCATGGGCAGGATCCATCCACGTACCCCACCTGGTAATCACCGGTTCAGGAGAAAGTGGTATACCTGGCAATCTATCTCGGTAAAATTGAACCCTCAAAAGAGTTTTTACGAAAACGTTCTTTCCTGTTTTGATTAAAGTGTTAACCAAAGGAAACTGTGCTCGAATAGTTTAAGCCACACGATTAATTCCATGTGCTAAGCAAGTACAATGGACTAAGTTTTCATAAAGTAACTTTCAAATTTGTATATTCTTTTATCATGTATTTAGCTGCGTCGGAAAGCATTAACAAAATCTTCTCACTTAGAACTGGGTTCGGCAAAATATTCGTTAGCTCATGAATGAATCTCGTAATAGTATTATTATTTGTTTGTTCTCACTGCTTAGAACCTATAAAATAATCACTAGTTTGGTAATCTTTGTTTAATACTCCAATCATTAGGTGAGCTATGTATCGACCACATGAATCCGTAGTTTCATCAACGCAAAACCATATGTAATTGTTTCCAATTTTCTTCTTAATTTCTTCGATTACGTTCTTGTAAACTAAGGCAACATAGTTTTTGCGTAAAGTAGATTCGGCGGGAACATTATTATTAAGTTTTGTAAGGGGAATATTGCAAGAAACCATCATTTTGCATAAATCAAAATAAAATTCTTTTTTCAGTGGCCAAAAATGGTTTTTTTCAGCGGCCAAAAAACAGAATTCTTTCAAGAAACGAACCCGTCACAAAGATATAGACATTATTTAAACATTTTTTTTGTAAGCTCTTTACCAAAGCCTTATTTTTGTTCATAATATAAAGACAAAACAAACGTTTCCAGCAGCTCCTTTAAAATATGCCATCCATATCGACACAGAGAGAAGCCTTTCCACTCAACCACTCGTATTTCTTCTTTTTTCCCACCTGTTCTTTTGCTGTTAAAATAACGGCACGGAGGCGAGCCCGATGAATACCACAGACTCGAACTCGTTCACGCGAACTATCAATATTCCCTACGAACTATCCCGGTTCCAGACGAATAATACTCGCAATTCCAGCACCATTATAAATTCAGCGCTGCCAGAGAGCGGACCTTTTTGCCATTGTAGCGAAAATCTATCGAAAAAGTGCTCTTAGCTGGAACTATCAGATAAATGATCCTTCGAATAGCTGCTTTGTACAGTGGCTCGTGAAAAAGTCAAGGGAAATATTGATTTTGGGTTAAATGCTGTGTACTTTTGTACATACAGCTTAATCAAATAACAATTATTATGTTAAACTAGGCAAAATTAATAATACCTAATACTGGCTATAAAATACCAGTAATTTTAGGTTGATTTACTGTGTCTAATTCTATTATAAGCTCTTTTTAGGAAGTGTCCGGAAAAAATAAAACTAAATAATTATATCTTTATTTTTATTAATTGAATATAAAAATTGGAAAAAATACTTCATTTTATTTACTTCTTCTTCCGGTCCCATATGTAATTTGGCACGTGTAATGAAGTCCGTATATTTTTTTATTTAATCTGTTAAATGCTAGGCGTGAACATATATCTAACACGGCACGATAGCTCGGCGTGAAAGTACTTCGCTGGTACACCGAAGAGCCAGGGTTCGATCCTGCCTTGGGACATAATTAGTGATGGGCAAAACTGTTATTTTTAGATAACAGTTGAAACTGTTATAGTTATTTATAAAAAACAGCTTAAAAATAACAGGTTTCCTTATTTTATTGCTAAATATCTGAAAGAGTATGAGGCGGTCACCGCCAGGCGTGTTAACGTAGTTGCAAGTTGCAACAATGACGTGCTCGGTGGTAGTATTTCCAGGGTGTCATAACATTTCTAAATATCGATTGTTATCTAAAATACCTCTCTAAAATCGGGGGTTGTTTACAAATAAGCGCTATTTACAAATTGCGATATAAAAAAGCCAAAATGCCGCCACTCCTCTATACCTATACATTCCGATCTACCTACGCCCTGCCCCTCAATCCGCGTAGATCCTGAATTGCGTAGAAGTGTACAGGGTGCATCTCACTCGACGGGCGAGAAGCTTTTAGTATGATTTTACCATTTGCGGTCAAAAAATAGCAATATAAGAAAATGTGTAGTATATTCTTCATAAGTAAACCAACTACACACTAGAGTTCGAATTAATTTTACATTTAAACTAGCATGTATCCGCCACTTCGTTCGCGTCGAATTATTAATTTGTAATGGTGATGATAAAGCAAAGCAAGAATTTCCATTAACATACAAACTGGATAAAATTTTCTCACATTTTCCAAAAATAAGCTTTAAACGTCGAGCAGTTAAAGTAGAATCGTGGTTAATCAATTGCCTACTCAACTTTTTGGAACACCCTGTATTATTTTTTAAAAATTTCAAAATATGTAAAAAACAAAATAAATTATGCGTGTCCAATCGTTTTCCGTTTTCCCGAAGACTAACCGTTTTTTTAAATAACAAATATTGTAATATTTGAGGGGCGTTTTCACCCTCTTGGAATTTGAGATTCGAGAAACCCCTCCTTATCGAACCTCTACACCCCACAGTCAATCCGTTTGCCAAAAATCAGCTTTAAAGGTCAAGCAGTTTAAGCAGAATCATGATTACTCAGTGGTCATATTTTATGAAACACCCTGTATATATTTTTTAAAAATCTCAAAATATGAAAAACAACAAAATAAAATATACGTGTTTAAGAGTTTTTTCGAAAAACTCACCAGTTTTTAAATAAAAAATTTAAGGGTGGTTTCCTATTTGAGGGTGGTTTCACTCCCTTAGAATTTGAGTTTCGAAAAATCCCTTCTTATCGAACCTCTACACCCTAAAGTCAATCCGTTTTCCAAAAATCAGATTTTTACGTCAAGGGCTTTAAGCAGGATCGTGATTAATCAATGACCAGATTTTTCAAAACACCCTGTATACATTTTTAAAAAATCTTAAAATATTATTCTGAAAATTTTTCATAATAAATAAATACCTAAACATTGAAACTTAATAACAAAGTACTGAAACATACAGCGCCATAATATCTCGACCTCCGCCCGTTATGCTCGTAACAGGTTGAAAAACAATATGTATCTAAAACAACCGATGCGTTATTCTCCAACCTGTTTCAAACCTCCATCGACAATCGACCGATGCAGCAGCGTTACTTTCCCACACCGTTTATCTCGAACGCCGCTCTGTTATGCTCGTAATAGGTAAAAAAACAACGTAAAGGTGCGTATTGATTATCCGCACGAACGAACGAACGAACGAACGAATGTACGCTAGTGGTATGGACGGGGACCGCACGAGAAGACCGGAGGCATTTGTTGGCGAACGCCTCTTTTGTACCGACTCGAAACGGATGGTCGAGCGAACGAACGAACGAACGGCCGCATGCGTTCGTCCCCGTCTAAATATACCGCACTTTCATTCGTTCGTTCGTTCGTTCGGATAATGAATACGCACCTTAACTAAAACAATTGATGCGTTATTCTCCAACCCGTTGCGAGTCTCCATCGACAATCGACCGATGCAGCAAACAACAATCGACACTCCGTTGTCCGTTGTATCTCGCCGCCTGTATCGATGGCTGTCGAAATAACATGTTTTCCATCCATACTAGTTGTTTTTTGGAATTGCTTCGAGCACCATCGAATTTCGTGGCGGTGCAGAGCACCGACTTCGTTTCACGAACAGTCGATCTCTGCGTGTCGTTATTTTATATCTGTTATTTTTTAAAAGTAGTAACGGTTGCGTTATGTTATTTCTAAATAATTGTTATAAAATAACAGAGTGTTAAATAACAACCCATCACTAGACATAACTTTTTAATTTTTTTTACCGTTAATATTCTGATTGTAAATGTTTAAATATTGGTTTTTGGATCACCAGAACGGATAGCGTTTTATGAACCATACTGTATATAAGTAGAATTTGACATGTTCATTTGTTTTGAAGGATTATGGTAACAAATAATTCTTAGACAAGCTTAGTATGGTTTATTTTTATTTTTAGAACTGTTATGATAGTCTAAAACCGAAAAATATTTTTAATACTAAAAATTATTTGCTGATAAAATTGTGTTAAATATTTCGTCGATTTGCATGGATACGTTGAAGTTTTTTTTTGGTACAAACAGCAAATGGTTTTTTGTAGAATCGACGGGTAAACGTTTTTTTTACTGTAAGGAATCTTGATGTGTCGTAGGACGATGGTAACCGAATGTGGTTCGTGGTTCCCGACGGGAAAGATTATTTAAGCGACGCGACGGGAGCGCGAAAACGGGGTTCTTTCTGTTGAGACTAAGTACCGGTGATCTTTACTAAGTAAACCTCGTGAGTTTAAGTCAATTCTGATCCGTTATTTTTTTTATCAGCGCTGCTGTAAAAACCGAGCTAACCAAACCGAGAAGTTTTCTTTATACCTGACCGTGAATAATTAGTGTGACCGGATTCCGGGCTGCTATAGGCGATTCAGACAACCAGACTGTTTCGTTTTGATCCGACGCCGATTTTCTTAAGTTTTCTTTATATTTGACCGTGAATAATTAGTGTGACTGGATTCCGGGTTGCTGTAGGCGATCCAGACAACCAGACCGTTTCGTTTGATCCGACGCCGATTTCCTTCAGAAAAAAAGGTAATCGCATTCTTTCTTTTTTTTTAACCGCCAGATACCCCATCAGAGTTCTAGTAATCACAAATTTTAGTTTCAGCACAGTAGAGTTTTTATTTTATTTTTATGGTGTAAAATTTATTTACAGATGAGGAGTTAATTAAAGTTCCTCTTTTATTTTACCATAATAATATTTCTTACGTATTTGATTTATTTAAAGATGCATGTGAATATGTATTGCTAGTATTTTCTATTATAATATTTCTTTACAGGTTTGAGTTTAAATAATAGGAACTTAATTATTTGTTATTGTAATTAACTGATTTAATTTCTCTGTGTTAAATTTTGCGATATTTCATGTTTTAATATTTTCTTCATATTTTATTTATTTAAAGATGCATGTGAATATGTATTGTTAGTATTTTCTATTCTAATATTTCTTTACAGGTTTGAATTTAAATAATATGAACTAAATTATTTGCTAATGTAATTAACTGATTTAATTTCTCTGTGTTAGATTTTGCGATATTTCATGTTTTAATATTTTCTTCATATTTGACTTGGTTGAAGATATTAGATTCATATTTAATTTATTTAAATAAACCTCGGTATGAAATATATTCGACTGCTTTTGGCTTTTTCCCCATTTCCCTGGATTCTCCACTGTAGAAAAGCTACCCGTACTGGCCGAAGTGATCTCTCAAACACTACAAATTTTGGGGGTGGCGCCCGAGAGAAAAAAAACCGACTTATCGGGGTGGCGCCCGAGAGAAAAAAAACCGACTTATCGCGTCCGGTATCCTGCTCCAATCCCTGATGTTCAAGAGTGTTGTTTTTTTCCTGGCTCTCTTCGGCCCCCAATTGTGCCCTGCAGGACCAGGTTCGGAATATCGTAGCGACTTCCTCTCAAAATGTCCCAAAATATGACATTTTCCGGATCTTTACTATATTAAGCAGTTTTCTTTCGACACCCACAGGACTTTTTCATCTATAATGTGATTGATATACGAGATGATAAATAGTTTAGCTAAGAGTCCACATCTCAAATGCTTCTATGCGATTTAGTGACTTTACTTTGATTGGTCATCTTTCCGTACCATACAATAGGATGGGCCATACATAGCATATAATCACTCTTAGTCGGAGTATATGAGGATATTCTGAAGCCGTTGAAACGTTGTTTTGGCCATGCCGATTCGAATTTTAATTTTCTCGTCGCAGTCCAGTTTTTCAATGATCTCGCCGCTTGCAGCGAGGTTAACATTTTAGACTTGCCTACTAATCACCATGGTTTTTGTTTTTGAGGTACTAATATGTAATGGAGGGGGCAATATAAAGAGTATCGGCCGCATATTTCATATTATTAGTAGGCTTTCCATTGACCTGAAAATTTACCGAATATATACAGTATATACAAAATATTTTATATATTCTGTAAACGTTGTTAATACTCCTAGGCTCATTTTCGAGAGCCAGCTGGAATATTTTTTCGACATAGATCTTAAAAACATCGGTGACAGAATGAAACTTTGCATCGTACTCCGTTGGTTACTTCAAAGGCTTCTGTCGAGATTGTCATTTATCTTCACTTCGGCTGTTTGGTTCCAATATATGTAGCTGTTTTATGATTTAGATGTCTTTATTATCTACCCCGATTTCCCGTAATCTTGCCAGAAGTAAATTATACTTAAATATATCGTAATCATTATAGAATGCTCTTTGGCAATCAATAAAGAAAAACAAATAATGACTGTTGAAAACAATCTTGTCGTTGGTCATCAAATTTCTGCACCAAAAGTTTTAGCGGAAACAAGGCTTCTCTATTTTCTAGTTCCTTGATAAATCCAAACTGCATCTCTCCGCTCATTTCTTCACATTTATTGTGAGGAACGCTTTAGTGAAGAAACGTGAAATATAATAGATCATCCGGTGAATTATTCTGAGGAACGCTTTAAGTACATGACTCGTCAGGCTAACAAGTCTAATGTCTTCATATTTCTTGGGATTATTTTTCTTGGGAATAACAACAAAGGTCGATTTAAGCCAATCTTCCGGTAATTTGTATCTGAACTATGTATATGAATTGACTACTAAACAGGTCTGAGGTCTGTTGAAGCTGCTGGCCATGAAATCGCAGCATCTGGGAGTTTATATCCAAGCTTGAGTATAATCAGAAAAATGGCATCTTGCAATATCTCACTTAAAACGCTACCTGGGTATAAAACATGAGCAGTTTCAAGAAGAATGATGTCACAATACTTGACATTATTAACGATGCCATAAGCATACCATTTCTTATACAAATATTCCATCTGATTTCTTTTATCTACTTGCGACATTATTTCTTATATCTCAAGTTTATTGACAATCAACAGTATTTGATAGTTCCCCAAATGTGATGGAAGTTTTGTTGAACTTATCACCACTACATATTTTTATACAAGGAGAAGCCAGATCAGTTATGCGCAGGTTAATTCACGGTCAGCAGAACAGAAGCCAGACGCATAGTGCTGAAAACCAGAAGTTAATTGCAGAACTAAAAAAGTCGACAAGATATTGGGTTTTCTGATAGATGCAACAGCTACAAGATATAGCTTTAACAACAAATTTAACTTAACCATACAAGAAAGGGAAGACTAGATAAAAGGTGTACCCATTGAAGCTGAGGCAACATGGTATACAGACGGTTCAAGAATATCGGAACGCGTAAGACCTAGAATAGTAGTACCGAAACAAGGAAGATCTTTCCACATAAGCCTATCTAAAGATGTCACAATTCTCTAAGGAAATGGTGCAGCCATTTGTTATGGTGTAGAAGAAATAATAATGCAGCAAAGAATATATCGTTCCGAGATCAATTCTAGACTCGTGCGGGATTGTGTGTGTGCTCCAAATACATTAGGTGAGCGTAACAATGTCACGTTAGCCTCGATTAAGAGACCCAGATACAAAGGTTACATGGGTAAATAAGAGGCTGATGAAATAGCCAAACAAGGCTTATCAATGCCATTCATAGGCCCAGAACGCTTTCGGGCGTTGCAAAAGCAGTCACGAGTATGGCGAGTATTACACAAAACGATGGTTGGTCAGAAAATCTTTAGAACGGTGGAGAAATTCATCAGGACAGAATAGGCAAAAAAGTTCGTATTAGAACATTCTCTAAAATTCACGACAGACCTGATAAGCAAAGACAGGAAGATAGTCAAAGCTGCAGAGAGTCTGCAAACAAGGCATTGCAAGCTGAATGGGCATCTAAAGCTAATGAGATTGACGGATTAAGCCATGTGCAGGTTCTGTCAATCTGAAGAAGAAATCACCAAGTTTTATATCGGTGCGACAGCCTGAGAAATGTGCGGTTGTCTGTAATATAGAATGATAGGCCATTGACAGAGAGCTATATGGAGGGTTCAGTCTCTAAGTTGCTAGACTTTTTGAAAAGGATTGTACTGGGGAATGTAACCTAAGGGTTCAGAAGACCTGAATATGATGCAGTAAATCAGGCGGATAGTCACCTCGAAGAATCTAATCTAATCTAATCTAATAAGTAGGTACATATTTATGTTAATGTAATTTATTTCTATCCCACAATACTTTTTTCTCTTATTTTTAAATACCGTTCCTCGCTTTATTACAATTTCTTTAGAGAAATCTTTTATGCTTTTTGCTATTGTAACCGACATCTAGAATCGGTTTTTACGAGGACAAAGTAAACGGTCGACTTTTCCCAAAAGTTCCATTACGGCGTTAAATGAACATAAGAAGCCTTTTTATCCAGCGATAGCGCTCTTTCGTCGCCCCAAATCTTACATAACCTAATTTAAAGCGGACTTATAATTACGGGCCCCGAACATTGTGCCCCCTCGCGCTTTTCAAGCTCAAACGTGAGCGATAAGTTTCATGCACGCCTAGATTTTCGAAAAAGACCTTTTCCGGGGCGTCGAAACTGTAATGGAGTCGATATTTCATCCGGAGAAGGGTTTCCGGAAAAACTATTATCGAAAAGTTTCTTCGGAATAGATTTTAAGAATTGTTAAACGAACTATAGAATAAAATTGATCTATTATGAATCTTTTAAATAAAATTTGTCATAGAAGTTGTCCAACCCAAGTACCATTTTTGGAGACATTTTGGGTAATGTTTCGAATAATCGTGTCTGTTTCTTGACACAAAATGGAAACGGTATGCCACAAATAGGAAATATTTTAGAAACCTATATATTATTTTATATGACTTTATTATATGAGTTTTCAATGTGGTGGAGCTAGCCGTTTCCTGAAATGTTTCGATGCGGAATCTAAACTTTTAGAGAAAATGTTTCGAAACATTTTCATCAATTTGTGCCCAAAATGTCCCGTTTTCAGCAGCCACTGTTTCTAAATGTGAAGAAACTAAATACAACACTAAAATACATAGTCTATGTCTGCGTGTGGATTTCAAAATGAAAACAACCTTCAACAATGTCGACCTCCGCCGTATTTTTTTTGGTCTTAAGATCTTTCTTTTTAGTTTTTCTCGTACAAAAATGTCTGGCAAAAGTAAATTCATCCTTTAATTTAATAATGTAGTTTCATATTTGTAAGGCCCCTTCTATATATCATTTGTTGCTACAAAATGTTTTTGTTTGAAATATATATTTTTATTTTTATATCATGGTTCTGTTTGTCATAGAATAGGACACAAATCATCTGCTTAATATCATATGTGTCTAAAAAAAGAGACACTCGTGTTTCGAAATGAATCGACAATAAATCGAAACATTAAATATGTTTCCAAAATGTTTGCTTATTCGCTGAACAAAGAGCGCTATCTGTGTAGAAATTTTGAACTAGTCACCTGCCAACAACGCCAATCAAAATCTCCGGTCAAAATAATTAAAACATGTTTATTTACTTATAACACAAAACATAAAAACATGTATTCCATTGTGGAAAAAAGATAAAATAACATTTGCTGGTAACATTTTTCTCCAGTCTCCTGTTGGAATGGGTAGTGGCTGTTATTACATTTATTCCTAAAACAAATACTCTCTGTAATGCGTATAATAAGCAATTAAAATCGCATAACAAAAATATCTGTATTTGTACTTACTATATGCCCTTCCTTCTGCTTTATTAATTATAGCACTTTAAAAACTTGAAGATTGTGATTATCAAGTAGTAGTATATATTGTAAATCCTTAAGTCTTCCCCATTTTGCACAAACTGCAGAACAAAATCTAAACAATAAAGTAAGGTTATGTTATATTTCACAGAATATCAAATAAATTATGGAAACTTTTCAGGTACAAAACGGGTACGAAACCTTTATAAATGTGAGCCACATGTGTTTCTTAAGAGTTTCGAAAAATTTGTGACTCTAAGATCTTTATTGTTATAGCTTACGTAGCGAAAGCATATTTTGGTAAAATGTTCTGAAGTAAAAAGTGATTTATGTTACAAAACATATGTATTAAAAAAGTGTCGAATTAATTCTAACAGAACTTTTGTGTCCGTATTATTAACGTACTATACCCAAAAACGTTGTCTCCGGCAACCACTCACTCTGTCGACTGAAAGGAGAACTACGGTACAGTATTCTTTATTCGCTGCAGTGTAAACGACTATCAGTGCGCAGCGGCGCAGAGCTAAACTAAATCTCGGACAGGTTGACGAACGGCGACGGTATCGCCAGCTACTTCTCGGTCAGGTTTTGTGCCACAAAATCGCTCTTAAGGTTGTGCATCTTCTTATATCTTTAATCAACGATCTTATGTTAGTATCACAAATTATATTTGACCATAAACTTTATAAATTTTAAATTAATTAATATTCGGTCTTATTTTGGATTGATGCCCTCTAACGGACAAACGAAGCACATTTGTATAAGGGTAAATTGGTAAAACAGGTTGAGTTTTCTACGATGTTCTCTATGGGCATCTCGGAAACTACTGAAGATAGAAAGTCGGTTAAATGGGGAAAGATTTGCAGTTTTGTGGGGTCATAAATATGCGCCTTTCAGATTTTTTAAAAAGATGTCACCATAGTAAGCCATGAATTACTAGATATTTCGAAAAAAAACAAATTTCGGCTCTTTTAAAAATTGTCCCCAATTCCATTATAATCTATTTTATACAAAAAGTTTTCAGATGTTTTCAGATGATTCTAAACCTTGTCATTTTTGACATATGACACAAACATATGTTTTTTTAAATGAAAACCATAGTTGGCCATGACTTCGTAAAAAGTGCCATTTTTTAAACTTTTCAGCGATATAAGCTATATGTTTTTTTTCAAAAAATTACTGAGTTATAGCGAATTCTTCATTTTTAAACAATTTAACATAGTTAGCTAACTATGTTAAACAATTTAACATACTTACCTAATCGTCGTTACTTCCAGAAATGTGAAACTGTCACATCCAAACTTTGTAAATTAAAATTAACAAAAATTGTAAATATGAATTTTTCAAATGAAGAAAAGCTTGTAGGATTATTGGTTTAACTTTTCTTTGCTATACATTTTCCAGGATACGTTGACCGGTGAACGTTACTTACGTTTTTTAGAGAACGGTTTTCAAGACATGTTAGAAAAGTTAAATTTAGATACTTGCGCATCAATAGAGTGGTTCTAACATAACTTTCATTATTGCACCCCCCCATAACGAAAGAAATGTTAAAAATTATTTATATCATAATTATGCAAACTTAAGGATAGGAAGATATGGGCCAATTGCAGGGGCCTCCTCGATCACATGACCTATCCATTTTAGATTTTTTTTATGCGGTATGGTTAACAACAAGGTTTACAAAGAATATGAATAAAGAGAGGCACTCGAAGAGGCGGTACGGAAGAAGTTTAATTAAGTCGACCGGTCGTTCTGTGAGACTAGCTAGTAATTCATTAGTAGCCAAACATTTTCTTAAAGTGTATGTAGTGATATTATTTTTTTAAGTTTTTCTTTGTTTAATGTAAATTGTAAAGAACCGTTGAATAATATATTTTGTCTTTTTATAAGTTATAAATCATAACAAAATAAGAACACCATACCAAGTGAAATTAGTCAAGAAAGATAAGAATTGGCTATAATTTTTTGAAAAAAACATATTATAGCTTATATCGCTGAAGAGCTTAAAAAATGGCGCTTTTTATGAATGAGTTTCCATTTAAAAAACATATGTTTGTGTGATATGTCAAAAATGATAGGCTTTAGAAAAAATCGGGGAACACAAACTCATTAGGGATGTGATCATTTACAACTTTTACCTGAAAAATTTTGTCTAAAATAGATTATAATGGGATTATAGGGACAATTTTTAAATTACCCAAAATTTGTATTTTTCGAAATATCTAGTAAGCAATGAACTTTTTCAAAAATCTGAAAGGCGCATATTTATGAGCCCACAAAACTGCAATTCTTTCCCCATTTAACCGACTCTCTAATGACGAAATATTGGAACTACCTGTATATTTTCCAGGTAAGCTTTGGAGAAAAATTTCAAAAATGTTTTTTCTCATAAACTATGCGAGTTTATATATTTCTACTAAAATTTATGTAGAGGTGGGGATAGTTTTCACCCCTCCTGCACGTTTTTTGTTTTTCTTCTGAAAAAATCAAATGTTAAAGCGTTTAGCACTTCAAATCTCATTCAAATAGGAATAACGGTCCTTAAAGTATGCTAATAAATGCGTTTATTTTTATTAAGCTTGATGCACTCTAACGGACCAACCCAGCACTTTTGTATAAGGTGTCCAATGAACTTATTTTGATTCCACGGAATATTGGTACACCCTATATGTATTTAACATTGAAATAATGATAATATCAATTATATTATATTATTTGTTTTTGGTTCACATCAATAAAGCAGCTTCAGAAATTTAATAATACGAGTAGTCTTTAGACTATTATTTCAACCTAATTTTCAGTACACACTTTGAGATAAAGCTTCCTACCAAAAAGGAATCAAAATCTAATAGATCCTATGTTTACTTTGGTAAAATTACCGCACACCTGTAGTTCCGTAGTTTAGCTTAAACCGTTAAGTTTGTTTACAAACTCTATCCATAATGTTTAAGAGCCAGCTCTCCAAAGCTTCTAGGAAATCTGTCAACACCTAAGAAATTCCCAGTGGCGTAGTTACGAAGAGGATCAATTATGTTGAAAACCACAGCGGTGTTTGCGAGGAGTGTTTGCAGAGGGATATCTTACAGAAAATAAGCTTGTCCACTGACAGCTATCTTAAAAGTTTAAGCTGCACGTTAAATATTTTTAGATAAAGATTTGTATAAGTGTAAAGAAATTTTTACATATAAAGTGACAGCGATGTTCATTACATAGCCATCGCTGACGCCGTTTTTATTCGATCATACGGTACTAAGTCTGTACTTTTGGTGATTAGGTTTAAAATTTAAAATACAAGAGGATAAACTTTTTTATTATTGACATTTTGGGGAAAATACGTTCTTCAAAAAAAATTTTGCTTGTTCAAAAATGCTTAATCCTGTTTATACTGTTCCAAATATGCTTACCGTTTTAGAGAAAATTAAAAAAAAACATGAAAATATGGTTGAATTTTTTGAAGTCCTAAAAATCAAAAGGCGTTTCTATGGTAATATAATTTCGATTTCATTCTTTGATACATGGTTATTACTAATTTTGATTAACGTCATATATTTTTGCTGTTGTTAAAGTATCCCATTTTCCGATAACTCGTATCACTCTTTCCCTAGCATTGAACTAAATAAATGTTATCTTTCATTAATATTTTAAAACAGCAATAATATGACTTTAATTAAAATTCTATCAATAACGATCTATCAAAGAATGAAAACGAAATTATATTACCATAAAAACGAGTTTTGATTTTTAGGAGTTATAAAAAATTTAACTATATTTTCATGATTTTCTTACTTTTCTCTAAAATGTTATAGAGATTTAGAAAAGTATAAACGTGGTTAACCATTTCGAAATAAGCAAAAAATTTTACGAAGAATGTATTTTTTTCAAAATATACAACTTTAGTTTGAAAGTATGTTTCAATCACTCTGTATGTTAACAAAAATATTTTTAAATTGTACGTTGCCATTGCCCCCCCCTCCATTTCTTAAAAAAATGAAATAAGAATCATAAACCAAAACCCTAATATAGAGATTTTTCGGAAGTTTGGGTCACCATGTGTATCATTTATCTATTTATTTGTTTTTCTTACAAATTTTATTTTTAATATGGATTTTATTTTCGGGAGGCTATTGCAACTAAAAATGGTAATATTATTTTCTTTGTATGAATAGATACAATATGATTTCTTCTTTATGCATTCTTAACTTTATATTGAAAATTATGTTTCATTTCTTCATAGTTCATTTCTCCATCAGCAAAAGTAAAGTATGCCAAATGAATAATAACAATCAAACATTAATTATAAAAACGCAAACAGTTTAGTTTAAAGCCAGTACATAGTAATTTTTACTTTTAAGGGTAATATATTCGATTATGTGAGATTAAAATTTTGCTATTCATGTGTATTTTCATAAAGTATTAGTTTTATTCATTTTCATGGCAAAATTGTGGTATTTAAAACATAATAATAACAAGAATAATATATCAATTGAATAAATACCTATTTAAACTTAGAAACACTTCTCTGCAATTGATTTAAATTTAACAAATTTTGAACACTAATCTTATATTTTATTACGAGTAGATACATAATCTTGGTTTGAGCTTTCCAAATATTACTAAAATTATTACAGGATGTAGGTATTAACGTTATAGCAAACGTTAGATATTGGTCATAATATGAATAAAACAGGATTAAAATCCTATCTATCTATAATATTCTATGTAGTAATCAGTTTTAAAAAAATCAGGATAATTTAAATCAGTAATAACCTATAAAACTTTCTAAAAAAATCAAAATTATTTGAAAATACTTCTCATTTTAAAGTAAGCGAGAAATGCAGTACCTCCATTGCAAGTACATTGTAGTACAATGGAATACGTGAGCGGTTTTTATTTAATATATTTGATATTAATTATTAAACTTTTAGTAATCCACGTAATCGAGGGCGTGATTTTTAAATTCATTGTTGCCAACCATGGAATATTCGGCACCGGGCTGACTAACTGGAATTTAAATATTGCGCTGGAGATTCAGGTGGTAGCTCTGCTGTAAAACATGTCAAGTTACCATATTTATTTATTTATTTCCTGACATTATTATTCGGTTTGACACTTTAGTTTTGTATTACGAGTTTTTGGTTTAAATAAATAGTGTGATACTTTATGCTTAAAAATGTTTACCAGCAGTCCTTGTAGTGGTACATTCTTCTTTTTAGAACCTCTTTTAGTGCGAAGTGGTACAAGATTAATAACCGTAAAAAAAACCCTCGCAACTTTATTAGAATATTTTGAACGGGAAAGCGGTACTAATGGTTCTTTATGTCCCTTAAGTGCTGTTAAGATGGTGAGTTTCGTTGATGTAAGTAAATAATAACTGTTTATATATTTATAATTAATTTATTTTTGTTTTCTAAAATATTTTGTTTAATAGAAAATATATCAAAGTAGGCAACGCTGTCCCGGTCAAGCTTAATCCCGTGACTAAAAGTTTACTTGGTATGCACTGTATAATACAACTGTGTATTAAACATATTTCGCACATTATCATAATATCTTAAAGTATGAGACACATTTCCTCGTTTACGGCAATTAGGAGTTTGCTTCAAGAGCTAGCATTATTCCATGTAATTTATGATAATCTTTTTAAGACCGGAGTTGGTTTTATTCTTGCCTCGAGCGGCGCGGTGTAGTTAGGGCGTAAAACCACCTTTTAGGACCGGCAAGGACCGACTCACGGTATAAATTTTATACATATTAGCTTTTCTAATAAGGAAACGTGGTGATTTACTGCGCTTAGTGTAGTCGTTGTGCCGAAATTACTCGCCGAGATTTATGTGCACGCGCATGTTAGGAGTAGATGAAAATATTTATCCTTCGAAGCTGAGAACGCTTGAATATTTATGTTTGTACCAGTGGCGTATCGTGGTTGTTTAGTAATATAAGAACGGATATAAATTGCTTTCTTCATTTTAAGGGGTGTACATTTACAGCGAATCGAGGTGAACGATTCCCTTTGGTCGAGGGGATTTGATCGCTTTCATTCGGCGTTTGCTGTAAAATTCGGCGTGCCGTCCACATACAAAACAAGTACACCGAATTTTTTGGCGTTGGTTTTCTTTTTTTTGATGAAAGCTATATTATTAATAAAACTAAAATTATTAAAGAAAAATATGGTTAGATTCTACACTCAGATGCAAAAAAATGCAACCAAAACATTTTTGATCTAGTTTAGCAAACTGTATATAAATATATCAACTTTAATTCCTAAACTCAGGTTATATAAACTTTAATATTTGACTTATTATACAGGGTTAATCGAAGAGTTGTTTTCTACTCTACCTTTAAAACATCTTGTGCAATAATTTTGCGAGCAAATTTTCCCAAAACATTATTTTTCGGTCAGGACTTTGATTCATGTCAACACATGCCTTGGTTAATTTTTAAGAGCAAAATGACCTTGTCATAAACTTTTTTCAATTTTTTCAATTATCAATACTCTTGAGATGCCATTCTTAATAATGACGAGGTGGCTTTGGTGATTTGTAATGTGTACGATTTGATATGGTTATTAAATGTCGATAATTGTGCAGAAGTCAAGATGGCCAAAATTATGAATATTCGCTTGATCCTTGAAGAGGAATGAGAAAAGATAACAATACATTTGCACCTCATTAATAGTATGAACCGACATCTACAGACAGTTATAGCTGCTTCTTCGCACAGGAGTGGGAAGAAGCAGTTCACAGTAGAATGTAGAAGAATTGTAAACTCAGTTAACAGCAGCGCAACCAAAAAGTATAGAGGCAAGAAAGCAATGAGATTTTTGAATGTCCGGAGTGCGGTAGACAGATATCATCACGTATCGGGCTTTTCAAAAGCTCATGAAAGAAAACGCCTTTGCGTGACCATTTTCTGATGCGTGTCAAATACTCGTCAGCGAGCAATAACAGTAGTATGTAGACAATTATAGCAGCCGTGGAAAGTAAAACAAAGCATTAGAGTATTTTTAATAAGTTTTTTTGTTTGTTTGTACTTAGTTATTACAGTTATTATTTATGATAGTTGAAAAAATAGCAAATTGTAGGTGGCAAGTTCATTTCGCTCTAATAAAAAATTAACAAAGGCATGTGTTGACATGAGTCAAAAACGAAAATGCTCAGGAAACATGGTTTTGATTGAAAAATCATGCTTTGGGAAAAGTTACTCACGAAATTATTGCACAGGGTATTTTAAAGTTAGGATAAAAAAACAACTCTTCAATTAACCCTGTATAATAAGCCAAATACTAAAGTTTATAAAAAACTGAGTTAATGAATTAAAGTTGATAGATTTATATACAGTTCACTAAGAAATTCGAGAAAATAGCACTAAAAGTAAAAACAATATAACACTTTAAATTTGACAAAAAATTCTCCGTTGCGTTTTTTTAAGTGAGTCCGAGTGTAGAAATGGAGATATATTTTTTTTTTCATAAATTTTTATAAGAATTAAAAACCTAAATTAATGACGAACCATGTCGATTGATACGAGTCATTGGTCGCAGAGTCACATATATGTATTATAGTATTCAATTGTGTGGTGATCACTTCCTGTTGCACCGAAAATAACTACAAGTTTTCATTTTTAGATGGTACAGTCGCAGTCGGTAGTTTTTTACTTTATTTGATAGAAAATAATATTCTCAATAGAATGCCATGCCACGTGCCAACTTAACATTTTCACTTAAAAAAAAATTGTGTGCACTACGTTGAAGTAAAACTTCTTATTAACAGCTTTTAAATTGAAGGATTTGAAGGAAATGCTTGAAAAATGTTGAAAAAGTAATAAATTAAAAATAAATAAATAATTTGATTTCTTGATATTTCAGTGTCAAAGTTTCAAAATACTAACAAACTAATTTTTGATGTTTATAGAAAACCCACAAATACAGACATATACTTAAATTTCACATCTAATTACAGTATAAGTGTAAAAAAGTTGTTATAAAAAGTTTATATGATAGGGCAAACATAATATGTTCAGACGAAAATTCACTAAATAGAGATATAAACCACATAAAAAAAAATCGTCCTAGTCCTATACGTCGCGTACGACGTGTAGTGGCTCTGGTTCTGGCTCTAAGGACCTGACGGCCGCACGCACCGCTCGTCTGCAATTTTCTCTGTTTTCTGTTCTTCGAACGGCACCCTCTAGGTTGGTATTCACAAGTTTTTCAACCATGTCCACCCACCTGGTTGACGATCTTCCTCGGCGACGGGATCCTACAGGTCTTCCCTGCACTACAAGTCTCTCCATATGCCCGCTCTTGTTGACGTGACCGAAGAAGGAAAGGATGCGTTTATAGACAGTGCTGGAAAGTTTTTGTGGTAATTGGATTGCATTAAGGACCGACACATTGGTGCGATGTGCTGTCCATGGGTATTCGCAACATCCTCCTCCAGCACCGCATCTCGAAGGCGTCAATGCGTCGTCTGTCGGCTGCTAACAATGTCCATGTCTCAGAAGCATAAAGCATAACCGGAAAAAATACATTAATAAAAAACAACTATCCACCATTCTTTATTGACCAAATATTAAACGAAATACAATCCCCAAATCATAGACAGAATAAATACACACAATGATAACAATAATACACAATATACACAACTTACAATTCCTATAAACGAGGCGTTTCGGAAAAAATAAGAGGGATAGGAAAACAATATAACATACGAACATCTTTCAAAACACAAAATACACTTAGATCCATTTTAACACACACTAAACCAATGAACATTGAACAACAAACAAAAACTGTAATATACAAAATACTATGCGAATGTGATAAATTTTATATTGGTGGAACATCTAGACCCTTAAATGTTCGAATTAAAGAACATAAAGATTATTTTAAGAAAGGGCGACTTTCACAAATCTAAGATTTGTCCGCATTTATAGGACACAGGGCACAGAATAGATTTTAACAAAGCAAAAATCATAATGAAAGAGGCGATAACCTCTGAAAGAAAAATAAAAGAGGGTTTTTTAATACAATCTAATAAAAATAAATGTATTGCTCATCTGTAGATGTTAGTAATGGATGACTATCGCTTCTTTGATTTTAAAGAACATAACACAAATAAACATAGCATACGTAAAAATTTAAAACAAATTGAAAATAATCATACAGAAAGTTTGAGGATTTTTGGTTTTACCCCCGGTTTTACCTTATTAAGTAATTATTGTTATCAGGTAGTAATTGTTATTTTTGAAGTTTAACTTGATATAATGTCATTTAGTCAACGGTTTTTGTAGACCTATCTGTTAAAAAAACTAAAGTGTTCTCGAATAGTTGCATTCAGATATACAGGGTGGTCCGAACTGTATTCCGGAAACTTCGGTGACATATTCTGCAGATAAAAATAAGTAAAAAAGTTCGTATAAATATATGTCCTAAAATGCTTAGTTTCGAAGATACAGGGTGTAGAAGTTTCATTTTTTTTTCGATTTTTTCCAAATAATTTCGGAAGTAACGTCAATATTTGGATGAAACTTGGTGTCTGGGAGTTTTTTGACAGAGAAATTTAATTTTGATGTCAATATGACTCCTACTAGTAGAGGGCGCCACCTACATATTTTTTAACTGGTTTGAAGAGTAATAACTTTTCGTTCGTACCTGTATAAAATTACTGAGTAAGAAATATACATTTATAACGTTTTTTACGTGAAAAAATTCTCTTGGTAAAAATCGCTACGAGTAATGGTTTTCTAGATATTTGGAATCGAAATTATCAATATCTGTCATCATTGACATAAATCAAACATGTTGACTAAATAGTTATAAGACTGAAATCATAAATTTGAAATGTTTTTGTGCCAAAAGTTCAACAGAAACTTCATCATCATTTTTTGGAAAAAAAGAAATATGATTAATTTAAAAAAATAAAAATTTATCAAATTTATCATTTCAGTGATATAACTATCAACTCAACGTGTTTATTTTTCGTCAATAATGACATGTATTGTCTCTTTCCATTCTAAATATCTTAAGAACAATTGCTCTTAGCGATTTTTACAAAGAGATATTTTTTACGTAAAAAATCACAGAGATGTATATTTTTTCGCTCGGTAGTTTTATCCAGGAACGGACAATAAGTTATTATGCTTCAAAACAGTTAAAACACATGTAGGTGGCGCCTTCTACTAGTAGGAGTCATATTGACACCAAAATCAAATTTCTCATGTCAAAAAAACTCTCAGACACCAATTTTTATCCCAATATTGACGTTACTTCAGAAATTATTTGGAAAAAATCGAAATAAAAATGAAACATCAACACCCTGATTTCCGAAACTAGCATTTTAGGACATACATTTATACGAACTTTTTTACTTATTTTTATCTGCAGAACATGCTGCTGAAGTTTCCGGAATACAGTTCGGACCACCCTGTATACTAAATAGTTTTTTTTTCTTTGTTCTTTGTATTTTTTTGCTTCCGATAAAGAAGACAGAAAGTTTATAAGATATTTTATTATTGGTACAGTTTGGTTTTTGCTAACTGTTTTGCGCAAATTAACTGAGAGTCTAAACGGCGCTTTATACATTAATACAGAATTAAAAATAAAAATTGAATTGAAATTTAATAACATTTTTGTTTAGTATTAAACCGAGATATTAACTAAATTGCGCCGGTCTATAATTAAAACTTAATTATTTTTTCATTTTCAATTATTTCAAAAAAATCGGTTTATTAAAACGATTTTGCAAGGGAAAAAAGGACGTAAATGCATTTGGTGTTTACTCTGAACCGGGCTCTTTTTTGTAGTAGTTGTTTGCTATAAGGGTTTAATTATATCGCACAAAGTAGCATTGCCATGCCCAATTCGTTTATTGTTTATTATTGTAAATATGCGAAATAGTTTAAATTAAATTTTGTTAGTTACGCTGATATTAAATATAGGTATTTGTAACTGCGAGTTTTAGCGTAGGTATCGTCGTTTAAATGATGAAATTTGTCGAATTATTTATCCAAAATTATTTCTGGTATATTACACAGTAAAATTTTAATATATCATCACTACATTTATTGAAATAAACTTGATATAGATATGCCTGAACTAACATTATCTCATATTTTACAATACTTAACATTGTTTTAACCATATTAGCATTATCAGTATATTATATTATTTCCAATTATTGTATTAAATTATATTTTCTCTTTGTTACAGTGTTTATTGCAATGGACATTCCAAAACCGTGTATAGCTCAAAACGAAAACGGTAAGTGCCCTTAAAATTTTTAATTGTACATTTCTCTTTTACACTTTTTTGATAATCATTCACGGTTGCTCTTTTAACATTTATTGGAAATCAAAGTTTTATAGGAAATCAAAAAGAGTAAGTGCCCCTACAGTATTTGATAGTTTCGTTTTTATTTTACATCAAAAGGCAAATATATTTATATCTATACAGAGTTTTACATTACAGTTTACTATACAGATATATTTTTAGATAAAAGTCAACAGTAAATTCTAATTTAGAGTTTTGAAATTTTCAGAAAAATATTATTTCTTACGGCGTCTGAACCTCTAAAAATATAGATAAACCTTATTTCGTTGATATTGTAGCATTAAGGTGGGTATTCACAATACGAACGAGCGATTAAACAAGCGAGCGACCGAATGAAATCTGCTATATTTTTTACGGAACGACGCGCGACGCGACCTAGCCCGGGGAACCTAACCCGGAAGGGAACTTTGACGCGAATGGACTTGAAAAATGATAGGTTATTCTTCTTCGTCGTCTCTTCATATCTGAAGAATCGTGACATTAAGACTATGTGCAGCTGGTGATTTTAGTTTACCATGGTTGGCGATCTTTCGCCTCTCGGAGATTTGATTGAAATGGATGACCTGTAATATTTGCTATTTGGTCAAGCCATCTTGATGGTGATCGTCCTCTGGGTCTTCGGCCTTCTACTTTGCCTTGTACAATGATTTTTTCAAGGTTGTCTTCACTTCTGCGAGTGATATGACCGAAGTATTGCAGGATGCGTCTACGACAGATGGTGGATAATCGATCTGTGATGCCGAGTTCATCGAGAATTGACTGGTTCGTTCCGAAGGACAATGCTGTTCCTCCAGCACCACATCTCAAATGCATATATACGGTGTCTATCAGCGCTCTTGACGGTCCATGACTCAGACCCATATAGGAATATGGAGAACACCAAAGATCGAACAAGGGTCTTTTTGGTGTTTTTAGTTAAGTTTCTATCTGCCCATATTTTTCTTAGGCTCATCATAGCTGTCCATGCCATTGCTATACGCCTTCTTATCTCTGCTTCCCAGCCCCCATTATTTTTTATTAAAGACCCTAAGTATATAAATTGATCTACTCTTTCTATATTAGGGAGGAGGTTGTGTAATCGAACTGCACCACTTCTATCAATCGGCAGGTCAAAGGGATGATTTGGCTAGATAGTAGACTCTACTGGTCTCAACTTTAGTGTACCACCATTGTATTCTCGTCTGCCTTACGCTCGTTGCTACATAGTGGGTCTGTAGAAGTAGACTGAATAACCTTTGCGGTGATGCTGGAGGAGACCCTTCTAACAACACTGAGAACATTAACAGTGCCAGTTCCAAACGACCACCCCTAAAGGGAACTACACGAGTAGCAGCTGACTCTTCCGCGAGACCAATCTACACAAGTAGCACACAAGCTACCACCTCCTCTAGAAAGGGTCGGGAGAGTCTTTAGACCCAACAGGCTAGACAAGGTATCGTTTTCTCCACCCAGCAAGCACATACGTATTAGTAGCTTTTCCAGAACTCTAATCTAAAGTCATCGAGTTGGCGAACATCAACTCGAAGGAATAGGGTCATGGATTGATTCTCACAATAGGAATTGACCCCAAATCTAAGGAGGTGTTAGAGAAAGAGATAGATCCTCCAGCCTCCACCTCACGGGTACCTCAGCCGGAGACAAGATCCTCGACTGTGAAGGACACAGAGAGTCAAACCCCAACTATGGAAGGTTGTAGGTTGAGGGTTAAAGGTTGAAGGTTGTATACCCACATAGGAGATAGATGTCCACTCCTCGGAGAAAGAACATCTGTTGTCAGATGAGGATTGGAAACACCCTGTCCACGCTACAACAGAAAAAATTCCTAAGTATGATGAGTTATAATCCAAGAAAAGAGAGAGAGAGGACAAAGAGATCTTTAAGGACACCCCTCTCACTCGTATGTGCAATCTTAAAAAGATTATAGGAGTTTGGTAAAAAGAAGATATGCCTGGAAGCAAGTGGCAGCTGAAAATAGGGCTGCCAGTAAAGAACTGTTATAAAAATTACTGATATAATTTCATAAAACATCGCATGCTCTTGGATATTTTATGAATGAAATCGGCCATGTTTTTAGAAAACTGCGATCCCCTTACCGTTGTCCCGTTGTTTCAGATCCGTTTGTCAAGCTATATATGAGTATGAACCCGGCTTAAGAGTTTCAGCTACAGATACGGTATAGCTTAATTTGAAATATTAAGTCGGCCCATTTCCTACTATTCGATACGATTGTCTGAAACGATTATCGGATCCGATTATCTGACGCTCAAATAACCTATAGGTTATTTAACTATATCGCGCATTTACGATCCGATATCGGATCGGATGTACTAGTCGGATGCTTGGGTGGTGCGTCGTACTGGTCGTGACCGACAAAAAATCTGATCCGATAGCCGGAAGGTGTTCTAGGCATTGTTTTTGTATATTGTACGGCAAACATACGATTATTTTTGTCAGTTTTGATCCCTGAGTTGCTCAGTGCAGGCTTCTTTTATTATTAATTAGTTATAAAAAAATATAAAACGGAAATATTTTGTCGGCAGTGTGCGGCCGCCTTTAATATACCAGGTGCGTCTCAAAAGTGGCTCACACCTACTGACTACAACTTTTGATTTTTAAATGGAACTTTACTTTACTCAAGAATACTGAACCCTCAGTATTTTTTTTTACTTTATTTGATAGAAAATGACACTCTGAATAGAATGACATATCATATGTCAACTTTTGACACTCTCGCTTAAAAACAGTCGTATTTTAAATTTTGATTTTTAATCATAGAGTCTTGGAAAAATAGATTTGACCGTCTAATGTTTTTCGCGTCCTGTCCTGGCCGGTTAAAAGATACCGAAATCGTATTTTTAATCATATCTCAATTCTTTTAAATGGAACCAGGGTGGTTCGTTGACATATTTAGAAAAAGCATTTTTTACGAATAGTTTGATACTACACAGTTGGTATTTCGTGTCAAAATATCGTTATGAACCGCATGTTACAATTTCAAATAAACCATATGCAAAAATGTCAAAAGTTGACATGTGATACGTCATTTTATTCAGAGTGTCATTTTCTATCGAATAGAAAAAAGTAAAAAAATACCGTGGGTGTCATTTAAAAATCAAAAGTTGGAGTCACTTCCGGTGAAACAGGAAGTGACATATACTAATATACCAAAAAAAAGGGAGTCATATACTAATTATACCAAATCTCGTATTTTATCTGAAAAAAAAAGAGACGCACCCGGTATACCTAAATTTATTTTGGTGGGTCATACGACACATACAGATTATGACGTCTAGAACTGACTTTAACGTTGCTCAGAGCTGTTTACTTGGTCGAAATTTAATTTAGAATTTTAATCTTGCTCATCTAACTCGACGACATCAAACTTTATCCTAATTTGTTCCGAATGTAATTAAACTTTAATTGCAATTAATGTAAATATTTTCGTTCGGGCTGAAAGCACCGTATAAGAGGCAGTCAACCAACGGGAACATCGTTGTTCGATTTTCTTAGCTGTTCGTAATTGTCGCTCACCTTCCATCATTCAGAGGCAGTCTAAAGACTTAATGACTTGGATTAGATATAGGAAGAATGCTGCATAGATGGTTTAAAGCGATCGCAAGATAAACATAAGAAACAATTGCAGGTTATGAGCGTATTATGTATGTTATGTTAAAAATAGACTAAGCCAGGGTGCTAACTTAGAGCATCGAGAGGGTAAAAAAGAGGCACAGGGTGAAACATTTTTGAAACGTACTTAATGATCTGTCAAGTCGTAATGTGCCAAGTCGAGCACAGCCAGGGTTTTTGACTAAGCCAGGGTTGCTAACTTACAGCATCGAGAGGGTAAAAAAGAGGCACAGGGTGAAACATTTTTGAAACGTACTTAATGATCTGTCAAGTCGTAATGTGCCAAGTCGAGCACAGCCGTTCCATTCTTTTCTCGAAGGTATTAGCGGCACTTCTGACCACCCTGTAACTTCGTTGTGGATAAAGCAAGAATATTAATTTTCACTACACTTGAAGACATACTATATCTGGCTATGTTACCAAAATATCTAGTAATTATTCCTCATAGTTTATGAATTATCGCTTGTCAAATTTCTTTAATTTCGACATTGACTCACTGACAGACCATCAAAATTCTAAGGTACTTCTAGATGTGTCACAAACTCCAAATTTAGAATTTTAGGTAGCTTTTTGAGCTTATAACCAAAAGGAAAAAAATTAAATATCTCGAAATATCCTTATGGATTAAAAAAGAGCCGCTAACGGTAACTGGCTTTCCAGTCGAGAAAAAGATAGAAAACTAGAATTAATTGGAGCGGTCTCCTTCTGATTTTATTTATATATCAATGTACCAACAATAATTCAAGAATTATGATTTTTTTTAGTCAAACTTTAACTTGCAATGAAGTCCTTATTTATTTTTTAGTTTAATATGTTAAATGCTAGGCTTGAACATATTAGCGCGTCGACAAAGTAGGCTGCATTGGGGCACAATTTTTTTTATTTTATTCTCGTTAATATTCTGATTGAAATATTAAATACATATCTTAGACAATAATTCACGGATTTATCTCTTATAGTTCTCGAGATAAAAAATAAAATGTGTAAAATTGACAAAAAATTATTTTGAATAAGCATTGGTAAAATTATAAATTAAAAATTTTTAAAGTTGATATTTCAGTTATAACGAAAGTCGGAAACACAAGTCGTTAGAAAACTAGAATTAATTCAATTGATATTATCTGACTTAATTAATAATACGATAATTCAAAGTTTATGAATTATAATCAAACTTTTTTAATATTATTTTGAATTACCCGAAAAAAAAAATAGAAGGATAACCTACAAAAAGAAATAAGATCCCCTCAAAAACATAGAATGTAAAAAAATGCGAAGTCTCGCAACACAATTCCTCCGCTATAAAAAGTTGTGAGATCTCATGTAAAACCAAGTCAGTTTATTTTATTTAGTCTCTCTTTAAGTACATATTCAACAATTTTGATATAAATTGTTAGTAGCAATATTAGTCATCTTTATTTCTGTAATAATTATAATGACTTGGCAAATGCACGATATGATATTCTATAGTAATTAAGAAACTTTATTCTTAAGTGCACCGTTTATTAGATTTACTTAGTAATCGAAATAGTAGATTATTTTTTTTTATTTTATTCTTAATTATGGTGCCGTGCATGCAATTGCCAAGTCATTATGATTATAAACTTTTTGCATA
The DNA here is from genome assembly GCF_002938485.1 of Sitophilus oryzae. Lineage (NCBI taxonomy): Eukaryota > Metazoa > Arthropoda > Insecta > Coleoptera > Curculionidae > Sitophilus > Sitophilus oryzae. Next base: position 2,825,053 of record NW_022146393.1, read on the forward strand.
TACCAAAATATATGCTTAATCTAGGGTTGCCAAACATGTTCAAAAACCTGTTCAAACAGCTCAAACGCTGTTTTAAGTAAAAAATAATATAATTAATGAATAATAACTCTACTAATAATTTATAAGAGAATTTAATCTAAATTGTATTATCGATTTTTAGTTTTTTTAGAAAAAAATTCAACCATATTTTCCATTTTTTTTATATTATCTTTAAAGCGGCATAGAAATTCACAAAGGTACTATATAAACAGGATTAACCATTTTGGAACAAGCACAAATTTCTATGAAGAATGCATTTTTCTTTTCTATGTCAATAATAAAAATGTTTCTTTTGTGAAGACAATTCGGGGACATATTGTATACAGGATATCCCAATATTCCGTGGACATAGAACCACAACGTATTTTTGGAATGAATTTAAGTAGGTACCGGGTGGCCAACTAAGAATGGACGCCGGCTGTCTCTCAGAAACTACTTATCGAATAACTTTGGAAAAAAAATTCTGATTAGTAAATAGACCAAGAGAAATCGCTGAAAATTATTTTCAAGTTGCCCGAAAAATGCCCGCTAGGGGGCGTTTCTCTAATAGTCAATCAGAAAACAGATATTTTAAATATTACTATTGTTATCATCCAGAAATTTGTAATTTTTTTGATATAGAGTATTTTGCTCTTTCTCACAAAATAAAGTGGTGGGGGAAGGGTAAATTTGCTTTTATTAAAATAAGGATAACTCTGGTTTAGGTTACGCGATTTAAACTAACTAGGGCTCGTTTAAAATAGCTTTTCGTCCTTAATGATCTCCAGTATAAATTTTGTTTCCACAGTTTTTTTCGTGGTAGCTAGAGGGCGCTGTTTGACATCATAACATATATTGCGCTTTTGCGTAAAAGATTGAAATAGGAGGCGCTATATTTCTCTTTACACAGTTAAATAGAGCATAAAATTTCCAAAATATTAACGCAAACCGCAACTTTCTATCTTCTCTCTAACCGGAGATATTAAGAGAACAAATCATGTTAGGCTGTCGCTTAGGATTATATGGTCTAAAAATTATAGTAGTAGGTTAGGAAACAAAAAGAGGTAAATTGGTTACGTCAAAATATCAAAACATATATTTTAATTTCATTTTAATACCATTTAATTATTATTTATCCATGTTCGTTCTTAATTCGACACCATAAATTAAAACCCAGGCATACTGAATCCGATGACCCAGCTGGCCATGGAAATATGCCGCTCCAGCGTCTCTATCTACTAAAGTAAGTGGTATCCAAGAAGCCCCACACACTCATAGCAAAATAAGCGGCACCACTGCCTCAACTACATCAACTGCATTCATGCTGATGAAATTGCAACAAATGAAATTTCATCATGATTCATTCCTCTAACAAAATTGGCAATTCATTTCTTAGAAATTATGGATAGTTCATTTTATTTAGATAATTAAAAAAGTCCAATCATTTGCCATCCTAGAATTCCTCCGTAAACATTTAACGACCAACGGTCTTGGTGCTAAACTACTTGCATTAAGGGTAGATTTGGACCAATAGTGCATATTGTTAAGATTCGCACCTTCGTTCGGTGCTATATGAAAAGTGACCCAAACGACATAAACTTTATAATATAATAATAAATAACACAAACAACAGGTAAAACACGAAAACAAGTGAAGTCAAGGACGAACTTGGATTAATAAGTAAATGACGTTACATGAAATAAACCTCTAGTTTTCTACCATACGAAATTAGGCCGTTTTCTGTTAAAAACAATTATAGCGGCACAAAATTCCTAGAAATTTTAATAAAATTATTGATTGACCGACTTTCGGACATTTTAATCTGACAACTACTTACGTATAATTAAACAAAAAATTCGTAAAAATTATATGGTTGGATCATAATGTTACATAAACACTTTTAAACAATTACGACGTCATTTTTTTAAGGAAACGCCCGAAATTCGGATGCATGAAAACTGAACTTAAATGTTTTGATATTTTGACGTAACCCATTTACCTCTTTTTGTTTCCTAGCCTACTATTATAATTCTTAGACCATATAATCCTAAGCGGCAGCCTAACATGATTTGTTCTCTTAATATCTCCGGTTAGAGAGAAGATAGATAGTTGCGGTTTGCGCTGGTATTTTGAAAATTTTGTGCTCTATTTAACAGTGCAAAAAGAAGTATAGCATCCTATTTAATTTTTTTACGCAAAAGCGCAATATCTGTTATGATGTCAGACAGCGCCCTCTAGCTACCACGAAAAAAATTGTGGAAACAAAATTTATACTGGAGATCATTAAGGAAGAAAAGCTCTTTTAAACGAGCCCTAGTTTAATAAAAGCAAGTTTAACCTTCCCCTACCACTTTATTTTATGAGATAGAGCAAAATACTTTATATCAAAAAAATTACAAATTTCCCGATGATTACAATAGTAATATTTAAAATACCCGTTCACCTGCATATTTTTGAGAAACCCCCTGTTTTCTGACTGGCTCTTAGAGAAACGCCCCCTAGCGGGCATTTTTCGAACTTGAAAATAATATCCAGCGATTTCTCTTGGTCGATTTACTTATTAGAATTTTTTACGCAAAGTTATACGATAAGTAGTTTTTGAGATGCAGCCGGCGTCCATTCTTAGTTGGCCACCCGGTACATTGTACACAATTTACCTCTATACAAAAGAGCTTCGTTTGTCCGTTAGAGGGCCTTTAGAAAAAAAATTCACAGTCCTTTACAAAGATGCAACCTGGGGGGCATTGAAAATGATGAATAAAAACGTAAAAATATGATTAGTGTTAATATGAGTGTATTACATACATATGTTTAAATAACGAACTTAACAAAAAACAACAGATTTAAAGATTCACTGAGAAAGTAGTAATGTTAACATTAAATAAAACATTATCAATAATAATTATGCGATCGCCACCTATCCGTAAAACAAACAAGCAAAAAAACAAAATAACATACAAGACATCAGGTTAACATGATGACAGATCATGATCGATGACAGATAAAGAATTCTTACGGAAAGTTACACTTTACGATATAATTTTTTTAACTGTTAAAGGCAAACCCCATTTAAACACAAAACTTTTTAATACCTACTACTGTATCTAAAAGACATTTTTTTAAAATTAGTAAATTCTTAGCCACGCTTCTGTTTTTCTTGGCTGTTGTGCTGTTATACAACTTGCTGTCAATCTACACAAATATTATCAAAAGCTTTTTTTCTTTTAAAATATGTTCAGATTTTGTAAAAAGTATAAGTCAAAATCGCAAAACTTAAATTTGACATGAGTTTCTTAGTTTTTAACTAATATAGTGGCGAATTACAAAAATTCCTTTTCAATGAAAATTAATCAGTTAAATAAAATATTTTAATAAATTACTAGCTTTTTCCGCGACTACGTTCGCATTACACCTCGAATCGTTCATGCATTGATTTAAATGATTTTTTACTTCTTTATAGAGAGCTAGTGAGCATAGATGTTTTTTATTTTTCATCTTTTTATTATTTATTAAGAGCACTAATACTCTCTTTATAACTTATTTTTTATTCTTTGAAGGATAATTGAGGAAGATATATTTTGTTATGATGTCACTAAATAAACCCTTGTATAAAATTTTATACTGTCTGGTTTATAATGTTATACTATTGCATTTTCGTACAGCAAACTTTCATTCCCTATTCTACTCCCTAAGTATAAATTTCATAAATTCGTTTTATCTTTGTGCCAATTTTTATGTGTATAATCCAGCGGTCACCAAGTTTTATATAAATTTTTACTAACTTTACCCATTTGGTTGATGAATTTCAAAAATTTCTTCTAATTCTTTTTGTAGGATTTCATTCTTCTAGACCAAATAGTAAGGAATTTTCATACAACAAACTGTTCCGACATAATTTTACTCTCTAAGAGGATGAATTTCCTAAAATCGCTTTGTGTAGCTAATTCACTAATGTCGTTTAAACGAACCTTTGTGCTAATATTTATGTATCTAAAGCTGGCGGTATGAACTCACTCCTAAAATATCTAAAAACTTAATATATAATCTAACTGACACACCACTGACAATGACAAATTATTTATTTCTGGAGGTATTGTGTGTAGGTGTTTTCAGGTATGTTTTAGTATTTTGTCGTTTTACACAAAGAAATAGCCATTAAGCACTATAAAAATACTTCATAACAAATCTACACATTTTTCATAACACATCTACACCTTTCATTTAAAAAAAGAATCATCAAGATTGGTGAAGCGGTTTCGGCGGGATGAATGCAACAAAAAACCCTTTGAGCTTTTATATATGTGTGGATTAATTATTTTTTCAACATATTTTACTTTGCAAATTTTTATAAATATTCAGAGTCGCCAATATCGTAGTCCACCGTGTCCAGCCTGCTTAGCCAAACGTAGGCCGATTCCTCTTCGGCGGCGCGCGGCGTCGTTACCCTGATGGAAGAGTCTTGAAGACGCTCATCCGCGCATAGGAACAAGTTGACTGCGTAGCGTCTTGCGTTATTAATCGATTCTGAAACTTTCTATCTAATGTATAACATGTTACGCAAGTTAATTATTTTAATCTCGATTTTAATAGATAAATATGTGAAATGCCGCCCGAATATCTTCCGCCATGACATGTTTTTACTTTTTTGTTATGGTAAAGTAATTTGTATAAACTTTATTCAATAACGTATATTTTCCTCCATTTGTGATTTTTTAATTTTAAGCGAAAATTAAGTATAACATTTTAGGAAAAAGAAACACTGTAATATTTAAAAGAATAAGAAGAAATTAGTCTTATTTTGAAAGAAAAATATAGAAAAACTCTTTCTATAGAAAAAAGTCTTTATACTAACCAGAATCCGGTGACATATACGCGGTCTCACCGGAAACATTACTTATTACTTCACATAACTTGAAGAATATCTACTTGTAAGAATGAACACTTCAGAAATACACCAGTAAAAACATTTATTATTTGAGATTAAAACTCGAATGAAATTATAAATATTAGTTACCTATGTTGTTATAGCTTTTATAGGCCTGTTTAATGACTTAATAAGTTACCTAGCAAAAAAATCTGTGCGCGTACCTACCACTATTGTTACAGGTTAATTTTTTAAAGAAATATGTTAATACAAATTAAAAACGCTAAAATTTTAATGGTATTACTTGTGCATTATTGGCCTTAAAATGCAATTAGTTGGAATTATATCTTCTTTAAATATAATTAGACTTTTTAACGACTTTTAAGTTACCTAGAAAAAAATCTGTGTACGTACCTACCACTATTGTTACAGGTTCATTCGTTAAACAAATGTGTTACATATTATTCGTGGTATTAGTGGTATTGGTAATCAGCTTGGCATTAGTGAGGCATTATATGAGAAATTTTGGTACTTAATTTGTATTTTTGGCATTACTTTGGCATTAGTATACAGACATTTGTCAGCGGTTTACTCCTTGTAGATAATCAAAAAGTTTTTAGATAAAATTTTCTTTTTATGTCAGATCATTTCTATGAAAAATTACATTAGATTTTTATTAAAGACGCTGGGTAATTAAAACATTGACTAATAAAGCTTGTCCACTTTAAATAAGGGGTCACGAAATATCCTCCTTGGAGTGTTTGGGTTATGGGGTGTATAATAAATTAATCCTTGTTTTATAGTAAAAACCATAAAACATTTATTTGTGAGTAAAATAATGCAATGGTTGGATATCTCTCCTTTATAATTAGGTGACTAAAAATACACTAAAATAATTAGAAAAGAAATCTTGTAATTATTTAGTAATTACGTCAATATTAATTAATTGACTTTCCAGTCTATTTTATCTTATGTACAAATATATTATTAAATTTTAATCTAAGCATTAAGTAATGAAACACTTTGTGCCCTCTTATATCGTAAGAGGTTACGAAATATACTCCTGGTTACACTCCTTACAGAAAACAGTGTAAAGTGTGCAAATAAATTGTATAATCACTGTTTTTTATAATAAAAACTATAAAACATTTCTTATTTGTGAGATTAAAAAAACAAAACAATGCATTGGTTAAAATAAGTACATTCAATACATGTATTGTGTTAGATATTTATATGCCCAGTATATTTTTGTTTAACAAACCAATCAGGAAAAAATCCAAAACCTACCGTTATAGGAGGTATAAGATGATTAAACTTATATAATGACAACTACTTATCGGATAACAAATTAATTACTACTGTCAGCTACTGTCTAGATAGAATATACCTAGAGTACCTACACCTACCTATGATGTAGGTAGATTAAAAAGCTTATTTTGACTTTACGTCTCACTTCGGTGTCACAAGCTGAATTTTTCAGGGATGGAAGTACAGTACATGATATGGGGACCCTTATTCCGAAAGTAGTACAAAATTAGACCGGGTAAAAGGGCACTATCATCAAAAATCGATATATTAATACCACCGTATAGAGAAAACAAATACTTATTTTTTGATCCAGTACACAATAAAGTCTTCGTAGGGAGTAATTTTTTATAATTATTTACAAAAAAAAACATTTCCATTAGCGCTTATGACCAAAAAAACATTTAAACATGAATAACTCATTTCAATCATGCGAAAATTTGGTTTAAAAATAGACTTTTTTTAATATAACTTTCATTTAACGAAAAATGAAGGCCTAAATGAAAAAAAGAAACAATTTAAAAGTTTCGCTTATGTCTTGACAAGGTATCAAAGCAAATCCCATATTTTTTGCTTTTAAACTAATAAAGATATATCAATAAACATTTAGCGATATAATGGTTTTTGCGCGCGCTGGCCGACTGCCGCCATTGCGCCGAGATTTCCTATACCCTTGTATATATGACGTCATGGTGTTGCAAATGTAGCATTTTAATTCGATTTGGGCTCCCTTATATAGGATAACAGAAACATTTTCAATGTTAAAAACACATTTTTTAAGATATTTTAAAAACCGTTATTCCGATTTGAATGAGATTTGTGGTGCCTATGTTTTGGTAAGTGCTTCAATATTTGACATTCACAAAAATGAAGAAAAAGTATGGAAAGACCAAACCAAAAAATGTGTTTATTTTTTTAAAGTTTGATACCCTCTAGTGAACAAACGAGGCACTTTTATATAGAGGTAAATCGGATCCAGTAAACTTATTTTGATTCCAAAAATACGTAGTAGTTTTATGTCCACGAAATATTGAGACATCCATCCAGTATATAAGAAATATTTTTTCCTATTTTCTTTCAACATGCAAATAATTGCGTGTGGCGCTACTGACTGCTGTGATTTTATGTTGGATTTTTACTGTTTTGAAAATTAGCGAGAAGTTAGAGATGAAAATTTAATTATTTTATATTTTAATGTTGTCAAAATCCGCTTCATATTATAGTAATTAGCCTGAAAGTGCATTCTACTAATTGCAAGCACCCTTCTTGTAAAATAAGTTATAATTAGAAGACGTTATGATGTTACTAAGTCCCTAATTAAATTGCAAAAGCAATTTAGAAACTGGGTAAAGATACTATTTTAAGTAATTTTTGTACCTTTATGGTAATATTAATATTAAAAATAGAATCTATCTTATAATATACTATCACTAATTAATGTAATATCATAACTTAAAAAGATATAAAGCTAATATCATCTGATTTTCAAGTAAAAATTAATTAAATTTGAAATCTACAGAAACAGTGGCTCGTCTCTATCACTATTTTTCTATTCTAGGTGACACGGATCTACTGGCACTCACTGCAGAACCAACAGATATGCCCGAATACGTGAACCCGTACCCTATAACCCATCCCTGTTACCGATTTGCCGACATCACTAATAAGGAGTTTTTTAGTCCCGCCTACCCCCCTGATGCCGCTACTTACCCTAATAACACCAACTGCTCAGTGGTCTTAACTGGTAAGTTTATATGTATATGTTATAGTACGAGAGCTAACAACGTCGGGAAAACAAGTATTTGAAGACGTCTGGCTCTTTGATACATCTTTTACTATGCTCTCTAGAAAAGCATGCGGCCCGTCTGGCTGCCGGTAAACGTTGCGTTCCCTACGGCGCATTGAAAGAAGATCCTAATTTTTATTAGTCCTTTAAATTCTAGTATTGAATATAAATCGAACATGTCTCCATAGCGCAGTGCTTAGAGTTTCCGAACACGAACCGAAGATTCAGAGTTCAAATCCGGGTCAGGTCAAAGACTTTTTTATTTTTATTTTCGTTTACATTCTGATAGTAAAGTATTAAATATTTGTTATTTTTTTAATTACCAGAATTATTTAATACTTTACTATCAGAATATAAACGAAAATAAAATAAAGAAGTCTTTGACCTGCCCCGGATTTGAACTCTGAATCTTCGGTTCGTGGTCGGAAACTCTACGCACTGCGCTGTGGGGACATGCTCGATTAATATTCAATACTAGAATTTATAGGACCAAATTAATAAAAAATATAGGATCTTCTTTCTATGCGCAGTAGTAAACACAACGGGTATCGGCAGCCAGACGGGCCGCATGCTGTTCCAGAGGGCATAGTAAAAGATAAAGCAAAGAGCCAGACGTCTTAAAATACTTTCTCGAAAACGTTGCTAGCTCTTAGACTATTAGATTGAGAGGCAATTATTGAGATTTAGTTCCGGATTGCATTACCGGTTTATTGATTTACCAGTTTATGGGTTAAATGTCCTAAAAACGTGGTAAAATATTATCCGTAAATCGTCTTCAAATACCATTCATTTTAGTAGTCATTAAAAAAATAAATATACGGTAGAATAACAACTAAAAGTCGTTCAACAAAGTTAAAGAGGTAATATTTTGGTTAACTGTATAACAAACAATTTAAGTGAGATAAAGGAACCTACGCTGAGTTAAAATTATTTCTATTGTGACTTACCTCGGATGCGCTCGACAGAAGCAACATTTCGGAAATTTGAGGAGAATAGGTTATGTAAACCAAACGCTAAATTTGTAAATAGCCCTACTTATTTTATTAAAGGAAATGAAAGGAGTGCGTACTCTGCCTGGAATTCACAAGTAAAAGAACACGGCAGAGAATACCTTGATCGCTATTATGTTGTTCTGAACTTTAATAACAAAGAAATAATAATAATACAAAAACTGTCCTCACAAGAAGGTTAGTAGTTTAAGTTACTATTGAAGTTGAAGGTTTGGTGCAAATATCTTTAGTCTATCAGTTATTCTATTCTTTGGTTTATTCGCCCAGTCTTGTTCGAAAAATGTTAGTACTGTCAACAAGGCTCGATTATTATCATACTGAACCAGAAACATCAGCACAAATGGAGAGGAGTAAACGATTGTATTTAGAGTACTTTTAAACTGAAGTTATTAACAGCATAAATCGATTCAATTAAATACTTGCACATGTTACATCCTTTGTCATATCAAATAAATAAGGAAAAACTTTAGCACAGAATATTACAACAGGAAAATAAGCTGTATGTTTTATTAGTTAACACTAGTAGAATAATGTGCAAACATATTTAAGTACCTTAACCTTTAATAAGATTCTTTGCCGCAATAACCAAAATAACATCAATGCGTTCCAACGCTATTACCTAACAGCTACCATCTATGTTCGTTGTCTGATTTCCCTTTCCCTAGTGTGTGTATAAATATTTAAAAAATCAATAATTATTTATGTATACAGTGTCTTAAAATCTTCTGGATTTAGAGAAACATGTTTATTTTTAAATAGGCGGGTCATCTCATTACCTACTTCTTACAGTGCCATACTCTATACAGACCGTCGGCTACCTCTCACATGTACTTGTGATGTGTGTCATCAGTGTTTCACATGAATACGAGACCTACAGTTTATCGCCGAATCCGAACGGCACTATTTGAGAGGCTGTACAAGGCAAATATACTCACTTGTGTGTGTATTCTTCCACGCTGGCCATGCGGTTTGGAAGAAGGTATGGTGTTAGGAAGGGAATAATGGGTGTAATCTTAGGATAGGGAGCTTAAGGAAAAAACTTAGAATTGGACACTGGTTTCCCCCATATGGTGTTGGGAGATAAACCAAGGCTGGCGTGGGCAGGGGCGCGTTCCAGAAGTGGGTCTGTCATCTATGGGGATTGTAGATGAGTACCTACCAAAGTAGTTGAGTAACCAAACCAAACTGCTTACAAATACTTGGGACATGAAATACGAATAAGCCGCGATAATCAAACTTGCGAGCTTAACAGACGCATAGGACTGACTTGGGCCACCTACGGACGACTGAAATACATTTTCAAAGGGGCACTTCCCATATGTTTGAAGAGAAAAGTATTCATTCAATGCGTACTACCTGTTCTAACGTATGGTGCGGAGACGCTAACATTAACCAAGAAAACTGTAAGCAAAATCAGAACGAGCATTGGACAAAATGGATGGAGAACAAAAGTCTTGGATGCCATAGAGAAAATAACTACTCTGAAATGGAATTGGGCAGGGCACATTGCAAGGCTAAACGTTGACTGATGGACGAAGAAAATGATAGAATGGAGGCCAAGACACCATGCATTCAAAATGATCAGTTTAATAGATATGTGGAAGTGCACTTGTTTGCTTAAGATATGTTGGATATAAAATACTGTTAAGAGTAAGAACTATCAAAATATTTATACGTCATAACTGTTCAAAGAAACGATTGAAAATATTTCGTAATATGGCGAAAAAAAAATTGCCATAATTGTTCATTATTTAGAGTTTTATTATTTCAGTTTAGTAAACTGTAAAAAAGGTATTGAATTAATAGTAATCTACAATGAATAAAATGAAGTATTGTTTTTTGGCAAAATTTAAAAATGTCAACTTATAACTTACAGAATGTGGATAACGTATGAGGTGGCAACATTGCATTCTCCCCAAGAACTATTTTCCGAAACTGAACAAGCGGCACTCAAAAGTTTTTCAAAAATCAAATGGAAATTGTCACAAAAATATAAAATAGTCAACATTTTTTTTGTAAAAAAACTTCATGGGCGTGTTTTTGGGGTCAAACTAAACAACCAGTTAAAATATTTGCACTTATTTCTGGGACACACTATATTTTATTTCTTTTTCCGCTGGTTCTGACAAGAAAAATCCGGTAAATATTGGTAAACTGGTAATTCCATGTTTTAAATTACCGTTTACCGGTAAATGAAAAAGCCGGTAAATTTGCAATCCCTAGATTTAATTGACTATTAAATATACTACTGATAAATATAATATATAAATCTTAAATTTGATAATGCAACGAGGTTATGGGGTGCATATCGACCATCCACTTTAAAATCTACAGGTGTACGGTATTATATCGTGTAGATTGCGCGAAGCGTTTCGAACGGAGGATTATTCCCAAACAGTAGGCGGTTCCAGGTGCTATAAGCGAACACGAAAAACTCTTTATTAATATTCAACGCCCGGGAATAATACAACGCCCGACCCGTTTGACGAATTATACGAATTTAAATTAAAGGATGAAGCATAGCTTTTTTGGTACGTTTTTTTTTTCTTTTCATTTGCCTTAATTTAAAACGAAGCTATCTTATTGAAAAAAGAAAGTTTTTATAATATATTTCTCCTTTATCGTGATATACATTGTGTGGAGTACTTTCTGTAGGCGACAGGCGACTTTCTGTGATATATATGTAATTTTTATTATCTGTCAAGTTTCGCAAATCAACCAGTAATTCTCTTTTTGTTCTGAATTTCTTGTATTTTTGTTTTATTGGAATTTTGTTAGACCATATTTTAATAACATACATCAGACCTTCTACATTAAACTTTTCTCTAATTTGTTGATGATGACAAAAAAATCTTTACTATACAGTTTTTCAAGCAGAGGGAGGGTTTGATTTTGATTAATGAGTATACTAAGAAAATTTCATCGTCAAAAGTCAATTAAAAAAGTCAGTTAAAAAGGTTTTTAAACTATCTTTAAGGCACTCATAGACGCTCAGCTATTTTGTACAGGACGCGGCCGCAAACAATTTGTGCATACCTGATTTGTGCCGGTATATCGGCACGTGTGTGTGGGTGAACTTCCGGCCGACTGTGTAGGATTGGCTCCACCTGAACGAAATCAGGTACTGCTTGAATTTGGCCTACGCAAATTTCGAAGCCTTATATTAACTTGAAACAAAATGTCAAATTTAAATAAACTTTTTCACACACTACCTATGGAAACACACATTTTCTATGGAAACTGTTGGTAAGCCTTATTTTAGCTAGTAAAACTTGTTCGCAACTCTGCATATCAATTAAAATTTTTATCTTATTTAAATACAACTAATAATACAACCAAACCAATAATTACAATTAAAAATTATCAAATAAATATTACTTCTATAAAGATGCAGAGAAAAATATAGGGTTAGAAAATATAATCTCACCTATTCTAAATTTGTCAATTTTTTTCAATGTTGGATTTACAAAATAACTAAATATATAGGCATTACATCAAAAAATAATGATACAGAAAACAGTGGAAATATTAAATTAAATGTAGGTACTTTAAAATAAAAATATATTTAAAAGAGTGACAATATTGATTAAATTCCATCAAGATATATATGCCTAATTTATGATGGAGTGTTGATGAATTGGGATTAGTAATATCAGTATAATATCAGCAATAATGGAAACCATTTAAAGGGACGAGGTCACCGAGAGCAGAATTGAAAAAGCTTTGATGTTTCGCCGGGTGTCCTATCATCATTCATATGTAATCTTTGACATCGGTTCAAGTTGCACACAGCTCACTTTAAAAACACAAATTAAATCTTTCTCCGCTGTGGCCAACCGGAGGTCTCAAAGTATCCGTAATTCGGCGTACAAGTTTAGCGGAGCGGCAAAGTAAACGTTTGTTTGGGGGGAGATGGACGAAACGGAAACCGCAAAAGAACGAAGAAATTCCACAGGGAAAGTGGCGGTAGGGGTTGGGGATGGCAAAAACTCATTCACGGGATTAACTTTGTTTGTTTGGTCGATAAACAGACCTTGGAGTTCGGTTATTGGTTCTCGGAATCCCGACCGCTAGTTGTATTGTGTGCAGAAGAGCTTAATACAAATTGTGTTTTATAGGTTAGGAGATTTTATATTTTTTGAAACGATTAACGTTAAGATTCGAGTAATTTCGTTAATCGAGTAAGATTCGGATTTAGTATTACGATGAATATAAAACACAAGTTCTCAGCAGGTGGACATTTCACCGTATTTCGTTAATAAAAACAGAAGACTTAAAATAAAAATATCTTTTATTGATTCCTTTATATTTTTTTCATGACTCTGAAAACACAATAATAATAAATCATTTTTTTTAATGATACGTCTATGTTACCCCATTTATTAATATTTGTGGAACTGAACCAAAACCTTTGGCGGGAAACAACTGTTTTGTTCCGGAAGAAATTCTTAATTTTCAAGCCAAAGCTTAGCATAGTTTAAGTTGGTTTCAAATAAACTAAATTTCTAATAAAAATGCAGATCGGGTATAATTTCGTTTGGTTTCTGATGCATTTGCTTCTGGCCTTTCCATTGGCAACAAAATAATTTATAATGCGAAAGTTTAAATGGGAAAGAAGTTGGAAGTCTAACATTAATAACACTGATTTTAGCTAAGACAGATTATCATTTTTAAGTTCACTGATAATTTCCTATTTTTTTTTTATTTTATTTAATAAAATATATATTTATTAACGCAGAAAAAAAATCGTGGGTGTTTGGGAAGGCTTGAAAGGAAACAATGTTTTTGCGACGTTTCGCGACTTTATTGTCGCTTCTTCAGGCACCAAAACATATATTAATCCATATTATGCCTACAAACATTCATGGCGATTCCAACCGCCAACACTAAGACACATACAGACGAATCGAACAGAAACTTAACGGGTATTTTTTGGCCCGATATACACCGATGGTCGGTTTGTGTCGTACTGACACTAGTTCAAACAATATTTTCAAACACGAGCAACTGGTGTCAGTACGACACAAACCGAGCATCGGTGTATATCGGGCCAAAAATGCCCGTTAAGTTTCTGTTCGAATCGTCATGAATGTTTGTAGGCATAATATGGATTAATATATATTTTGGTGCCTGAAGAAGTGACAATAAAGTCGCCAAACGTCGAAAAAACATTGTTTCCTTTCAAGCCTTCCCAAACACCCACGATTTTTTTTCTGCGTACTAACTACTGGGAACTAACAATAATCAGAATATTTATTAACAGTTTTTTTACTTTGTTATTTCTTCTTTATCTTTGCTCTTAACTGTATTTTGCCGCTAGTAAGTATATTTTGTCCCAGATTTAAGATCGCTTTCCTTCGTTCCATAACTGTTTCTAGGAAGATATCTGCGGTGATGTTGGCACCAATCGTTATGTGCACCTCGCATCGCCTGCTAACAAAAGAACTTCCTTGAGACGTAATATCTAGTGATGGGATAACTCGGAGCGAAAATTCGCTCGAGTACTCGATTATTCAAATAAGCGACATCGCTCGATTATGAACGAGCGATGCAAGTGACGAGTACCAAGCGACGAACGCAAGCGATCCTAGAATGAAATAAATTGAAATCCGATTTTAATGTGACCTACTCGATAAAAAGCCGAGCGAATTTTCTACATACATTGCAGGTAGCAAATTTATACGACGCCGTATATACAGGGTGCGTCTCAAAATTGGCTCACCCCTATTACTTTTTTATTTTTTTAGATAAAAAAATGAGATTTGGTATGTTAGTATATGACATAAATTAGGATTCATTGACGTATTCAATTGTTTTCTGTCACTTCCTGTTTCACCGGAAATGACTACAATTTTTGATTTTTAAATGGCACCCTCAGTATTTTTTTTTACTTTATTCGATAGAAAATGACATTCTAAATAGAATGACGTATCATATGCCAACTTTTGACATATTCGCTCAAAAACAAATTGTATTTTAAATTTCAATCTAGAGTGCCACAGCTGTGTTAAAAACACTAATTTTTAATCAAGGAGCCTTGGAAAAATAGATTTGATCGTCTAATGTTTTTAGTGTCTTGCTCTGGCCGGTTAAAAGATGCCCCAATCGTATATTTTTGATCATATCTCAATTCTTTTCAAATGGAACGAGGGTGGATCATTAGCATATTTCGAAAAAGAATTTTTTACGAATAATTTGATACCACACACTTAGTACTTCGAGTCGAATTGTCGTTATGAACTGCATGTTACAATTTCAAATAAACCATATGCAAAAATGTTAAAAGTTGACATGTGATATGTCATTCTATTCAGTGTATCATTTTCTACCGAATGAAGTAAAAAAATACCGAGGGTGCGATTTAAAAATCAAATTAAATCTTTCTAACCAGTCTGCGGCGGATAACCGGAGGTCTGAAGGTATCCGTAATTCGGCGTACAAGTTTAGTGGAGCGGCTAAGTAAACGTTTGTTTGAGGGGAGGGGGAGGGGGGCGAAACGGAAACCGCAAAAGAACAAATAAATTCCACAGGGAAGGTGGCGAAAGGGGTGGGGGGTAGAAGAAACTCACTTAGGAGATTAACTTTGTTTGTTTGGTCGATAAACAGAGTCTGGGGTTCGGTTATTGGTTCTCTGTAGCTCTACCGTTTATTTTATTAGTTTTATTGTGTGCTGAAAAGCATAATGAAAATTGTGTTTTATAGGTTAAGGATAGGGAACATAATATATTTTTTGAGTCGATTATCGTTAAGTTAATCGAGTAAGATTCGGATTTAGTATTATTATGAAGATAAAACACGAGGTGTCAGCAGGTGGATATTTCACCGGAGTTCGTTAATAACATCAGAAGACTTAAAATCAAAATATTTTTTATTGATTTCTTCTTATTTTTTCATGAAAATGACTGAAAATCTCGCTGAAAACACAATAATAATAAATAAAATTTTTCAATGATACGCCTATGTTAACCCATTTATCAGAATTTGTGGAACTGAACAGGAAACTTTTGGCGAGAAACAATTTTTTTGTTCCGAAAGAAATTCTTAATTTTCAATTAAGAAGCTTCCGAAGCTTCGTATTGTTTAAGTTGATCACAAACAAACAGAATATATCAAACCAAACTAAATTTCTAAAAAAAATGTAGATCGGGTGTCATTTCTTTTGATTTCTGATGTATTTGCTTCTGGCCTTTCCATTGGCAACAAAATCATTTATAATGCGAAAGTTTAAATGGGAATGAAGTTGCAAGTGTAACATTAAAAACATTGATTTTGGCTAAGATACATTGTTATTTTGAAGTTTACTGATAATTTTTTTACAGTTTTTTTTATTTTCTTTTTTCTCTTTTTTCTATGCTTTAGTGTATTTTGGATTTAAGATGACTTTCCTTCGTTTCGTAACTGTTTCTAGGAAGGTATCTGCGGTGATCTTGCCATCAATTACTATGCCATGTCTCGCATCACCTGCTAACAATGCAATTTCCACTACACGTAATCTCGAATAATAAGTGTTGGGGCTTTGATACTTTTGAGGGATTGGACAATACGCCACTGTACTTCAGAATTCGGTTCCCATTACACAGCTCACTCTTTAAAAACACAAATTAAATCTTCTTTGTACCAGTCCGCGGCGGCCAACTGAGGTCTTAAAGTATCCATAATTTGGCGTACAAGTTCAGCGGAGCAGCAAAGTAAACGTTTGTTTTTGTGGGGGCAGGGGAGGTGGACGAAACGGAAACCGCAAAAGAACGAAGAAATTCCACAGGGAAAGTGGCAGTAGGGGATGGAGGGTGGCAAAAACTCATCCACAAGATTAACTTTGTTTGTTTGGTCGATAAACAGAGCCTGGTGTTCGATTATTGGTTCTCGATAGCTCGACCGTCAGTTTTATTATGTGCAGAAGAGTCTAATGAAAATCGTTTTATAGGTTAAGGATAGCTTGTTTTAAATTTCTTAAGTCGATTATCGTTCAGTCAACACTTGTAAGATTAGGATTTATTATTACGATGAAGATAGAATAGTCAAGTTATTAGCACGTTGAGAGGTACTTCGCCAATAAAAAGAGAAAAATAAAAATATTTATTTTTATGTTTTTTTAAGGGTATAATTATAAGTATAGTTAGAATTTTTTAATGATACTCCTCTGATTAGAATTTGTGGACTGAAGAAGAAACTTTTTTGGGAAACAATTGTTTTGTTTTTAATTTTCAATTAATTCTAGGCCGAAGCTTAGTATTCTTTAAGTTGATCTCAAAGAAACTAAATTTCTAATAAAAATGTAGATGGGGTGTAATTTTGTTTGGTTTCTGATGTATTTGCTTCTAACCTCTCTGAAAGGAAATAAAATCATTTTTATTATGCGAAAGTTTAAATGAGAAGTGTAACATTAACAATACTGATTTTGGCTGGAAGATAAATTGTTATTTTGAAGTTCATTGATAATTTTTTTTTCATTTCTTTTATTTTATTATTTCTTCTTTATCTTTGCACTTTACTGTATTTAGCCGCTAGTATATTGTCAAGACTTAAATATAGGCCAACTTGGGTTTATATCAAATTGGGAAAAATCATGTAAAATATAATTCTAGTAAACCAATTTGATGTAAACCCAAGGGAATCGTTCACGTATACGTCGACCTAGACATGTTCTTATAAGTAAACATTATTAATTAAAACAATCAAAGTCAGGTCGATGTGGCGTGATGTTTCAAAGCAAGCTCGTACTAAACATCGGTGATGGAAATATACAAAGAAAACTTTTTATGACGCATCCGCCGATGATTGGGACGAGCGGACAAATATAAAAGAGTATGCTGAAGAGAGCGCGGGGTTAGTCGGTCAGTTAGTGGTAGTTAGTCAGTCCAGTGGTGAGTTACAGTTGACAGTCAGTTAATCAGTAGCTAGTTAATCGGTAGAAGTCAGCGAAGACGTTGAAGATGTTCCTGTAAGTACTTCCTTGAGCATACCCTTAAGTCTTGGGATTTCCTGAAATTGTTCTGATATTTTATTCATTGTATACCCTATGCTAAATAAATGTTTTTTTTAATATTTGGTTTGATTAAAAGAGAGAACCTGGTATAAGCGACCCTAGCAAACAACCCCCGGCTAGGTCGCGACAATATTTTGGGCCAGATTTAAGATGGCTTTCCTTCGTTCCGTAATTGTTTCTAGGAAGGTATTTCCGGTAATGTTGCCACCAATTACTATGCACGCCTCGCATTATCTGCTAATAATGCAACTCCCACAACAAATACAACTCCTCGAATAACAAGCTTTAAGGTTTTGATATTTCAGGAGGGATTGACCAATACGCCACTGTACCTCAGAATTCGGTTCCCGTTGCACAGCTCACTTTAAAAACACAAATTAAATCTTTCTACCATGCCTCGGCGGACAACGGGGTGTCAAAGTATCCGTAATTCGGCGTATAAGTTTAGCGGAGCGGTACAGTAAACTTTTATTTTTGTGGTGAGGTGGAAACGGAAACCGCAAAAGAACGAAGAAATTCCACAGGGAAAGTGGCGGTAGGGGTTGGGGTGACAAAAACTCACCCACGGGATTAACTTTGATTGTTTGGTCGATAAACAGAGCCTGGGGTTCGGTTAGTAGTTCTTGGTAGTTCGGCCGTTAGTTTTATTGTCTGGAGAAGAGTTTAATGAAAATTGTGGTTTATAGGTGAGGGATAGGAGGTTTTATATTCTTTGAGTCGATTATTGTTAAGTTAATTGAGTAAGATGAAAATACAAATTGTCAGCAGATGGGCATTTCACCGTATTTCGTTAATAAAAATACAAGACTTCAATAAAAATATTTTTTATTAATTCCTTTTTATTTTTTTCATCTTTTTTGCAGCATTTTTTTGGTCTTCAAATGACTCTGAAAACACAATAATAATAAATAAAATTTTTCAATGATAGAATGTTATGATTATTCTGATTAATGTTACCCCATTTATCAGAATTTGTGAACTGAACAGGAAACTTTTGGCGAGAAACAATTTTTTTGTTTCCGAAGAAACTAAATTAACTAAATTTTTAATAAAAATGTAGATCGGGTATCATTCTGGCCTTTCCAGTGGGAACAAATGGACATAAGTTGTAAGTGTAACATTAAGAAGAATAATTTTGGCTAAGATAAATTGTTATTTTGAACAGAGATAATTTTTTGCATTTTTTTAGTTTTATTTTTTCTTCTTTATCTTGTTTGTTCACTGTATTTTGCCGCAAGTATCTTTTGTGCCTGATTTAGGATGGCTTTCTTTCGTTCCATAATTGTTTTTATAAAGGTATCTGCGGTGATGTTGCCAAACCAAACCAAACCAATTACTATGCGCGCCTCACATCACCCGCTAAAAATGCAAGTTCCACTACACGTAATATCACACCCCGAATAATAAGCGTTGAGTTTTGATACTTCAGGAGGGATTGACCAATACGCTACTGTACCTCAGAATTCGGTTCCCGTGGCACAGGTCACTTTAAAAACACAAATTAAATCTTTCTACCATTCCGCGGCGGCTGACGGGGCTCTCAAAGTATCCGTAATTCGGCGTACAAGTTTAGCGGAGCAGCAAAGTAAACGTCTGTTTTTGTGGGGGAAGGGGAGATGGACGAAACGGAAACCGCAAAAGAACGAAGAAATTCCACAGGGAAAGTGGCGGTAGGGGTGGAGGGTGGCAAAAACGGGATTAACTTTGTTTGGTCGATAAACAGAGCCTGGGGTTCGGTTATTGGTTCTGGATAGCTCGACCGTCAGTTTTATTATGTGCAGAAGAGTCTAATGAAAATTACTTTTTATAGGTTAAGGATAACTGGTTTTAAATTGCTTAAGTCGATTACAGCTAAGTTAGGCGAGTAAGATTTGGATTTAGTATTATGATGAAGAGAGAATACAAGTTGTTAGCAGGTTGGTACTTCGTCAATTTCGGGGTATTGCAAGGGGTATTGAAGCGATACATATAGCCTAGCTTACCCAAAAGTCAACCTCACCTTCACGTGGTGCACCCTGTTTAAACAAACGAGGCTCTGACGACCGAGTATAGGCGGTATATCATTATACAACCCTCAGACCTACCACCTTTCTGGGGAAGAGGAGTAGTAAACTACTCCTAGCAGGCCGAGAACGTAGCGCAAGGGAACTATCGTCGCAGTCCTAACCGTGCCATAGCCATCCCGTGCTACTGTTGCAGCCAAACTGTGCGGCAGCGTAACCGTCACAGTTTAACCTTTTTACGCAGCTTACACTCATCAAAGATGGAACATTCGAGTAGGACAAAATCATCGTCCGGAGGTAAAATACCCCCTCGATCGGATCTCCGGGAGGGGGTGCCTACTCGAGCGTATCATCGGAGAAATAAACATCGTCAATGTTTCACGTTTGCGGCGTGGAACGTCCGCACTCTACTGGACAGGACAAACTCCAATCGACCAGAGAGAAGAACAGCACTGGTCTCACAGAAACTCCACCGACTAAATATAGATGTTGCCGCTCTTAGCGAAACCCGCTTTGCGGATGAAGGTAGTCTCACTGAGGAGCATTACACTTTCTTTTGGAAGGGTCACCCGGCAACACACAGGAGAATTCATGGCGTAGGCATTGCAATCAAAAACGAAATCGCCACCAAATTAACAGAGGTACCTATTGGTGTCTCCGAACGTCTTATGACCCTAAGGTACCCCATATCAGACAAAACTTACGTCAACATCATAAGTGCCTACGCTCCTACCTTAGACGCTAAAATTCAGGATAAGGATAAATTTTACCAAGCTCTGCAAAATATACCCCAACAAATTCCAAAGGACGAACGAATCATTTTGCTAGTTGACTTTAATGCCCGTGTCGGCAAACAACAGGAAATATGGCCTGAAGTATTGGGAAAACATGGAATGGGAAATGTAAATAGTAATGGTGAACGCTTATTAACAACATGCACAGAGTATAATCTTTGCATCACCAATACGTGGTTCATGCTGAAGGACAAATTAAAAGGTACCTGGAAACATCCGAGGTCAGGCCATTGGCACCAACTGGACCACGTAATCGTTCGAAGGGCGCACCTAAAAGATGTCAGTCTTACAAAAGCCAGAGTAGATGCTGAATGCGGCACTGACCACCGACTTTTAATCTCAAAACTGAAAATCCAGTTAAAACCCAAACATCCACACTCAAAAAAGCAAAGCTACATGACCAGATTGAACGTACGGGGTCTAGAGAACAACGATACCGCCGACGCCCTCCGGGAAGCCATCAAAGAATCACTTCCACCGATAACTTCAATCTCAATCGTGCATGCTGAACATGGCTGGACACAACTAAGAGATGCGATTCACAAAACCAGCGAAGCAGTACTGGGAAAATCCAACAAAAAGAAACAACCAGACTGGTTTAACGAAAATCAACCGCATATACAGGCTTTGTTGGAACAAAAGCATAGAGCACATCAAGCCGTCATGCGTCACTGCAAATCCACACAATCCAAGACTAGCAGACAACTTTAAGGCAGCCAACAACACGCTCCGAAGAAACCTGCGCCAACTAAAGGATAACTGGTGGTCGCAAAAAGCTAGTCAGATTCAGGAGTATGCCACGCATCACGACTATCGTAAATTCTTCGAGGCTGTAAAAGAAGTATACGGTCCAACTAAGAAGGCAAGATGCCCAATCATGGCACAAAATGGCGAACTTCTAAAAGAGGAAGAGCAAATCAGAAACCGCTGGAAAGAGCATTACAGCCATATCCTGAACCAAGAAAACAACCCCAATATGGAAGCACTCAACATAATACCCCAGTATAACAGCCTCCATGTATTAGACATTCCAATAACAGAACAGGAAATAAAGGACTCCATAAAACAGCTTAAAAACAATAAATCAGCTGGCTGTGACGCGATCCCGGCGGAAATCTATAAGTGTGCAAGTAAAGAACTTATTGGTCATCTTAAGGCTCTCTTTGATGTCATATGGGAAAGCGGAGAGGTACCTCAGGACTTTTGCAACGCGAATATAGTGAATATATTTAAGAACAAAGGAAGTGCATCAGACTGCGGAAACTACCGAGTAATTTCACTACTGGCTATCGGAGGAAAAATTCTTAAAAAATTATGTCAAACCGCCTGCACCCACATATAGAAAAAATTCTCCCAGAATCGCAAACGGGTTTTCGCACCAACCGCGGTACCGTCGATTCCATATTCTCCATCCGGCAACTACAGGAAAAAGTAAAAGAGCAGCAGTCTAAACTTTACGTTGCATTCATAGATCTAACAAAAGCCTTCGACTCTGTGAACAGAGATGCACTTTGGGCAATTATGAAAAAGTTCGGAGTACCCATCAAATTTCTTACAGTGTGTAAAAGCCTCCATAACAACAACAAATCAAGAGTGTCATATCATGGATCACTGAGCGATCCCTTCCTAACAAACACAGACGTTAGGCAGGGATGTGTCTTAGCGCCTCTCCTATTCAATATATTCATGGCAGCGCTCTCCATTATAGTGGACAGCAAGCTGCAGGAGAGAGGTTTGGGCATTAGATACAGATACGACGGCGGTCTGTTCGATATAAAAAGACTCAGGGCAAAAACACGTACAAAATTCATCACAGAACTTCAATACGCTGATGACTGTGCTCTAGTTGCAAATACGTTACAGCAATTGCAAGAAATGTTGAACACACATACATGGGCATACGAGGCCTTGGGACTTAAGCTGAACATCAATAAGACTAAAATCATGTGCACTCCCCCGGAAGATCACAACAATGCTATAAAAATCGGAGATGAACTGTTGGAATATGTAGCGGAATTCAATTACCTCGGCAGTTTGATTTCGGAAAAGGCCAATATCGACTCTGAAATTCAGCACAGGATTAGCAGCGCCTCAAGAGCATTCTGGAAATTAAAAGACAGGGTTTTCTACAATCATGACTTGAGCACAAAAACGAAACTTGCGGTGTACCGAGCGATAATAATTCCCACCATGTTATATGGAAGCGAAACCTGGGTGCCGTACCGCCGACACATGAACGCATTAAACAAGTTGCAACAGAGACATCTTAGACAACTCTTAAGAATAAAATGGTTCCATCACGTCTCAAACGTATCGGTCCTCGAAAGGGCTAACTGCGAGAGTATTGAGCCATGAGTACAAAGTCCCGCTTAAGATGGGCTGGTCACGTATGCAGAATGCAAGAAAACCGCATACCAAAATCTCTGCTTTACGGTGAGCTTGTAGACGGTAAGAGGAGGCCGGGTGGACAACTCAAAAGGTTCAAGGATATTTTCCACGAAAACTTAAAGGGAATTAACAAGCAGAATGAGTGGGAAGAGGCAGCTCACAATAGAACGGAATGGAGAAGAATTGTAAAGTCAGTTAAGAACGACAACCAAAAAGTAAAGAGGCAACAAGGCAATGATATTTTTGAATGTCTGAAGTGCGGTAGACAGATAACATCACGTATTGGGCTTTTCAGTCACAGAAAAGCTCATGAAAGAAAACGCCTTGCGTGACCATCTTCTGATGCGTGTCAAATACTCGTCAGCGAGTAATGGCGGTATGTATGGTATGTATGTACTTCGTCAATAAGAACAGAAGACTAAAAATAAAAATTATTATTTTTTATTGATTTTATTTTGTTTTTTATCGGAATGACTGAAAATGTAATAAAAATAGTTTGTGAGTGTCATTTTGGTTTCTGATGTATTTTCTTCTGGTCTCTAATGGCAACAAAATTATTTATAATCTGAAAGAAGATGGATTTGTTACATTAACAAGATTAATTTTGGCTGAAGATAAATTGTTATTCTGAAGTTTAGTGATATTTACTTACAGTTTTTTTGTTATTTTATTAAAATTTTATAATAACATAATATAAAACATTTCTGCTTAATAAAAATATTTATTTTTTATTGAGGACTGAAAATAATAATAATAATAGTTAGAATTTGCAATGATACGCCTATGTTAGCCCATTTATCAGATTTTGTGGAACTGAATAAGAAACTTTTGGAGGCAAACAATTGTTTAGTTCCGGAAGAAATTCTTAATTTTCAATTAATTCCAAGCTAAAGCTTCGTATTGTTTAAGTTGGTCTCAAACCAACTAAATTCCTAATAAAAATGTAGATCGGGTGTCATTTTGTTTTGTTTTCTGATGTATTTGCTTCTAGCCTCTCGAATGGCAACAGAACCATTTATAATGCTAAAGTTTAAATGGGAAAGAAGTTGGAAGTGTAACATAACCAAGACTGATTTTGGCTAAGATAAATTGATATTCTGAAGTTAACCGATATTTTTTGCAGTTTTTTTTCTTTTAAATAAAATATTATAATACATAAAACATGAGACCTAATAGACAATACATTTATGAAGCTTTTTTATTTCCATTCTCTAGATCTAGCAATTATACGATCAACAATAATTGAAATTGTTGGCTATTCGCTATTCTGATTTTGTTTGTTTGGCTCGCAATACATTTAAGAAATTCGATTAATTGTTTTAGCATCAATCAGTACCAATCACTAAACCTAAAATCCTCGAACGCAGTGTTTTCAACTATTTTGATCACCGCACCGCTCCGTGATTATTATACAGAGTGATCTACGTAGCGTTTCGAAAAAGCTCGAACATTTTTATATGAAATTTTCCTCATATTTAACAGTGGCGGCTTAACCATGAGGTCAAATGGTCAATGCCCTCACCCCCACCCCCAAAAAAATCAGGAGAAAATTAGAAAAACAAATAAGTTTTTAAAAATTATACTTTTTGTAAATCACTTTTTTTCATCCTAAAATATTCAAAATTATTCCCAATTTGTCCAATTTTCGCTTGAAAACGTTTTATTTTACCCATTTTCTCTACTGCCGGTCAAAATTTCATTTAGTTTTTCGTTCCCGCTATGTTTTACACGTATAAACTCCAAGTGCCGCGACCAGGCTAAACTACGTGACGCCAACCAGGTAAGGTATACTACGTATAGAAAATATAATGGGTTAAGGTGCGATAGATATATTTTATATTGGCCATTGACCGCGTTATTCATAAAAGGATTTCTAAGGTAGGCAACTTTATATTAACTTGTATTTGGTAGTTTACTGACAGACGATTTATAAAAAGTGGCGGTTTTTGTCTTTGTCTAGACCCCCCCCTAGCGTGTTATTATAATTTGTAATATTTTTTATTAGTTGAGAATCAATATAGTTGATTAAGAAATATCGAGTCCATTATTTCTATACAAATATATTACAGGATTTCAGTCATATCGCTGGAAAAATTTCGCCGTTTGGGCAGTTTGGGTGTTTATAAATACTGAAATTATAAAACAATTTAGGTTTTTGTATCGCGTATCGCGTATAATGTTTGGTTTAGTCAATATAAATCAATATTGAAATTTTTAATATGGAAAAAAAATTTAGTTTTAGTTGCCGTAGCCTTCTCGTAGCCGAGGGTTTGAGTTGCAGCACGAAATTTGTGTAGGTAATAATACATAATTTTCTGGTTCTGGATAAATGATGAACTCTTGTTTACTGATTCTGGAATAGATATTTTCAAATAGACAACCTTATGGTGTTTAGTTTGTAAAATCGTGCGGTTAAAAGAAAACAATTGCTTAAATATCGAAAAACGTTTAGAGAAAGAATTGACTTAAAATATAAAATAAATGTGAAATAAAACTTTTAGAAATATATATGTGTATATATTATGTAGGTATTTATATTTTTGCTCGTATTTTTGTGACATTATTATTTAAGTGTCTTTTAAATCCTACCCTGGAAAATTTGTGTAAAGAACATTGACTGGATTTGTAGTGAAATGGCACTAGACTACCTGTTTAAAAATGTAAGGGTAGGTTTCATTTTAACATAATTTGTATTTATTTTTAGATCTATTTTCCTTTAACTAAACGTACAAGTAACTTGTAAGAAACCAATTAAATTTGATCGCGTCTTAAAAAAAATCGACGCAATATTTTTAGATATTGATTTCCCTACAATAATAACCACGAGCCGCCACTGATACTTCAAGCTCAAATTTAATACAAACCAATTATCAAAAAATATACTTGCATGGTTTGAAATCATAAGTAAAAGTGTAAAGTCGTTTAAATATTATGACATAATATGTTCTCTTCTAAGTAAATCCCCGAAAATATACATTACTTTTCGGTTACTTTACCTATTTCCTATAACCCGGAGAGCGTACTTTCGACTTTCCTTGCCAATATCCGGCAAGCCACCGGAAATAGAGCCCTGGATTTATCGCCCACTAGGTAAGATTGCTACAAATTAGTGTCACATTAAAGTGAATTTATTCCTCGTAAAGAAAATATTTACTTGCGTTTCGAATGGAGTTTCAAAACTGGGGAGTGGAGCTTTGGAACGATCGCCAAAACTGATTGGCCGTCAAATGTCACCTACAGCAACTCGCAAATTATGGTATTACTAGAAAATTAGGTCGAGTTTTGTAGTTTCCTAGGTTATAAAAGGTGTCTTTCAATAAGTGCAAGTATTTTTATTGGTATTATAGTTCGGCTTCAGAAACAGGCCTATATAGTCCAGTAAATAAGGAGACAAAAAGACCCAAGTATTGTATATCTTTTGGGGAATAGTTTTAGGGGAAAAATTGTAACACCGTGCTCGTTAAAAATTGTAACACCGTAATTGTTAGCTCCTCCGAAAAAATGGTCCAAATGGACGAAAAATCAGTTTTTTCGCAAATATATGCCAAAATATGCGATTTACAAAATTTTTCTTGGAATAAAATGAAGGTTAGTTAATTACCTACAAAAATGGTCGTTATCATTTTTTACGTAGAATTAATAGTTTTCGAGATATTCTGCCTCCCGAGATACATTTCATAAGCGTATCATTGATTGACAAGGACAAATTGTTTTAAACACCCGAGAGCAAAGTGTTACCATGTCACCAAACAGTGCCGTTTCACATATTTTTCTTAATTTAGAGCTGTTTGAAGAGAGATTTATATTTTTTGATAAATGTTAAAGGTACAAAACTAGTATCGACGTATAGCACACATCAAGTACATATAATATCAGAAAAATAATTATCGAATTCAATAGGAAAACTAAGAAAACGCTAAAAAAGTGGAGCGGACTGATTATTTACCTATGAAACGTGACTCCTGGCTCTTTCTTATCGCTGCTGCTTTTAGGGCCCGTCCAGACGAGCGACTCAGTAGCGTTACTGCGTGGCGCTACAGTGTGATTCACATTGTTTTGTCATTATATCACACATATCTTCAAGAAGGCGTTCAGACGAGCGATCTTGTGTCGCGTGGTGGCGCGTCAGTGGTGATCGGTGGCCGGTCCCCGCCACGAATCGCGACCACCGGACGCGTGTTCTCGTCCACACGGGCCACTTTTTACGGGCCCTTAAAAAAATATTTTTAAATATAGGTTTAAAGATTAATTTTATTTTTATTACTATTTCCTTAATTGGCAGGGTTTATATATCTTTAATTTGTCTTCAACAGAGAGATATTAAATCATTAATTGCTTATTCTTCTGTTTCTCATATAGGTTTAGTATTAAGGGGTTTATTAACTTTAAATTTAATAGGCATGTGAGGTAGATTAGCTTTAATATTAAGTCATGGGTTATGTTCATCTGGCCTTTTTAGTTTAGCTAATATTTCTTATGAACGCTTAAATAGACGAAGCTTGTATTTAAATAAGGGTTTAATGAACTTTATACCAACATTATCTATGTGATGGTTTTTATTTTGTATTGGGAATATAGCTGCTCCCCCTTCTTTAAATTTATTAGGAGAAGTTCTTTTAATTAATAGATTAATTATATATAGAAAGTTAAGAATAATTATATTAGCTCTTTTTTCTTTTTTTAGTGCTTGCTATTCTTTATTTTTATATTCTTATACTCAGCATGGCTTATTTAGCTCTGGAATTTATTCATTTACTTATATTTCAAATCGTGAGTTTTTATTATTAGCTCTTTATTGGGTTCCTTTAAATTTTTTAATTTTTAAAGGTGAAATTTTTAGAGTATGGATTTACTTAAATAGTTTAAATTAAAATATTAATTTGTGGAATTAAAGATATAAAATTTTATTTTAAGTAATTTTAAATAAAACTTGTAAGATTTACTTTACTTTTTTTAGGTTTTTATCATTTAATTTGTTTTTAATTAGTCTTTTCTTGATTTTTTCTGAGAAAAGATTTATTATTGAGTTTTATTTATTAAATTTTAGAAATTTTACAGTAAATTTTTTAATCTTCATTGAATGAATATCTACTTTATTTATAAGATTTGTCTTATTTATTTCATCAATAGTAATTTTTTATAGAATATCTACTTTATTTATAAGATTTGTCTTATTTATTTCATCAATAGTAATTTTTTATAGAAGTGAATATATAAAAGATGAAATGTATATTAGTCGTTTTATTTATTTAATTATTTTATTTGTGATTTCTATAATAATAATAATTTTATCTCCCAATTTAGTTTCTATTTTATTAGGTTGAGATGGATTAGGGCTAATTTCCTATATTTTAGTTATTTATTTTACACACGGGCCACAAATTAGTCTGCATCCCGCCTCACTGGTGGGTGTACATATTCAATAAAAAATGGCTTTCGACACAGATCGATTTCTAGCGCCACCGTGTGGTGCAGCAGAGTGGCCAAAATTCGTCACATAGCAGGGCTTCAGCGTGGCGCCACTGAGTCGCTCGTCTGGACGGGCCCTTTACACTTGAAGGCTGAACAACTAATCACCATTGTAATAAAGTTTATACAAAGTTCGCTACACACAAACTATTAAAAATCTTAATGCTCTGGTTCTGGAGGGCCAAGATATTCTAAGCATTCTTCTATATATCCACATTTCAAATGCTTCGATTTTATTTATCCTTTCTTTATTAAGAGTCCATATCTCACATTACAAAAGAATTGACTACACATAACACTTTGTAAACTTCTCCCTTATTTTGATGTTTAGTGAACTATTTGAGAGAAGCGACTTAAACTTCTGAAATGAATTTCTTGTTTGTTCTATACGACATCTGATATCGCATGAAGGATCGATATGTTGGTTAATCCAACAGCCTAGGTATTTAAACTTCGCCACTCTCTCCAACGTTTCCTCATTCAACAATAATGAGGTCTTGCCGACATCTACTTTACTCACAACCATATATTTAGTTTTATTTAGATTAATAGATAGCCTCCAATTCTTACAAGCTTCATTGATTCTATTTACCAATTCTTGTAGATTTAAGAGATTTTTTGCTATAATTAATTATGGTATCTTTGGTATATCTGATATTATTGACTATTTCTCCTCCTATTACAATTCTTTTTTGGCCACTTAGAGATTCTGTAAATATGTTTTCTGAAAAAATGTTGAAGAGGGTGGGGAGAGTATGCACCTCCCCAAGTAGCATCTATCTGACTTCGAACTAAATCTGACCTGAAGCGACGTCAGACTTTGTGCAAATTTAGGTCGGGTGCTGGTGATACAACCTGTGACGTCGCTTTCCTATTAAAAGTGACGTCGTTGGATCCGAGTCGGTAAATCCAACGATCTGTCGACGTACAAAATAACAACGTACCATTTTTCTTAATTTCCCAACGTCGTTCCCACGTTGGCTTGCACGACGTACATATACTTGAACTAGCCCGACGTCTACCCATTGTCCGAATAGGATACGTCTCACTGATAATCCCTAAAGTAACGTCCAATTATTTTGTTTTATTTTATGTTCATATTTATAACCTAATTTACGTATCTCTATTTACGTCCGTCAATACAACCCATTAAGTAGCATTTTCGACCTAATGAACATCATGAACACAACCTAATAAAAAGTTTTTGTAAAGAAACTTAATTTTTTTATTATGCCTAAAAAAACACTAAAAAGGCATTTCGACATTCGTCTACGTTTTACAGAAAGAGGTCGAGGCTTTTGCAAAATAATAATAGTAGTAGTGATGTCTGCCTCCACCCCTAAATGCTTTTTTCCGGAAGAGATGCTGCATTACACTGGTGCATCTTAATTTCATTCATTAGCTTAGGAAATCAGCAGACCCCATCCTCCTCCAACATGTGAGGTTAGGCTTAAAAAGTGGCTGCCCATTTTTTTAAGGAGAAAACAATAACTAAAATATAGTTGCACAAATCCACAAATCACTGTTACGCAAAGTAAGGTTACGTGGCGTACGTTGGAATTATATACGTCATAATACGATTGCCGGTCGTCCGGTTTGATGACTTCGGTCGTGTTTGACGACTAATGTTGGAGACCCGGTCGGAATTGGTATATTGGTAGTTCATATTAAGTCGGACACAGACATCCGCCATTCTTAACACGTATCCGATTATCAGCCATTTTAAAATCGTTTTATGTTTTTAAAATTTATATTCACATTTAGATTTCTAGTAGAATAATATTGATTAGGTTGAGTTTAGGGGGAACCACAGTACAGTTTTATGATTAAACCAGCTAGAAAATTAAAAAAATATTTTGCGAGTTACTTTTTTATAGATATTTTTATTTCATAAATCTACCTAATTTTGAAGGCGCTCGTTGTTTTCCGGAGTATTTTAATCAGATATATCAAGAAAGTGACTTCCGTTGACAAAACTGATGTCTGGGTTAATGATTCAGAATTATTATAATATGAAATTAGATAGGCACTTATAGTTATATTCGAGGAGTGATTATGAATCCATTTGTAATTAGGTAGTTTGGTTAGGTTTTTATGTATTCTTGGTAGCGAATATGAAACCAAACGTAACGTGCTTAGCGACGAATTTTAAGTAACTAAAATCCAACGTAATATGACGGTCGAACCGACTTTGGTACCCGACGTCGGGTTTATTGAACGCGACGTATACCCGACGTTAGATAACGTCCAAATGCTACTTGGGCCTGTCTCACGCCCCGTTTAATATTAATAGGTCTAGATTCTCTGTTATTCATAGTAATAGCAGCTGTTTGGTTCCAATACAAATGCGAAATCAGCCTAATGTCTATGTCATCTAGCTGGATGTTCTGCAGACTTCATATTAGCTTATTGTGCTGGACACGATCGAAGGCTTTTTCAAAATCAATAAAGCATAGGTATACCGATCTTCTTACTTCCCAATACCTCTGCAGAAGCGTTTCCATCGTAAATAGTGCTTCCCTGGTTCCCATGCATCGTCTGAGACCAAATTGTTCTGAACTCAGAGCTTTCTCACGCTTGTTGCTAATTCTTTTTTGGAAAATGTGTAGAAGTAGTTTGAGGACATGACTCGTTAGACTGATAAGTCTACAGTCTGAACAATTTTTAGCATTTGGTTTTTTAGGCAACGGAATGAAGACAGATTTTAGCCAGTCTGCTGGAATATGACCAGTTTTTTTATTGTTACCTGTTCTGTTTTAATTTAAAATTAGATGCAGTTTTTTCTTAACTTGAAATTGGCATAAGTATTAAGCATAAGCGGACATTTAAAAAAACTATTTACGACTTAGCTGTAAAATTAATAGGGGAGCCAATATTTGGACAGTTCAAAATTTGTATGGGATTTCCTGTTTCCCATGACGACGCAGCACCCGGTAGATATATCGAGGCAAACTCCATTTCAAAAGTATTTTTTTCGCAAAACCGTCTTTTTTCTCCCAAAACTACCAGCTTGGGCTGAAAGTCTCGTTTGCTAGTCGACGCTATTTTCATTAAACTTTCCACGAAGTTGCTCTGGACCTGGCGTTTTCCACGTTGAATAATATTAATATCCAGGCGCGGGATCGCGTTACGCTTTTGGGGAGGAAAATATGCTAACGAA
Source organism: Sitophilus oryzae (assembly GCF_002938485.1). NCBI lineage: Eukaryota > Metazoa > Arthropoda > Insecta > Coleoptera > Curculionidae > Sitophilus > Sitophilus oryzae. The sequence goes on from NW_022146393.1 coordinate 2,856,836, forward strand.
ACTCGAATTAAGATGGTTCGTAGTTTAAAGTTTGCACTAGCGTTTCCAGTTTTTGTTATGTTTATCTGGCTGGTGCAGAAACTGCAGTGTTTCTGTTTTTCGGATTAATTTTCGAGAAAAATAAATTCACGTTGAATTTCATAGAAGGTACAGAGTGGCATAGGATAAATATTAACAACATGTAAATAATGATATACCTATGGGATGATAATTTACAGAGTGAGTTAACGATAGAGTAAAGTCCATTACCTCATTTATTTCAAAGTTTACAAAAAAATGTTAAATGTAAAACTTATAGGGAGGGTTAAGATACACATTTTAAAATTATTATAGAGTATACGCGGTGCTTCAAAAAAGTGTAGCGGATATAACATATAATTTTTTAAATGCAACACACCATTTTTTATTTTATTTTTAGATTCTGCGTATAATTCCATAACTTTTCTATATATGTATGTATAATGTTATATACCTAAAATTAATATTTTTTGTAATATTTAAATTTGTATAAACAAAAGCTGAATTGCAGTGTGGTAAAAAATTGTCAGTGATGCCATTGTTTCTGAAGTTGGAGTAATACCAAAATTCGGTAAGAGAGTTTTATAGAAATGTAAAAAAAGATACATGAAAAGATATTTTAGTTAAATGCTACCGTTTTTAGTATTAAAAATACTTCTGACCGCATTTATACGGAACCCGTCTTTGAAAAACGGCATTCTAGATATGACATGGAACGTCCGAGTTCAATAACCTGCCTAATCAACTTGTCAACACGTAAGTCGATAGTTTAGCCGGCGTTTATTGTCGATTAGACCAAGGACGTTCGAGGGCCGAAATGAGGTCTTGAGGGCCAACTATTTTATGTATATGGATGTTTGTCTGGGCCGGCGGATAAAGAAAGTCGATATTATTATAAAAAAGAATATGCGTCAAGGCATATGGATTATTAGGTACAGTTTGGCAATTTTAATCTAACTCTTTCCGTATGAAAAAGCAAGGGACAAATTATACGTGAAAGAGCGGAATCACATAAATAATAAATTTAGACTAATGCAATACTTTTTCTTGGCGCGTAGTTACAACGGATCTTTGCAATATTAATAAAAAAAAGGTCTATTAGAAAACACCTTGATACCCTGTGTATTTAAAATTGAACATTTCCGGACACATGTTTATATGAACTTTTTCCCTTAAAAACACTCAAAAAATCCCCTCCTGAAATTTGGTCAGATATTTAATTAACACCCTGTATTTAAAAATGGCTAGCTAGTGATTTAGTAAGCTATGTTTATTTTAATGGGAAAAAATAAATTTCAGAAAAAATAAACAAACCCATAATACAAATACTATACACTAATTAATTAATTTTAAATGTATCTAAATAGGCACTTTTATAATTGAAAAATGGACAGGAGCACTTAAAATCACTTCATAGAATATACAAAATATGCAAAAAAAATCCAATAAAAAACCACAAATGGCACATTGAAATCTGCATTATCTGAAATCAAACTATACCTAAAGGGCTAATAAAATAATAGTGACAAGACCCGAAAAGTTTAATTGGTATCGCTTATATAATAATTCATTCGACTTCAAATTTTGATTATTGGCTTCCACACTAGTTTTTGTATGTATAATTATTGCAAAAGTATATTAAAATATTATAAACTCCGATTGATAGCGTGTTACCTAAAAGTGCAGTTTATTAAGATAACACGATGGGAAGACATTTTTTCTGGTTAAATAATAAAAAAAATTAAGTAGAAACCAGTGGTTTACCCCACTGGTTTCTACGTAAAATACTCTACAGGACTCAGTTTTCATCTTTTCGATAAATTGTAGGATAACCAAGATACGATGGGTGTCGAAAAATGCAACATTTTCAAATTCGCCCTGTATTTCAGAAACCTAAGATAAGTCGGTGTGTAGGATCTTTAGTTTCATAAAAAAATTAGTATAGTGATGTGAAAACCGCATTTTTGTATCTCTACTCATAAACGAGAAACCCTGTACATTGAAATTTTAGTGAATATAATTAATTATTTTTTAGTTATAGTATTTATACACTCTTTATTCACTTTATTCTAGTCTTTTAATAATTAAATACTTAATTTTGCTTTTGCTCGAAAGCTAAATTGTCGTCAATCCTGTAATTTTACGAAGAAAACCGGGAATTTTGCTAAAGCTTGAATGAATTATAAGACATAACTTTCGCTAGTGTATCAGGTGTTTGAAAGTAAAGCTTGGATTTTCCTATACCTGTTTCCAGAAGCTAGGGAGATAAATATTTATAATCCAGGTGTCTATAGTTCGCGAGAGGCTAATTGAAAATGTAAAGTTTCTAGAAAAGTGGAAAAATAAAAGGATCATACAAGTAACTGTTATTTCTCTCTAGAAATAGTTTCGTAAATACGTCTTTATTTTATTTTAAATGAGCTTATTTAGCTTTATTATTTATATAGCTTTATTATTTTTAACTTTATTATTTATAAAGTTAAATAAAGAAAATTCGAGTTATGCATATAAAAATCTGTAGTGACGAAAATTGGCGATTGTTGAAATTGAATTTACCAATTTTGATGAAATTGCTGTTATTTGTTAATTAGAGAAGGTACATATAGATTAAGAAAATCTACATGCTAAATATGTGGTCGCAACAGAAGAAACATATAGTGACTTTAATGACCAATATGCATGTTATCTAGATTCGTAATTACGAGAACCTCTGCTATTAAGCAGTTGTAGTATAACAACCCCAGTTCGTTCAACAAAGTATGGTACAACAAGGTAATATTTTGGCCAACTGTATAACAAAAATAGTTATCTTCCTATATAGCAAACAAATTATTGGCATCACAAAAAAATCACCAATACCTGTCCTAAAAAACACTGGGAAATTGATTTTAGTCTCGGTAGATCTACCCAGCACATGGAAAAGCTATAAGACTAAAGAGAAGACAGACAACCTCTCAATTGTGAAGACTGGTCGGGCCCGGAAATTCTTGAACCTGAAGTTCAGAATGCCATGTAAGCAATGAAAAACTGAAAAAGCCCCGGTCACAACGTGCATGCAGAAGTTCTTAAAATATTTGACTCAAAGCATCTCACATATCTGTTCAATCGAATATACGATACGGGTAAAATTGGAAAACGGATGGCTAAAATCAACTTTTATAACAATTCCCAAAAAGGCATCTCCAAAAAACTGTGGTGACTATACAGACTTATGAGTCTAATGAGTCATGCTCTGAAACTTTTTCTTTTGAGTCTCATGCTTGTATATACTCGAAATGTGAAGAAAAGAGCGTAGAGACACTGTTCGGCTTCTGGGCTGGGGCTGGGTACGAGTGAGGCTTTGTTTTCAATTAAGCTACTGATCCAGAAGTGTTACGATCAACGCCAAGATGTCTTTGTGTATTTCATAGATTATTAGAAGGCTTTCGACAACATTAAACACGATATTCTCCTAAATAGACTTTTCGAAATAGGAATAGACGCCAAAGACATTAGAATCATACAGGAACTATATTGGAACCAAACCGCGGAGATAACAGTTGACAAAAACTTATCCACAGACACCTTCAATGTGTGTAAAGGAGTCCCCCAGGGCTGTATATTGTCACCAATACTTTTTAATATACACGTCAAAAAGATATTTCAAATGGCCCTGGAAGGAGAAAGTGGAGGAATTAAGATTAACGGAATTCCAATTAACAATATAAGATATGGAGATGATACGGCAATCCTATATAGCACCAACTTTAGAGGATCTCCAGCAAATAATAAATAAGACAGAGTGCATGGGAAATCGTTTCGGCCTTAAAATCAACGCTTCCAAGACCAAACTTATGGTAATAGGACGCCAGCCTATAATCAACACCGCATTGATGGTGGAAGGAAATATTATAGAGCGAGTATCACGATTTAAATATCCAGGCACCATGATCAATGACCGATGGGACTGCGATGAAGAACTTAAACTTAGAACGAATTATGCAAAAACAACATTTTTAAAACTTAAAAACTTCCTATTAGCACGCAGCCTCCCGCTAGCACTTAGATTACGGGTAGTAAAATGCTACATATGGCCCATCTTACTATACGGCGCAGAAACAAGGTCTTTCAAGGCAAGAACCCTGAACCGCATCGGGGCTTTGGAAATGTGGACTCTCCGGAGACTCTTACGTGTGCCATGGACCGCATATACCACCAACGAAAAAGTTTTAAGTTTTGCAGGCTATGAACGAGAAATACTCAATATAGTTAAAGAAAGAAAAGTTTCCTACCTCGACCATATCCTTAGAGGAGACAAATATTACATTCCTAAACTCATTCTACGAAGAAAAATAGAGGGACGGCGAGACCCAGAAAAAAACAACATTCCTGGCTAAGAAACATACGGGATTGGTGTAACATCAGCGACGCAGCCACCATATTTCGAAGAGCCACTCTACACATTATATGAAGAGTACAGACAATAGCCAACGTGCGGCTAATCACAAGGCACAGGAAGAAGAAGAAGTATAACATTTTAAATGAAATAAAGGAACCTACGTTGTGTTAAAATATGTTTTATTGTGACTTATCTGGAATGCTCTCGACAGAAGCAATATATAGGAAATTTGAGGGAAATAGGTTATGTAAATCAAACGCTAAATTTGTAATAGTCCTATTTATTTTTGGTGCAAATATCTTTAGATTATGGGTTATTCTATTTATTCTTTTTCGTTGTCCTTGTGTGAGCTAAGATATTGCCCAATCACGGTCGGAAAATGTTAGTACACTCAACAAGGTCCCTATTGTCACACTGAACCACAAACATCGGTATGAATGGACAGTAGATTACTTTTAAATTGAAATTATTCACAGCTATAAATAGATTCCATTAAATACATAAACATGTTAGATAATATAATTCTCAGATGAAATAATTAAGGAAAAGCTTTAGCACCGAATATTACAACAGGAAAATAAGCTATATCGTCAGTGAAACGTGATAACCTGCTAACTCCATTTTTTACGTTAATAAGTTTTTTATACCATTAGAAAGAGAGAAAAATACTCTATAAGTAGGGAAAGCAAATACATTTTTTCCCATTAAAGAAAATTTGCAATTTTAACTCAATAATATCTGCTAACTCCCAGTGATCTGAAATAGCAACCGAAATGCTGCTAAGTCCATAATTTCCGTTACGATCACGCTAAAGGAAACACACGCATTCTTACTCGTATGTTTCTTTAGGACAGTACTTCGATCCAGGGTCGCACTAGGCCAAAGGGGCCCGGATGGCAATGTAAGAAGGGGCCCGTGTGGATTTTTTTTGCGTATTTTTTTGCCTTACGTTTTGATCAATTTTTTCCTATCATATACAGGGTGAATCTTAAATAAATGTAAATGTTTTTAGGGGTAGTATATTTCGACCCAAGAAATACGATTATGAGGTTTTTTGGGCGATATTATTTTCTTTTGAAAATTTGGAATTTTTTAAAAAAAAAATTGGATTTTTTTTTAATTTTTAGTTTAAAAACATACTTTGTTTGTAATATGGCAACAGAAGTAGTAGATTAAATTTACAAGAAAGAAAATCCAATGATTCTCAAAATTATAGGAAAAAATTGGAAATTTTAAAAGTCAAATAACTCGGTTGTTTTGGATTTATTTGAAAAAATGGTAAAGAGAAAATATTATGTTTCTTTTATCGAGATTTACCAGCCCTGAAAATATTTGCACTTATTTAAGACTCACCCTGTATAGAAATCAGGGAACTACCCTAATGCAAGGTAAACCAATGCAATGCAAATGCCATAATGCAATGCAAAAACAAATATTGTTAAGAATAAATAATGAACTATAAAGGAGGCCCGCGAAGGCTGGCTCCCCCCTAATAGTTATATATATAATATGGCCAGTCTGATCCTGCGTCGATCCGTTATGTAAATACGGGGTATCCATAAAGGGTAAGGGGAAAAATGAAATTCTCTATATACGAGCAATTCATCGGCGTGCTATAAATAGTTTAAATAACATTACTTACTTGTTAAAGAATTTCCATAATACCTAATCAGTTTCAGTTTTTTCCATGTTTTTCCACGTAAATGATACATAATTTTTATAAAAACTAAAAAATAAGGAGAAAAGTAATAAAAATTTAATAAAATCACGCACTGGGTTTCCAAGCTCGGTCTACTACCGTTGTATAAAAATTAGGATAAGCATGGAAGGATTCTACCATATCTTCTAAGAATTATAAGTTTAATTTTTACATTATTTTCATATTCATTAAGTCCTAAAATGCTGCTACTTCAGATCTTTAAAAAAGCATTCAAAATTTATTCGTTCTTGGACTTGTATGTTTTGCTTCTAGACCAACGATATTATAAATATATGGTTATGAATATTATATATTTTTTAAATTTAATTGATTATTTCTAAATCTGTTTGGGTAATATTCATCCATTTTTAAAATTTCAAACAATAAAGGTTGCTATCTCCAGAAGTATATTTTTATTTCTTATTTCTGAAAGACGAATATCTGCTATCTCCCGATTGTGTCTGGAAAAAATGATGTAACACGAAATATTGAGTTATATTTTTTCCCAGCAAATAAAATTCTTATCTCTTTATCATATTAACGCATGACAATACTTCCTACATGTGTACATATTTTTTTGTACCGTTTTTTTGCTCTCCTGTAAAATTAGGAATAATGGAGTTAGCAGTTTATCACATTTCACCGACGATATGCTTTAGTTAACATTAGTTAAATAATAAAGAAACATTTACTTTACATTTAGTAACATCAATGAGTGTCGAACGCTAATCTAATAGCTATTACCACTATTACCTAACACCTATCATCTCTTGTTGTCTGATTTCCGGCTTCCTAGTTTGCGAATAATATTTTAATGATCAATAATTTTATTTATGTATACAGTCAGTTGTTTTCAATACAGTCAAACTGACTGTATTGAATTTAAAGAAATATGTTTATTTTAAGTGAGTCATCTCATTGTTATTGACTAATAACAACTATCCACTAAGAAGCTGTATATTAAGGAAATAAGTCTATTTTGCTCTCATTAGACATAGCTGATGTTTTATCAATCATCAAATATGTCTAAGAAGCAGTAATTGGGAAAAAAGTCCATAAACTCATAGCATGGGCATTTAAATGATTATATTTTCAAAAAATACACAACATTTACTGCAGATCCTAAAATATTCAATATTTTTGAACTGTCTACTATAATTTCTGCTGTTTTATATACCAATAAAATAATAATTACTCGTTTATTGTTATTAAGGTAGTTAAACAACTATTGTATGAATATTGGAGATAACGAATTTGCAAATTCTGGCTTGACTTTCTCTATTAATTTATAAGAAAATGTAATATTTATAACACAAAAGAGACTTACACTTTTCAGCACCTGATATTCTTCGCAGTATTATGGTTTATAATTCATCCCCTGGGGCGGGAAACTTTCGGAATTTTCTCGGCAAACTTTAAGATTCCGTATAATTTCCAGCTCTTCGGAAACACTAATGCGGGGCATCGTCTCGAGATTTTTCGACCTGTTTAATAATGTTTTTAGTCTCCGTAAAACAGCCGTGATTTGGATCGTAAAGATTATATTTTATGCTTCAGTAATCCTTCGGTTTATTCTTGTTTATCTTTTATTATTTATTTTTTAAAGACGTCTTTAAAAATACAGTGAAACCATGTTTAAGTTTTGTTTAGTTTGTTTTAGATTGAGCACTAGAACTACTGATTTCGATGCAAAACGATTTTATAAATAAAAATACTCAGTTGGATAACTACTACTAGGTACTATATCTTTTTTATATATATCCTATCCTCTTTTTATTTTTTAGAAGCTTTTCTTAATCTTGCCGCGTGTTAGTTAGTAGATAGATATATTAGTAGGGGACAAATCTTGGCAAGTTGAATTAGAACTAGTAATGGGAAACACTGATGAATTACGATATTCGAGTACTCGAGATTCAAGCGAATAATTAAAACTATGGTTTCTGCCATAGGTTGTGGTACTCGCACGGAGGAATAAGACAGGAGAGACGCTACTATAGACTTGGTGCATTTCAGTTGATTTTAAAATTTCGACCGTAGCGCTCGATACGGCAGATCGAGAAAAGTACCGAGTAAAGTACTTTGCATTGATGTCGATCGCATTGAAATAATATTAAAATAGTGGCTTTGTCACAATATTTAAGTATTTTAGTTTTTACTAGTGCAGTTATCTATACTAATATATAAAATCCTTAACTGACTCACTGATTAATCACGATCCTGCTCAAACCACTCAACGTAGGAAGATCAATTTTGGCATACAGGTTGATTCTAGGGTGTAGAGGTTCCATGAGAAGGGATCTTTCGAAATTCCAGTTTCAAGGGGGTGAAACCACCCCTCAAATATTACAATATTTTTTATTTAAAAAACGCTCAAGTTTCCAAAAAAACGCTTAAACACGTATATATTGCAAAATGTATACAAGGTGTTTCGAAAAATCTGGTCATTGATTAATCACGATCTTGCTTAAAGCGCTTGACGTAAAAAGCTGATTTTTGGAAAACGGATTGACTTTAGGGTGTAGAGGTTCGATAAGAAGGGATTTTTCGAAACTCGAATTCTAAGGGGGTGAAACCATCCCTCAAATAGTAGAATATTTAAAAACCGGTGAGTTTTTAGGAAAAATTCTTAAACACGTATATTTTATTTTGTTGTTTTACATATTTTAAGATTTTTAAAAATTTATACAGGTTGTTTTATAAAATATGACCAATGAGTAATCACGATTTTGCTTAAACTGCTTGACGTTTAAAGCTGATTTTTGGCAAATGGATTGACTGTGGGGTGTAGAGGTTCGATAAGGAGGGGTTTCTCGAATCTCAATTTCAAGAGGGTGAAAACGCCCCTCAAATATTACAATATTTGTTATTTAAAAAACGGTTAGTCTTTTGGGAAAACGCTTGGACACGCATAATTTATTTTGTTTTTTTACATATTTTGAAATTTTTTAAAAAATCATACAGGGTGTTTCAAAAAGTTGGGTAATTGATTAACCACGATTCTGCTTTAACTGCTTGACGTAAAAAGCTTATTTTTGGCAAACGGATTTTTCGAAAGTCAAATTCCAACGAGATGAAACTACCCTCAAATATTACTAAGTTATATAATAATATCGCCATATTGTTTTTTCTCATGCTGACATAAATGTGAGAGAATTTATCCAGTTTGTATGTTAATGGCAATTCTTGCTTTGCTTTATCATCATCATTACAAATGATTAATTCGACGCGAACGAAGTCGCGGGTACACGCAAGTTGAAACTATAAAACACTCAGGTACGAGGTTTGTGTAATGTAACGCTGTTTCACGTAGTAAAAATTAAGTGAAAAATATTTAAATAATAAAAAAAATAAAAAATTATAATTATGTACCTTTAAAAAATTTCGTTATAGCCTAAAAAATAGCCCCAGTTATGTCCCCACTAGCAAAACTGGTGCATAAAACTATGCTAGCTATCGTAGTTGAACTCATCTAAAAAGTTTCATTAGCTTTAATAATAAATTATAAAGCTAAAGTTATATTATATCAAAATATTTACTTTTTTATTTTTATTTTTAAAATTTTTAGAAATTATACTTTATAGAACTATTAGAATAATTATATAACATTTTTTCCTGTATTCGCTATTTAAACCCGTGTGTTTGTTTAGTCCGCTGTTTACAGTATTCTCGGATGGTGGCAGCACCAGCGGAGAATGCACCAAGCCTATACGTATTTCTGTAGAATAAAAACGGGACCTAGGGGCGGGGCAAAAGTATATTAATTTGTCAGGACCGGATTAGGTAAAACTTCAAATAATAAAAACAAACAATGATTAAATTTTGCCTTGAGCTAATGTAATATTAATCCACTAAATGCATGTACGTATCTTATACGTACATACATTTAGTGTATCTCATACACGTTATATTTATACGTATTTTATACCTCGTAAATGCGTAACTTAATTTATTTTTTATTGATAATTTTGTAGTAGCAGTACATTAGCAAATTTTAAATAAAAGTGTTTTGTGTTTCGATGGCAACTGTCAGCGTCTTAAATTTCTTGATTTGATAAAAGTTTGATGAATACGGCCGAGAAATTTATAATAAATGGATAAAAACTAAGCAAACTTGAACCATATGGAGGGTCCAGGAGAAAAACATGATAAATATTCAATACTAGAATTTAAAGGACTAATAAAAATATAGGCTATTCTTTCAATGCGCAGTAGGGAACGTAACGTTTACCGGCAGCCAGACCGGCCGCATGCTGTTCTAGAGAGCATTGTAAAAGATATATCAAAGAGCTAGTCGTCTTAAAATACTTGTTTTTCCGACGTTGCTAGCTCTCGTACTAGGAGCACCCTTCGTTGTTGTGAGTTGCATAATAATTAATAATGTTATTATAGTAGAGTTGGATCATTTGATGTTACAACAGCAAGAAAAACTAATTCATCACAATGCTCCACTAAGTTTTACCCTTAAGTATCAAGTATAATTGAAACTACTAATTTATTCCGCTAATTTTTAGGTTCTGAATGAAGTTATATTGTAATAAATTGACGGATTTAATTTAATGTTTTTTTATTTTTTTTAATTTCTTCTTTTTAGAGCATTTAAGTAAAGACTTAAATGATTATTTTATGAAATAAAAAATGAAAATAATTATTTTATTTTATTGATTAATCTCTGCTCTATTTTTTTTTAGTTTTTTTATTATTTAAAATTCGTTTTAAAATTGTATTTACACTGTCTTAAAATACAAATACAATATATAGATATATATATATATATATATATATATATATATATATATATTGCATATATATATATATATATATATATATGTATATATATATATATATGCATGTGGGTCCCGACTAGTGTCGTTTCCTCGCTCCTCGACTTCCATAAATTCTGGTCCCACCAGTCGCCATTTCTCAGTTGTCTTTCAAGCATGGCTTCCTGAACATCATTCTGCCATGTTCTTGCTGGTCTTCCACGTTTTCTTCTCTCTACTGGGATCCAGTCCCATACTCTCTTGGGTATTCTTAAATCATCCATTCTTTGAAGGTGGCCGAACCATAGCAATCGCTTGGATTCTATGGTATCCAAGATAGTACCATTTACTTGCATTTCCTCTCTTATACAAACATTTCTTACGTGATCTAGGCGAGATGTTCTGTTACTACCAATAGTCCATTTCAAGTGCAAGTAATATATCCTTGTTTCTCCTTGTGAGTTCCCACGTCTCCGATCGGTAGGTACAAACAGATTCAAAGATAGAGTTGTACATCATCTGTTTCGTGCTTCTTAAAATTCTATCGCTTCAAAGAAGAGAGTTCAGTTCCCTAATTATTCTTCTTCCCTGTCCAATTTTATTAGATATATCCTCATTGCTTTTGTCATCTGAGGAAAGAGTTACTCCAAGGTATTTAAATTTGGAGCAGTGTTTTATTGTTTTGCCCATACCAATATCCAAATCACTATGTTTGTCGTTTCCTACAGACATGTATTCGGTCTTTTTCATATTTACAATCAATCCAAATTGTTCCAACTCTTTCTCAAGAACCCTCAGCATGTAGCTAGCATCATCTCGATCACCGGTTATCAAAACTTGGTTATCGGCGAAGAGAAGAGTATAGAGCATAGAGTCCCCGATTGGTAGACCCATTCCACCACATCTTCTTTTCCATTTTTCAGAGCCTCTTCGACATATATCTTAAAGAGTAGAGGGGCTAAAGAACATCCTTGTCTGAGTCCCTTGGAAACAATAAATTCCTCAGAAGCTTTTCCACCCATTTTAATGTTAGTTTTTTGACTGCGTTAATATAGACTTCATTGATACGACTTTGTTCCATTGCTGGCCATAGCTTGTTCAATGGCACGGTATTATAGGCCTTTTGCAAGTCAATAAATACTAAATGTACTTCTCGCCCTCGCTCGACTCTTTTTTCGATCAAATTTTTTAGTGCAAAAACTCCATCTGTGCAGGATCTGCCGACTCTAAACCCATTCTGCTCCTCCGACTCGTCAAATTCTCTTTCCATTCGAAGTTTTAATATTCGCTCATATACTCTAGCTACCGTGCTCAAAACATTAATGCCCCTATAGTTATTGCAATCTCTACGGTCTCCTTTTTTGAAAATGGATAAAATTGCCGCCTTTTTCCATTCTGACCGAGGGTCAGCACCCTGGAGGCATTTATCAAATATCATTGTTAGCAATTCAATGAGAATTGAAGGACCTGTCTTAATAAGTTCAATATTGATACCTCCAGGTCCGGATGCTTTGCCATTTTTGACTTGTTCTACCGCATCTAACACTTCTTTTATCGTCATATTTGATACATCACTGGAATTGTCTGTGGTGCATTCTGTACTGGTTTCGGCATACTGTGGTCTGTTTTCAGTCAGGAGGTTCTTATAGTGCTGTACCCATTGGGGCATGCTGATTATACTTATACCACCTTTATCAGCATTATTGGATCTAAGAGATTTTATAGACTTCCAGACTTGATCTATGTTTTCACACACTAAAATACAAATATCGGATGCAAATAATTATTTGATACCTCGCGATCATTTTGAAAATATTTTATCGGATTTAATATTGAAATAAACAGGGAACATCGAGATCGCCCAGTTATGGTAATTAATAATAAATCTGTTAGCGACGATGTGTCGGTAATGGCTCTAATCGATGATAATAAAATATATATCGCTCTAAAATCCCCTCAAACACCCGTCGGCTAATAATTACAAAACTCATTAATACGTCCGTTATTTAGGTTCGAAAATCTAATCTCCCTCCAAACGTTTTACAATATATTACAGTTTCGATGTGTGTTTTATTTGGTTTTATCGCTAACACCAACATTAGCAGTTTTAGTGTATATGTATTCGCGTTTGGTGTGAAAATGGACGTTTCATGTTTCTGTAAAATGGCGTCGTTAAATATAATCTGTTGCTAACTGAATAGAAATTATGGCACATAAATATATAGAAAGACTCGTTTGTTGTCGCATGTACTTGTTTTAATATTATCTTTATTGAAACAGCTTTAACGGTGCTTATTTTACCTCCATAAACACTGTCTACTTTATTACAATCTTCTATTCAGGGTGGTTTTTCTACGATGTTCTCTATGGGTATCTCGGAAAATACTGGAGCTAGAGAGTCGGCCAAATAGGAAAAATATTGCAGTTCTGTGAGGTTAAATATATGCGTCTTTCGTATTTTTGAAAACATTTATGACTTACTAGATATTCGGAAAAAATCTGCTACTTTAAGAATGCTTCTTAATTCCATTATAATCTATTTTAGATAAAAAGAATTCAGATAAAAGTTTGAGATAATCACATCTTTAATGAGATTTTGTTCTTTTTTCCAACTGTGTGTAAATTTTGACATATCAAACATATGTTTTATTTTAAATGAATCTATAGTTGGTTATGACTATAAAAAACGCTATTTTTTAAATATTTCCAGCGATATAAGCTCTAATATGTTTTTTCGAAAAATTACTGTGTTATAGCCAATCCTTATCTTTTTTACTAATTTCATTTAGTTGGCATGGTATTCTTGTTCTATTATGATTCATTACTTTTTTTAACTAATTAAAAGACGGATATTTTAGTATATTTTCGAGAAATCAACATTTTTCGGTTGATGTTAGTATGGAGTACTTATGGAAGAAACCCAATCTGATTCAAATCTAGGATGCCACTGTATATAAAGAAGAAAACATTCGACCAATGTGTACTACCAGTCATGACCTAGTCATGCGAAACCTGGACCCTTAAAATGGACATCATAAGGAAGCTGCCGGTCGCACAACGTTCAATGGAACGAAATGTGCTGGGAATAACCAAGAGAGACCGTAAAAGAATAGAGTGGATACGACAAAAGACCCATGTACATAGATGTCATCCACAGATATTAGGAAATTAGCAGGGTAACTTGAGCGCACATAGCCAATAATTAGACAACAATGAGCCCAACTACAAAGAGAGTATGTGAGGGAGGCCACACCATAATCGGAAATGGTTGAATAAGCGGAAAGTGATGATTATGATGATGATGATGACGATGATTTTAGGATATTTTATTAAACGGTTCTTTACAATTTACATTAAACAAATTAAAACTTGACTAATATCACTTTACACTTTATTTTAACAAATGTTCAAAAAATCCGCCATTGTTTACAACGGTACGGGACGTCGGTACGGGACATTCTCCCGTACCGCCTCGCCTCTTCGAATACCTCGTTTTGATTCATAAGCTCTCTTGTAAACCTTGACCTCGACCTTGACAGAGGAAGCCCATGCAACTGGTCCACCTCTTCCTATCCCCCAGTATGCATAATTATGAATAATCTTTAACTTTCCTTTCATTATAATGGGCGTCATAATCAAACTCATGTTGGAGCCACTTGCTCAGGGGCGCAACTAGACATATACTTTATGGGGGCTGAAGTCTTTTGGGGGGCTTAGGTCACTATAAGATAAGATTCATGTGAGGTTAAAACCAATTTTATACGACACGCACGATTAATCTGGGGGGCTAAGCCCCCCTGGCCCCCCCCTAGTTGCGCCTCTGCACTTGCTCCAACGTTGTTCTGCGTGAGTTTCGGAAAAGGCCAATATCGACTCTGAAATTCAGCATAGAATTAGCAGAGCCTTAAGAGCATTCTGGAAATTAAAAGACAGGGTTTTCTACAATCATGACTTGAGTACAAAAACGAAACTTGCAATATAGCGAGCAATAATAATCCCCACCATGTTATATGGAAGCAAAACCTGGGTGCCGTACTGCCGACACATGAACGCATTAAACAAGTTACAACAGAGACACCTTAGACAACTGTTAAGAATCAAATGGTACCACCATGTCTCAAACGTATCGGTCCTTGAAAGAGCTAGCTGCGAGAGCGCTGAAGTCATGATTACTAAATCCCGCCTAAGATGAGCGGGTGACGAATGCAGGATGCAAGAAAACCGTTTACCGAAATCTCTTCTCTACGGTGAGCTTGTAGACGGTAAGAGGAATCCGGATGGACAACTCAACAGGTATAGGTATATTTTCCGTGAAACTTAAAAGGGAATAAGCATGCAGGGTCAGTGAGAGAAAGCATCAACGCCCAATAGAGTGCAATGGAGAAGAACTGTAAACTCAGTTAACAACGACAACAAAAAAGCAGAGAGGCAAGAAACTAACGAGATTTTTGAATGTCCGGAGTACGGAAGAGAGATAACATCACGTATCGGGTTTATCAGTCACACAAAAGCTCACTGAAGCATAACCATCTTATGTAGTAATGGCAGTAGAAGTAGCATTTATTTGAAATACAAAAATTTGCATTCTTATTAGAACTTTTTAATTTTTACTTTAATGTAAATCTTAGCGAGTTCTTGGTAGTAATTAAAGTATTAAACTCCATAATATAGAATTTTTGGCAAAATCAAATTAACTGAGATATAATATATAATGTCGTTAATCAAACCATCATTAAATAAGAATATTTTAAACCCACTTTTCATATTCATATCGGGGTGTATCTAACCTGATGTTGACATATCTATTCTCAAACTTTACAACTTTTAAAATTTAAAAACAGCGCGACCTTTTATCGATCTGTCAAACGCCAAGCACAAAACGCAGTCATCTATACGGGAGATCGCTGGTTTCAGTTAGATAGAGTGAGAGTGAGTGGAAAAAGGAATAGATTGGGACAAATTTGTTCCGTTTTTCGCAATTTGAACTTTTATATCGGCGAAAATTAGTTTGGGACGGTTCGATGATTTGATGAAAGATTAAATTGAAATTGGTTGACCGCTGCCTCGTGACAAGAGTCAGTAATTAAAAAAAAAATCCGTTTTTTCTTTTGGAAAATTGAAATATTGCATTTATTTGAGCTATTAAAACAATTAAACAGAAACAGTTTGTAACACTTTTACTTTCTAAATATTCTCTTAATATAAAAAATGGACTATTGTACCGAATAGTCCATTTAATACTTTTTTGAGTTTTTTTTGAAAGACTATTTTAAATTGAACATTTTAAAGCAAAAAATTGTTGGATGAATTCTTTAAAAAGGGGCAAAAAACGTATTTGGGTTACACTCAATAATATGTAAAATTTTCTATACCGATTCAGTGAAAACGTCAGTGAAAACCGCAGAAAACTCACAACCGCGCGCTGTCAAATATAAGTTGAATGAAAACAAATGAAAACGTCAAATGTCAGCGTAATTCCTACAGATTTCGACAATTTCGTAGTAAAGATGAATCCACAGCGATGCTGCTAGTTGTCATTGTAATTCCCCTAATATAATTTAATTAGAAAACTAAAAATAATTTCAAGGGTATAATTCTGGCACAATAATCTATGTATATTAATTAAAGTTATATAACTATACAAATATTTAGTTTAACGTTTCTATAGGTACCCAAAAAACATTAACAACATTTGGAACTCGAACCGTATTCTATCATATACCGCGTAAATCTGTCATCATCCTGTAAAACTTGGAAAATAAGTTGGTTATAATAATGGTTTTATAATTCGGAAACTCTCTATTTATTTATCTAGCAATGCTAGAACACTCTATTAATTTGAAAGTCGATTAGAGAAAATAGTATGATTCATTGGCAAGCGATGTAAATATTTGTGATCAGGTAAAAATGTGATGTAAGAGGAGGCTTAGCTTGCCGACGCGCGGCAGGTCAGTCAGTAGTAGACGGGACGGCCGGGTGTAAAGTAGTGTTGTGTTGTGTTTTGTTACAGAGCTGACATTTGGAGGTTGCGAGTCTTATGACTAAGGTTAGGTTAGGTATAAAGAATTAGGATATACTTACTATAGGAAATATATATACTTTTAGGATACGAGTCTTATTGACTATTTGGATACGAGTCTTATTGACTATTTGGATGCGAGTCTTATTGGCTATTTGGATACGAGTCTTATTGACTATTAGGGTACGATTCTTATTGACTATTTGGATACGAGACTTATTGACTATTTGGATACGAGTCTTATTGACTATTTGGATACGACTCTCATTGACTATTAAGTATGCGAGTCTTTTTGACTATTAGGGATGCGAATCTGTTTCGCTGCAGATTTGCGTCCGGGGAAAGCCCCTATACTTATTTCAGGTGACACCAGCTAGTTGTTGAAGATTAACCAATAGATCCGAATAATATTTGAATTAGATGGAAGATATGGAATGTGATATGTTGAATAGAATACCAGTGGCTAGGGGGCGGAGTACCCCCGGATGAGTTTACTATTTAACTATCAATTTTATCCAGATCAGTAAATGTTTGTTTTGTTATTTTCATGTACAATGAGAGTCTGCTTGCCAATGACCAACTAAATGGATATTTGAGGTGAATTTGCATTGTGAGACCCGGTTGAGTAAGTCCCAGAAATAAGCGATTTTACAATCGATTTTTGCGGAACACGGTTCGTGATCGCGATAGAATGTAAATTGTTTTGTCTCCCTTTATTTAGATTTTTTCTTTGGTCACGACCCAAAACTTTTGATAATTTCGGATCGGAGACTTTTCCGGAATTATGTCGCCAAGTATTATTTATTCAAATTTATTATATTTTTTTTAATTTATAAATAAAATACAGTGTGTTGCATACAAAAAACTTTATTTTATATAAGGACATGTAGGAAACCGATGTTATGCCACGATCCACGATGGTTTTTGTAGTTCACGCAGCTTTTTAAGTTTTTAATGCCACTTTTTTACAATTATCACTGGTTTGAGTAAATAAAATTTAAATTAAACTCACAACAGCAATAATTACTTTCAAAATGGACTATTTTTTCAATGAGGGCGGTTTAAATTTTGAAAGATTTTATCATTTTTGAAGATTATGACTTTGACAAGAGAAAAGTATTTCTGTTCTTGTTTGCGGTTGTTCTTAGCAACCGCTACAGCAGCGTCCTACAACGTATGCGCTCCAAAACAATTATTATAAGTTTTGGCGGCAAGCCGAGCATTCCAATCTAAACTTGTTTCCTTTATCTATGGTTGTCATAATAGAGCTCTAGCAATCAAAACACGTTGTAAGTCGGTTTTGATTGTGTTGGTTTCACTCTTGGGTTGTTTTTTTCTCTTTTTTTAATACGAATTTGATTTTTTTTGTTCAAACTTTTTTATTTGTATTTTTGTCGATTTTAATCAAACAAGAGTTTGGCAACGCTGGGCTGTACATAACCTTGTACGGTATGATCGCAAAAACGGCGTCCAGTTGACTTGGAAATAAACATCCATGACATTCCCCATACTATAACTTTAGATATAAAATGACAGCTATCTTCATTTCATAGCCAATGTTGACCCCGTTTTTTTATATATTCATCAGTCATATTGTATTTTACTCGCTTTACGAAGTTTATATAATACGGAGTTTCCTCATTACAATGTAGTGAAAATTTCGAAATTTCAATTAATTATTTTCGTAGAAAAGTGGTTCATCCAACAATTATTTTCTTTTAAACTATTCCATAGGGGAACTCGTTTTTAAAATTAAAGAAGCTCGAATTTGTGGAGACCTCTACTGCGCCAGACCTTAAAAAATGAAAATAAAGCAATTTGTTTTCATAAGTTTAAAATCACCGATAAATAGTAGACATAGTCTAAAAATATTGAGAATATCAGAATTACTAATTTTTTTTATATTTTGAAAATGTGATCATATAAGAAAATATTGATTTTCCCAACCCTTTTTTTAGCGATATTAGATGATCGATGATACCTCAGGTGCTATTAAAACCGTACTAGTATAATAAAAACTGTACTGGCGATTAAAACCGTACAGGGTAAAATAGATTATATGTTTATAATATCTGCCCACTGAGTGAGCCATTTTTATTTTTGAAAAAGTAAATTACTCGTCAAAGGATAAATTAATTTCATAGAACAGGATCAACAAAAGGATGATAAGAACTTAATAGAATTTCTTTGATGAAGTATTTTTTTTGTAAAGAAACTAACTTGCTGCTCTAATTTTATTTTTAAATAAGCTACAAACAGAAGAAAAATAGCTTCAATTTAATCCTAATAATAATTAAAAGCTTTTAAAGAAAAGTCCAGACTTAGATGAAACGTGTTATTTCTTTCAAACTGCAAAGTCTGTTAAACAAAATAGACTCTTTAAGAGTCTTAAATATATTTCAAACAAAAAATTTCATTTATGAATGGGCAATTAGCGTTTTTTTTTCAAATACAAATTACAACGGTTGAGGCTGCGCCTCCACAGAAAACTATTTTCGAAACGCAATGGCCGTTAATTGCTGCAAGAAATGCGAAGGAAATTAAATTGGCGTTCTTGCGTCTCGAAAAATTCCGAGAAAATTAATTTTCTAGACCGTGGAAAGTGTCCGGATCTCGCCTCTGTTGTATTTGTTCTAATATCTCTAAATTCCTCTAAAATCCTCTAAAAACACCTTCTTGGAAAAGTTCTATAAACAAGTTTTAATTGTTAATTACTTAGAATACTTAAAATTATATTGAGGTATACAGTATGTCTCTGAAAGGACCTCTTTTGGACCTATGACATATCATATGTCAACTTTTGACATTTTTGCAAATGGTTTTTTTGAAATTATAACATGCGGTTCATAACGACAATTTGACTGCAAATACAAAGTATTCGTACCAAATTATTCGTAAAAAATGCTTTTTTCCAAATATGCTGATGAGCCATCCTTGTTCTATTTCTATTTTTGTTTTAAAAAATATTTAAAATTTTTGAACAAAAAAAATTGCCTGTCAAAAACATGTGTATAGCCTAAACGTCAAAATTAGTGGTTACCACAGCCACTGTGTCATAAAGAGAAAACATATGGCTATCTATTTCAAAAATTAAATTGTTCGAATGTCATATAGTAATGACGTTAGCTGTCATGGAATTGAGCGATTAAAAAATTATCATAAATCATTTTTTTCAAATAGAAACCCACTTTTTTATTTCACTAATGAAAGGGTTTTTCAATTCGTTACTTTTTGACCATACATGTTCCTATACCTAAATATTTTTCTTGATTTTAACCAGTAGCCTGTGACTTTAAACATCTAGTAGATGTGGCCATGTCATATTGTGACACTTTGTTCAAAAAGCAGTATGTTATCGATCATCATTTCCAAGCCAATTTGCACTGATTTTTTTTTGATCAACTATTACATATCACTAAAGAGCGAAAATACGAGATATATTTTTATAA
Organism: Sitophilus oryzae; assembly: GCF_002938485.1. NCBI lineage: Eukaryota > Metazoa > Arthropoda > Insecta > Coleoptera > Curculionidae > Sitophilus > Sitophilus oryzae. Next base: position 2,877,159 of record NW_022146393.1, read on the forward strand.
ATTCACTTTTTAAATCCTTAAGCAGGCAGTATTTATAGTATAGAAAATTCAAATAATTTGTTTTCTGATAGATGGAAATAAATAATTGTCTGACTGTTTGACACTTACTGTCAAAGGAATCTAGATAAAATCTAGAAAAATATACATTTTCAAACTAAATCTTAAATATAGTAGTTTAGGCTTTCGCGGCCATCGTCTCAAGAAATTTGGTTTTTCGGGGTTTTTAGGCCGTCGTCGGTTAGAATTGCTTCCTAACGTTTCGCTAGCACGAGTGGCTAGCATCCTCAGAGTTGTGTTTGATCCGATTTATTGAGTCTAGTGTGAGCAATCGGAGCAAATACACCTCTGAGGATGCTAGCCACTCGTGCTAGCGAAACGTTAGGAAGCAATTCTACATGTATTTTTATTATATTTCAACATGTATATTCAAAAAGTAACGAATTGGAAAACCTTTTCGCTAGTGATATAAAAAAGCGGGTTTCCATTCGAAAAAAAATGATTTATGATAATTTTTTAATCGCTCAATTCCATAACAGCTAACGTCATTACTATATGACATTCGAACAATTTAATTTTTCAAATAGATAACCACATGTCTTCTCCTTATGACACAGTGGCTGTGGTAACCACTAATTTTGACGTGTAGGCTATACACATATTTTTGACAAGCAATTTTTTTCGTCCAAAAATTTTAAATATTTTTTTTCTCAAAAACGGTTAATGTTAGATATAGAGTGTTTAATATCAAAATTCATAAAATTTTACGGAGAATTTAAGTATGCAATAAGAATGGGATCACCCATTTAAAATAAGAAAGTTGCTGTCAACTTCCCATATTTCCGGAAGTGCCGTCATATTGAAAATATTTTTAATCGATAGATCTCGTTGTCAAAACAATGATGTACAAAAAATCATCGATCTAGATATTGTGGTTCTCTAGAAACTTCTAATGCACGCTCAGCCTGGGACACCCTGTATATAAACCCATCCATAGTTAACTTAAAAACTATTAGAAACTTTTTTTAGTTAAATAAATGGATTGGTATGGACGTCATCTGCTTTTTTTTCTGTTATCGTCTGTCGAAATCTTACTTGAGAAAAAAAAACAGAGTATAGTAAATATACTCTAGTACTATTATAAATATACAAAAAATGTGTTACTTGTTGTTGTCATAGTTACCGATCGGCCCTATGGCAGATATCGCAAATTTGTACCGACGAGAATTGGTATCTCTACTGTGCCTTTGTTAACCTCAAGATGGAGATACCGATAGTCGTCGGTACAAATTTGCTATTTTATGTCCTATTAATGACAGCTAAAACTATGATAACAACAATTAACACGACGCTCATTGGACGTACGTACCGATACCGATGGTAACTTACCGATACCGACAGCTATCGGTACGTACGGCCAATGAGCGTCATGTTGATTGTTGTTGTCATAGTTACCGATCGGCCCTTTGGCAGATATAGAAAATTTGTACCGACGACTTTCGGTATCTCTACCGTGAGATTAATAAGGGCACGGTAGAGATACCGATTTTCGTCGGTACAAATTTGCGATATCTGCCATAGGGCCGATCGGTAACTATGACAACAACAATTAACACATTTTTACTATATACAAATACGTATCGAGAACTGTCGTAAGTTACTGATACCGACGATTTTACAGATTCTCTAAAATCATGTTAATTGTTGTTGTCATAGTTACCGATCGGCCCTATGGCAGATATCGCAAATTTGTCTCTACCGTGCCCTTGTTAAGCTCACGGTAGAGATACCGAAAGTTGTCGGTACAAATTTGCTATATGTCCTATTAATGACAGCTAAAACTATGACAACAACAATCAACACGACGCTCATTGGCCGTACGTACCGAATAGCGCCCCTGGGAGACGTACTTGCAGTATTTAAGTAAAGTACTAGTATGTTAAGTTAAATTTGTACTAAAAGCTATTGTTACCATTGGAAAAATAAATTTGGATTGGTTAGTTAATAATCTATATAAAACTCTAAAACTTTTCACCTAAACTATTGCTTTTCACGCGTTCATAGACATGTCTAAAAATTGTATTTCCCGTTATATACCCAGAGAAGTCAGATGTTAAACCGGAGACCCGGAAATCGTTTCAAAAACTCTTAGCGTCCAGGCAAAACCCTGAGGATTGGTAATCCTATTTGATTAATTCTTGAAAATAATTTCCGGTTTTTCTCCACTGGAAGAAAATCTACAAAATAAAAAAAAAATGTTAACACCACTGCGTTGAATCCAAAAATAAATAAATGAATATGTGCCATAGGTATGGACATTATTTCATTATGTTGAATATTATAAAAGGTATATCAGGTATATAAATATAGAAATTATGAGTAACAATATTAATATTATTAAAAATTAACGAAACAATTTCAACATGTTTTATTTAACGTATAAGTCAGGGAAATATTAGCAGAACCCATATTTTAAAAAGTTAAATATTTTCTACCCAATTTTTCATTATTTTTGTTAAAAATAATACAAAAAGTGTTCTTCCATCCGATGTAATGTTCTGTACGTGTCTTTTAATCCATGTTTATATTACGTCAGTCTCTACAGAACAAATCGTTTTTGGCCCGGACAATGTCCGATCATCCACTTACACACAGCCACAAAAAATAGACAAAAACAAGTTTTTAAACCCGTTTTTGGAAGGACAGGCGTGTGTTGCAAATCCAGAATTAAAAAAAAACGGTTCTCCACTCTAACGAATTTTATCATCACAGAATTATCTTACCAGAAATAAGATGTACAAGACAAAAATAGAATTATACTCTACTAGTGTTAGAAAGGAACAGAACAAATATATGGGTGATTATCAGTCACTCAAGATTTTTTTTTTTAATTTTCCATTTATATCTGAAGATACAGATGCTCTGTATACGAATACACCTTATGGTATTATAATTACTATTTTTATCTAAGAAGTGATTAATAAATTTATGTTGGCCCGTTATGTTGATAATAACTAGTAGACAGGAAAGACATTCTAATAAATAAAATAATAGGGTGTCCCAGGCTGAGCGTGCATTAGAAGTTTATGAAGAACTACAATATCTATCGTCATTGTTTTACAACGAAATCTATCGATTAAAAATATTTTCAACATGGCGGCACTTCCGGAAATACCGGAAGTCGATAGCAACTGTCTTATTTTAAATGGGTGCCCCAATTTTTTATTACATACTTAAATTCTCTGTAAAATTATACGAATTATGATGTAAACACCCTCTACCTAACATTATCCGCTTTTGAGAAAACAATAATTTAAAATTTTTGAACGAAAAAAACTGCCTGTCAAAAAAAATGTCTAGCCTAAGCCCGCGGTTACATTGGACGCGGGTCCGTGCGTTTTTTTAAACGTGCGAGCTCTGACGGAATTTACTTGCGCGACTATTTTATTTTAGTGGTTACATTAGAGGCGCGTTCATGGTGTCGTGTGTTGTGTCGAGTTCGTCAAAACGGACGTCACTACTTTGATGCTGTCTGAGGATTTAATGTTAAAATAACTACTTATGAACAGAAGAAAATGTTAGGTAAATGATTTATATGCAAGAAAAGGCGAAGAAAATGAATATGTAAAATATTTGGTGGATTAAAACAGGAACCGGCCCAATTTTTTGAATATTTTAGAATGTTTCTAGCAACATTAATATATCTAAAATAAAAATAAACCTGGTATTCAAAAATATTCAAATTTTTCGGGAATGTATTTGGCCTAGAATATAAAAATTCGAACGCTCTGACGACCAACGGAAATTGGCGTACGTGCACGGACGCGCAAACTCCGATGCAATGTAACCGCCTGCGTAGATACCATTTGTTTGTTTTTTGCTGCGTGCACGTCCGAGCACGTACGACCAAAAAAACGCACGGACACGCATCCAATGTAACCACGGGCTAAAAGTCAAATTTAGTGATTACCATAGCCATTGTTACATAAAGAGAAGACATGTGGCTATCTATTTCAAAAATTAAATTGTTCGAAGATCATATATTAATGGCGGTAGCTGTCATATAATTGAGCAATTAAAAAATAATCATAAATCATTTTTTTCAAACGTGAACCCCCCTTTTTATTTCACTAGTGAAAAGATTTTTGAATTCATTACTTTTTGACTATACATGTTCCTATACCTAAAACAAATGGTTTTTAAGTTATTTTAGATTTAGTTTTAAAACGTATATTTTTCATGATTTTGATCTGGCTTCCTTTCACATTAAGTGTTAAACAATCAGACAATTTATTTCCATCTGTCAGAAAACTAATTATATTTCAATTTCTTGTATTATAAATACTGCCTGCCCCCTTAAGAGTTTAAAAAGTGTATTTGTAAAAATATATCTCATATTTTTGCTTTTTAGTGATATCTAATAGTTGATGTTATTAATAATATACCGTATGATTGAAAACGTCTCAAAGTTGCCTTGGAATGATGATGATGACATACTGCTTTCTCATGATACAAAGAATACAAGGTATGATATTGCGCAGGTTGGTCATTACGTCACAGGTGATAAACGGCACCATTGGTCGGCAAGCTCCGCGCGCCAATTTCAAATTGTCAAACAAATGACACAAAAAATGTGAAAATAATTTTTCAAATGTCAAGCTCGATGATTTGACATAACTTTTGGGGTTATGTCCTAATTCTTCCCTATTCTTTTTTTATTAGTGGTGGTCTTTTTTTATTAGTGGCAATTGAACAATATGGATATTTTTTTGTATGGCGTATGACGTCACAAGTGGTATGCGCAAACCTAACGAAATTGGAACCGCTATCGATCATACCTTGTTTTCTTTGTACCATGCTGCTTTCTGAACAAAATGTCACAATATGACATAGCCAGATTTATTAATTTTCATCACTAGACGCTTGACGTTTATATAGGCTACTAGTTTAAATCAAGAAAAATGTACTCTTTAAAACTAAATCTTAAATAACTTAAAAACAATTTATTTTGGGTATAGGAACATGTGTAATCAAAAAGTATTGAATCGAAAAACTTTTTACTAGTGAAATAAAAAAAGAAAGTTTCCATTTGAAAAAAGTGATTTATGATAATTTTTTAACCGCTCAAGTCCATGACAGCTACCGCCATTATTATATGACATTCGAACAAATTAATTTTTAAAATAGATAGCCACATGTCTTCTCTTTATGTCACAGTGGCTGTGGTGATGTGGTGATCACTAAATTTGACGTTTAACCTATACACATTTTTTTGACAGGCATTTTTTTTCGTCAAAAATTTTAAATATTTTTCTTCTTAAAAACGGTTAATGTTAGATATAGAGTGTTTAATATCAAAATTCATGAAATTTTACAGATAATTTAATTATGCAATAAAAATCGGGTGTACCCATTTAAAATAAGAAAGTTGCTGTCAACTTCCGTTATTTCCGGATTGCCGCCATATTGAAAATATTTTTAATCGATAGATTTCGTTGTGAAACAATGATGTGCGAAAAATCTCCGATCTAGATATTGTAGTTCTCTGCAAACTTCTAATTCACGTTCAGCCTGGAAAACCCTAGTTGAAGAATATAGGCAGATATATAACATATATAGGGAAATTAAAACAACTTTGGGTGCACGTCATCAATGACACAATGCGTCGTCTTATGGAGTTCGCTGGTTGTCGTATTAAGATGTGCAATCAAAGTTATTTTAATTTCCCTATATTTGAGACAAATAATACACAGCTCGGGACCTATACTGCCAGAAATCAATAGAAAAATTAAGTTAGCATGGAGTACTTATGGAAGATATTCAATCATATTTAAATCTAGAATGCCACTTTAAAAGAAGAAAACATTCGACGAATGTGTACTACCAGTCATGACCTATGTATGCGAAACTTAGACACTTAAAATAGACATTATAAGGGAACTGCAGGTCGCACAATGCTCAATGGAACGAAATATGCTGGGAATAATAAAAATGACTACTAGTACATGTCATCCACAGAATCAAATCCCTCAACTGGCAAATGGGCAAGACACCTGATAAGAAAAACCAATGCACCACAAACATTACAGCATGGTACCCACGAGGAATTAAGAGACATAGAAATAGACGGGGACCACGATATTAGGAAATTAGCAGGGATAACTTGGGCCCGCATAGCCAGCAATAGACAACAATGGGCCCAACTACAAAGAGAGACCTAAATATGCGACGGAGGCTACACCATATTTGGAAATGAAAGAATAAGCTGAGAATGATGATGATGATGAGGGCTCCTGATGACACGTTCAATCGATATATCTGGAGATCTAGTAGACCTCTTGTAGGTATATCCTCTGATATTTTAATTACTATTTCTGTCTAAGTTAATAAATTTATTGTTGTCCAATATGTGGTTAAGATATGAAATATGTGGTATTCTGGGTAGAGTAATGCCTCTGATAAATATAAAGACATAAATAACTTGTATATCCTCCGGTATACAAGTAAGACATAACCCCTTGTATACCCTCCGGTATTTTATAATTGATTTCTGCTTGACAAATAATTAAGAAATTTATTTTTGTCCAATATGGTTGTTATGAAGTAAAATATGCGGTCTTATGAGTACACCAGTGGTTGTGATGAGACGTTCAATCGACATTTATACAGGGTGGTCCGAACTGTATTCCGGAAACTTTGGCAGCATATTCTCAAGATAAAAATAAGTAAAAAAGTTCGTATAAATGTATGTCCTAAAATGATTACTTTCGGAGATACAGGGTGTAGAAGTTTCATTTTTATTTCGGTTTTTTCTAAATAATTTCTGAAATAACGTCAATATTTGGATGAAAATTAGTGTCTGGTAGTTTTTTGAGAAATTGATTTTGGTGTCAATATGACTCCTACTAGTAGAGGGCGCCACCTACATGTGTTTTAACTGTTTTGAAGCGTAATAACTTTTTGTCCGTACCTGTATAAAACTATTGAGCGAAAAAATATACATCTCTCTGACTTTTTACGTAAAAAATATCTCTTTGTAAAAATCGCTACGAACAACCGTTCTTAAGATATTTAGCATGGAAATAGACAATACATGTCATTATTCAAGAAAAATAAACACGTTGAGTAGATAGTTATCTCGCTGAAATAATAAATATAGGAAATTTTTATTTTTTTAAAATTAATCATAATTTTTTTGCAAAAAGTGATGATAAAACAGTTTCTGTTGAACTTTTAGTATAAAAACATTTCAAATTTATGATTTCAATCTAATAACTGTTTAGTCAACATGTTTAATTTATGTCATTGTTGACAGGTATTGATAATTTCAATTCCAAATATCTCGAAAACCATTACTCGTAGCGATTTTTACCAAGAGACGACCAACCAAACCAAAAACGTCGTAAATGTATATTTTTTTACTTAGTAGTTTTATACAGGCACGGACGAAAAGTAATTACTCTTCAAACCAGTTAAATAATATGTAGGTACACTCTACTAGTAAGAGTCATAATGACATCAAAATCAAATTTTCCATGTCAAAAAACTCCAAGACACCAATTTTCATCCAAATATTGACGTTACTTCAGAAATTATTTGGAAAAAATCGAAATAAAAATGAAATTTCTACACCCTGTATCTCCGAAACTAAGCATTTTAGGACGTACATTTATACGAACTTTTTACTTATTTTTATCTGCAGAATATGCAGCCGAAGTTTCCGGAATACAATTCGGACAACCCTACATGTGTTTTAACTGTTTTGAAGCGTAATAACTTTTTGTCCGTACCTGTATAAAACTACTGAGCGAAAAAATATATATCTCTGCGACTTTTTACGCAAAAAATATCTCTTTGTAAAAATCGCTATAAATTTATTATTTCACTGAAATAACTATCTACTCAACGTGTTTATTTTTCGTCAATAATGACATGTATTGATTATTTCCATTCTAAGTATCTTGAGAACGGTTGCTCTTAGCGATTTTTACAAAGAGATATTTTTTCGCTCTGCAGTTTTATACAGTTACTGACAAAAAGTTATTACTCTTCAAAACAGTTAAAACATATATAGGTGGCGCCCTCTACCAGTAGGAGTCATAATGACATCAAAATCAAATTTCTCATGTCAAAAAACTTCTAGACACCAATTTTCATCCAAATATTGACGTTACTTCAGAAATTATTTGGAAAAAATCAAAATGAAACTTCTACAGCCTGTATCTATGAAACTAAGCACTTTAGGAAATACACTTATACGAAGTTTTTGACTTATTTTTATCTGCAGAATATGCTGTCGAAGTTTCCGGAATACAGCTCGGACCACCCTGTATATGACCTCTTGGACATCCACTGGTATTTTACTTATTATTTATGTCTAAAATTATTTTATTGCTTATATACAGATATACGAAAAATTTAACTTTTCGTATAAAAATTTCGTTTCTTTAAAAATTTTAAGCTTCCTACTGTTATTATCCTGATTTTTATCAATATATTTAAGATATTCGAAATCTTAGACGTTATGAAGCTGTCAAATGCCAACGGTATCGGTAAATATTTAATCTTACCAATATCCGTTAACTCGTCTCCGCTCTCCTGACGTGGCTCAATATTTCGGTTCTCCTTTTGCCATATTTTGTAAGTTTATTTTCTGTTTGATTTATATTCTGATACGGCAACTTTTCCAGGCTACACTACGAGAGAGTTAGGAGAAATAAAAAAATGCTAGGTACTCTTAAATTCTATTCTGCGCAAAATTATTTTATTCGGTGATAAAAACGAAAAATATGAACCAGGTTTACAAGGTGTTTCGGTGCATATCGAATTATAAAGATTAATTAAAGATCAACCCAAACAAACATAACTTTTTATAATTTGCAGTTTTTCATTATTTTTGAAAGCTGAAAATTTTACAAAACAGCAGTTATATGGCAAGACATATTTTTATTATAAAGATTATTTTTCAGAGAAAAAATTTTTGATGGGGTTTCAAAAATGTATGCAACATATATGAAACAGTAATAAGCACAAAATTACATGGTAATTTTGTTAATACAGAGTACAAAAACAGCTTAATCACCTATGACGTCACGATACCAACGAAATTCAGCTAGGTATTTCAAAGGTATTACGGGGAACCTCGAGGAAACTTCGGGGAATTTCGCGAAATTTTTTTCCCGAAAAGGGAATTTCAGTGTTCAGAAGTTCAGAAAGATAATAAAAATGTATTACTTCACTTTTTTAAAGGCACGCCCTGTATATTTTACGCTTTTTGAAAGATCTTTTTCTTCCTATATAAAATATACGTATGTAGTTTGTGTATAGTATATATTTTTTCTACATTCTTTCATTTCTAAAATTAAATATATTGTACCTACCATTTGACTAATCATGTAATTGAAAATAAAATATTATGTGATACATCTACAGTATTTTGAACTTGTATATAAATTGTATTATAATTTAGTTAAACTCATTTCTAGAACCAGGACATAAGTTCAAATCCCCAATCATATACACTACACCAATTCATTAGCAAATACGAAAGTTACCCCTTTTCCAATATTATTAACGAAAATAACTTTAGGTTACTATTAACTCCGCTAAAATGAAATGAGTTGATAACTTTTGCCTTTAATATAATGTCATTTTCGAATAATTGCCTTATTTAAGTTATGTTAAAGCAGTTGTTCGACATGAACAGGATACTTTTTTAATAAAGAACATAAAAACGGAAATAAGAAAATATCGTATATAAAAGAATGTGTAGAAATACTTTTTTTCTTTAAGTTTTTTTTAATTTTCAAATGTCAGAAAAAACAGGAAATTAATTTAAACGATAATGGTATTGGAGAAAATATTTTTATTTTTTTTTTGTCTACAGAAAAGTTTAAATTAAATGAAGAGATTCAGAAATCGTTTATAAAATATCTGTTGTGAACTGTGTTCTGACTAATGACGTGATTAATAATTATATATTTGTGCAATGGTCGTTAAAAAGAAAAATCAATGTTCTATAGGTCCACCGAATCAACTTCAATCTTGTCAAAAACGCCAAGTGGAAATTGATTATTTTGGTTATCACTTTGAAAAAAAAAGATTAAAGAATGGGTATATTGCTATCAATGCATGAGATATTATCCATTCCAGATTATAAAGGTATCATCAACATATCGAAGCCAGATTTTGGGTTTAACGATAGACAGTCGGATTCCTTTCTCAATCATCTTAATAAGTAATAGAGGTATTTATAGTTAAAACATTATGTCATAGGGAAATCACGATACCGGGTGCGTATCAAAAGTGGCACCCCTCTAACTTTTTTATTTTTTCAAATAACAAAACGAGATTTGGTATGCACAAAGCACCCCACTTTAGAACTTTTTCTTCAATGGCCAGAAACGGGAGTAAAAGACTAACCGTGCGAACAAACACTAGAGGCGCCACTGGTCATCAAATGGTGTAAAAATTGCGAAAATTAAATCATCTAATTTTGACACATGGGGTTGCGGTTAACTTTTTTAGTTTTAATTCAATTTTCATTGTTTTCAAACTGTATTATTAGATTTTGTTGTATTTTGTAAATGTATAAATGTTTTCTTAGTATAAAGTTGTATTTTATTAATTTAAATGATATTATGTACCTATTTAAAATTAAAATATTATGACATATATGTCAATTGCCGCCTAAAATGTCGTCTTGATAACAAAAAGTTAATTATTGTCAGAGATAGTTAAAATATTAAAATTCACGAGTTATAATTAGTAATTCTATTATATTTTATATTATTTCAAAAACAAAAACATAATGGTAAAACGTAATTTTAATATGCAAGTTCAAAACAAAAAGTGCTGTTGTATTTTTGTATTCAATTGTTTTTCATCATTTCCTGTTTCACCGGAAATGACTACAACTTTTGATTTTTAAATGACACCCTCGATATTATTTACTTTGTGCGATAGAAAATGACACTCTCAATAGAATGACATACAGGGTGTCCCACTTAAGATGGATACAAGCCAATATCTTGGTTGTTTGTTGAGCGATCTTTTTCATTTTTGGCAGGAGGCTGTATGGCTATAAGACGTAGATTTTGCCCAGGGTAAGAAATGCGATACCTCATAGACGTACGTTTTAATGGGGTTTGATATTTTTCGAGTGAACACGGAAAAAAAGCTAAACTGGCTTAAAGATTATTAATCTTGAACCAACGATATGCTAGTTTCCCTATTCTGCAAATCTAGTTATACTTCTTTTCAAGAAAACCTTAACCTGAGAAGCTAAGAAAATTTATCTTTTATTTAAGATTTACCTAGTATTGAAATTAAGATTGTGACAAAACTTTCAAGATTTGTCCGTTAACATGGTAGTGTGGCCTTTATATAATTATAATTAAAATCATTTACTGAGCGGTAGGCAGAACTTGGATAATGAGAACACCGACTTTTCAGAGCGTAAATATATATATCGTTTACATATAAAAAACAAAATATATCCAGCTAAAAATAGAAATTCAGGCATCGCACTTTTATGGTAAGGGTTCTTTCTAAATTCAGTTACTATAAACTCTATTGCCACTTACCTTATTACGTCAACATCCGTCAGCATTTCATCAACAACAAGAACCTGTCGAAGACTTCATTGATCTCCATGTAGATCTTCCACTTCGGTCTTGAATTCATTCTTTACATTAAACCACTCGACCGGTTATCACAGTGTTCTTTTAGATAGTTTAATATTTTAGTGAAAAGGTGAGAGTAAAAAAATAAAATGCCGATTTTTCACAACACCTAACTATATTTAATATAAAAAAATAAATAAATGAAAATAAAGAAAAAGATTTAACAAGACATTTATAATTAATGAAATAAAAAAAAGGAACGAAATTTAATCAAAAATAACTAATAAATGATATTAAAATTCAGAAGTGATAAAGTTAAAAATACAAAATATTCTTCTTATTAGTCTAATCTAAATTATCTAAAATTAGCATACATTTAAAATCTCTCTTAGAATTTTCGTTGCCAGAAAATTAATAATTGGATTTAAATTAGAATTTAATAAAAAGAACAATTGCAAAATAATCATTTGTGTGATGACATCTAACTTTTACTAAAGCCTTTAGAACAAACAGAAAGTCTTAAATCGTTAATAAAAAAAATATTAAAGAAAATCTAAAACAACAAATTAAAAATCTTTATACATGAAATGTTTAAAATTTCCTAACTTGAGAATTGAATATTTAAGAAAATCTTTAAATAGAAAACTTACTAAAATTATTAAAAAGAAACCACTGGATAATATAAGATCTACACGGAGAAAATTCGACCGTCTAATTTAAAAGTCAGTACCGAACTGATCCAAAAAACTATATTCCTAAATCTCGAAATCTTTAAAATGGGCGGGTAAAAAGAATAGGGAACCACCAAAAGCCGAGCCATTCTCAAATCCTGTTCGGGTTCGCTTTTCAGGAACCGTCTGATAGGTCTGAGAAAACCTCAACTACCCTGTCGTTCCCGGTCTAGTTCGCCTTACTTGTCACAGATGTCGTTACTATGACCATTTCTACGTTATGTTCCAAATTATTACTAATATCCGTGTAAATATTATAATTACCGTAAATACAATTACACATGATTAAATCTAACCCTAAATAAAGTATATTTTAAGGTCTGTCCTTAAAAAAAACCAAACAAATCACATTTATAATTTGATTTCATTAGATTCGGCTGTTTTATCTTATAAGTTTATTTATTTCACATACTTTTGGATATTTTGGATAAAAAAGGAGGACAGTCCTTAACTTTCAGAATATCATTACGTGAACTTTACTTTAATATTTAAATTAACAATTATACTTGTTTTTATCCAAAATCTGTTTGTATTAGCCTGTGGGAGGTCTATCGTGAGAAGAGTGTCGTCTTAGGAGTTTTATTGCTTTCTAGGGGTTTTGCTTATATAATCTCGAAGTTAAAATTTAGGGTTTTACAGCCTTAATGACTGATGCTAGTCGTTTCTAGCTGTTTCAAAGCAAGTATTATATTAATTTATGGACGTGGGATTTTACACCCAACAGAAAAATATTTAGTTTTTCCCAGAGAAACGGGTCCTTCATTCTAAACAGTTTTTACGATCTTCTGAAAAAAAACAATTTAAGGGCGGAAACACATGATACACTTATAACAAGCTAGGTTTGTTGTCTGCTCTAAAATATTCCATTACAAGATTATAACTACACTCCAGACAATTCTAGATAAAATCTTGTTTCGAGTACTACTTATACTTATTTGTAAATTAGCAAATTATTGCATTAAGTATAAAAATTCTTTGTGTACATGTAATAATTACTTTATTCAAGTGTAATATCACCTACTATAAAATAAAGCCTCTTCTTACTTTTAGGTTAGTTACTAGACGCGCCGACTAGGTAGTTTATAAAATTATTAAGTTTTTTTGTTATCGTTTGTGCTTGTGATATGTGAAAATGGAGGACCTTCTTCAGTCATGGGAGATGACGATTTGATCCCAAAATTTCAAGGTAAGTTTAGCAATAATCCTACATTATTTGATGACATTGGTTGGAGGTAAGGGGGAAATTTTTAGCATGTCCCAACTCTATTATATTCATGTATGTTACCCGGCAAACCCGATTTTAGGATAAACTAGTTTTTCTTAGGACGAATATTAACCGGGATTGAAAAACTATATAGTTCTCACAAAATTCGGTAACGTGTACCCTACGCTTTCGGAGGTTCGGGTTCGATCTTGTTAGAAACTCTTGTTTTGGTAAAATCTTTTCTTAATTTCCATTTACAATAGCTATGGAATTTTGAAATATCACCAGAATAACCCCGGATATGGTTAATACTTTTTAAATTAGATTAGCCAAACATCACCTACCAAATTATATACTTTTCGTAATAAGAAAATACAATAAAACTGTGTAATTTCTCAATATCGGTAGATATTGGACAGCGGCATCGCTAATTTAAAACAAGGGACAGTAATAAATTGTTGTTAAAACATAATTGAATCATTCCAAACGCGTACATACCTAGTTTACCACCAGTGTATAAGAAATAATGCATATTAAAATGTAGTCCCCCTAACCTCAAACCAATGTCATCAAATAATGTAGGATTATTGCTAAAATTACCTTGAAATTTTGGGATAAAATGCGTCATCTCCCATGCCTGAAGAAGGTCCTCCATTTTAACATATCACAAGCACAAACGATAACAAAAAAACTTTATATAAAGTACCGGGCGCGTCTCGTGTCGCAGAAGAGAAACAGAAACCCAATGAAATGAAGATAGGAATCAGGAATGTACTGTTGCGTTGTTGCTGTTGGGGATGGTCACTTAATATTAGAATAGTAACTCTTGGAAATGGGGTGTTATTCTCGCGGCGAGAATAATATAGTTATTTAAAGTCTTAATGCACCGATTTCAAGTAAAAGTTTTAAAAAAGTTTAGAATACTACTTATTATTATATAAAAGCATTTATACTTTATTTAATAATAGTTTCTTCGTTGCTAAAGGATTTACTCACTTGATAGTAATATCAGTTTTTCTTAAATATAAGTCATTTTATTCTTTCTTTTAGATTCAAAATTACTTAAAGTGACTATAACTATATATAAAAACCAAGTGTAAAAGTAAAAGAGTTCCAAATATTTGTTGTACTCATGGAAAGAATACTATCCTTAAAGAAAGTGTAAAATTTTAAGTGTATGATTGTTCTTGAATATAGAAATGATTTTTTTCCGTGAAGGGTAAACTACTCTTAGGGCAATATTTATTTCAAATCTGATAAATTATATTGAATCCTCCTTACCCAAGATTCTTAAGTTCTAATTTTGATAAATATTGATTAAATTAATAACACAGGGTGTGTTATTAAAATAAGATACACCCTGTATCAATATTTATAAAAATTAGAACTTAAATATCTTAGGTAAGGAAGATCCAATATAATTTATCAGATTTGAAATAAATACTGTCCTAAGGGTAGTTTTCTCTTATCACGAAAAATATCAAACCCCATTAAAACGTACGTCTATGAGGTATTGCATTTCTTACCCTGGGCAAAATGTACCTCTTATATACAGCCTCCTGCCAAAAATTAAAAAGATCGCTCAACAAACAATCAACATATTGGCTTGTATCCATCTTAAGTGGGACACCCTGTATATTATATGTCAACTTTTGACATTTTTAGTTAAAAATAAATCGTATTTTAAATTTCAATCTAGAGTGCCATGACTGCATTAAAAACACTAATTTTTAATCAAGGAGCCTTGGAAAAACTGATTTGACTGTCTAATTTTTTCAAGTCTTGACCTGGGGAGCCATTCTATACCATCGTCGATATCGGTAAGTTACCGACGATTGTCGATGCCTTGTACAGAATAATCTATTGAATAATCAATTCGTGTACAGAATAGGCGCTATTCTGTACACGGCATCGACAATCGTCGGTAACGGTAAGTATTGTTGAATTGTAAGACAGCACCCCCTAGCGTCAACATTCAAAAGCTTATTAATATTCTTCATACTGTATAATATAGGGTAATAAACGCTCTTTTAAACGACCTCCGTTTGTTGAATTGCGTTCATACAGTCCGGAGTTATTAATATTTAAATAAAAATAGATCTAACCTTCCCCTACCACTTTATTTTGGCAGATACTGGAAAAAGGTTTTAACAAAAACATTCAGAATTTAGTGAAGATTATGAAACTATCATTTATAGTACCCGGCCTAATATCTGGGCAAAATTGTGTAAAAACTTCAGTTAACAGTTGTGCTCTCTAGCGGCCGTTCTACAAACTTGAAAATAATTTCCAGCAATTTCTCATTGCCTCTTTAGTTATAAATATGTTTTTCCGCAGTCCCTACGGCTAATGCTTTCCGAGATACAGCCGAGAGCTATTATTAGGGGCACACCCTATACATATTCGCTATTCGCTGTAAGCAATTTGCATAGTAAATTTCATCAATTTTATTTGAGAATTGAATTTATGGCGCGTTTCTGTCACGTCATTGGCGCTCTGGGATTGGTATTACCGTTCGAGTTTTAATCTAAACATTATTAGATCGAATCGGTAATATTAAGTTTACTCCGCTCCGGTTGCAACGCTACAACCTGTGTGCCTGTAAACGAACTGTGTGTGCAACGATTTCAATTACAACTTTATCTATTTAATTGGCAACATGTATGCACGCCCTGTGGCGCCGGAATTTGCAAAATAATCAGATCTTATTCGCCGTGTATCCTCGGCCACCTATTTGTTTGTGGTTGAGTCCGCGAGCTAAAGTGGCTTTTAAAAATTAATGTAATTTTTTCTTGTTAGCGTAATTTTACCTCGTATTTTGAGATTGGTTGTGCTCTGGCGGTAGAATGCTTATCATATGTTATTTTTTCTGGCTTTGTTCAATCAGTTTGAATTTCAGTTTGAATATGAGACTATTTTCAAAAAAAAATATATTTCCTGTGAGTTTTTACTTATAATAGTGATTGGGAATGAGATAAAACATTGATGAATCTAGTGTTTCGAAATTGATTTGCGACATTGGGGAGAAGATACAATAGTCACTTAAAGTTTTTAGAATGAGATGTTAAACTATTTATATTACTTTAACTTAGTGCCCAGAAATACCTCTATGATAGTAAAAGTATGTAAAAATATGTAATAATAAATAAATCTGGTATAATACTATAGCAAGTTTCCTGAGGAAATGTTTTTATGATTTCGTAAAGAGAAATTGAATCTTCAGGTTAATGATGAAAATCTCCGTGCCAAGCAATCTACTAAGTTGGTAAACCTATAATCAAACGTACATCTTCGCGATAAACAATTTGCATAGTAAATTTTATCAATTTTATTTGACGATTGATTCTACGGCGCGTTTCTGTCACGCCATTGGCGCTCTGGGATTGGTATTACCGTTCGAGTTTTAATCTAAACATTATTAGATCAAATCGGTAATATTAAAGTTTACCCCGGTTGCAACGCTACACGTGTTTGTCTGTAAGCAAACTGTGTGCGCAACGATCTCAATAATTACAACTTTATCCATTTAATTGGCAACATGTGTGTACGCCCTGTGGTGCCGGAATTTGCAAAATAATTAGATTTTAAAGATACACGGCGACCTATTTGTTTGTAGCTGAGTCGGCGAGCAAAGTGGCTTTTAGAAATTAACGTAATTCTTTCTTGTTAGTGCAATTTTACCTCGTATTCAGAAATTTGATTGTGCCTTGGCTGTAGAATGCTTAGCATTACAATAATTCTAAATGTTATTTTTTGGATTTGTTTATTAAGCTAGATGGAAATATATGGCATATAGGCTATAAAAAACAGTTAGAGTTGAATTCAGTGTCTCCAGTTTAACATCTGATTTCTCTGGGTATAACGGGAAATAGTATATATGTACAGGGTGTCATAAAAATAAGTACAAAGATTTTAACTGGTAGTATATAGTTCGATCACAGAAACACGCCCACGAGTTTTTTTTGCAAAAAAAATATTGAAATTTTATATTTTTCTTGACATCTTCCGGAAAATATTGAAAAACTTTTGAGTGCCGTTTGTTCAGTTTTGGGAAATTTGTTTATAGTGCTTGGGGAGAATGCAATATTGCCATCTTCTACATTATCCACATATTACTACAATCCTACGTATTTATAGAGGGCACTAAATTGAAACTAAGTTTTTATACAATGACATAAAAATAATAAAATAAATACACAAATTGTCAGTTAACCTTGAAATTCACTTATTCGCGACATGTTATATGGAGGCGAAACCTGGGTGCCCTACCGCCGACACATGAACGCATTAAAGGATTTCATTAAAGTTGCAACAGAGACATCTTAGAAAACTCTTAAGAATCAATTGGTTCCATCATGTCTCAAACGTATCGGTCCTTGAAAAAGCTAGCTGCGAGAGCGTTGAAGTCATGATTACAAAATCGTGCTTAAGATGGGCGGGTCACGTATGCAGAATGCCTACCGAATAACAAAGTCTCCGCCTAACATTGAAATTCACTTATTATACCAAAGAAAACCGCCTACCAAAATCTCTGCTTTACGGTGAGCTTGTAATAACATCACGTATCGGGTTTTTCAGTGACAGAAAACGCTTTGCCTGACCATTTTCTGATGCGTGTCAAATACTCGTTAGCGATTGCGAATACATAAATTGTCACTTATTCACTAATTCGCGACACATAAGAGAACGGAAAATCTAGAATCTTCTAGAATTGAAAATGATTCTGCATGTGTAGATGTAGAAGCTTCCATAAGATAAAATGATTTCTCTGTTTGAAATTGTATATGATTTAAATAGAAAGAAGTAATGTACTGTATAATCCTTATAAAAAGCAATCTTCACCCTCCCAATTCATAATATAAAAATGTACCATTCAATTTACCGCAAAGCCTTTTGGCAGAGACGAAAATATCAGTTTTAACGCCACATAAAGCAGAGGTTTTAAAAAAGAAAAGCCGAAAGTTTTTCAGAATCGTTCTAGTGTCGAAATATATATAAAAAAGAGTTCTCGTTTTTATATTCTTCGAATTTTTTGCACTTTAGGCTTAGGTGAAACGCCAAAGATGTCATTTTCCAGAGGATTAGATTGTTTCCAAGCGACTTGTTTATAGATATTACGTTACGAAGTGTGAAATCTTTACTTTTGTCGTTTAAAAAGATCCAGCTTTGGTTTTTTTTGTGAGGGTGTATTTACTACTTGATACAAATGAGTTGTAAATTTATTTTTCGTTTTGAGGTTTGTAAAACCTTATTTCTACAATAACCTAGCAAAATATGTGTGGTATATACTTAGGGTCGTTCAACAAAGTTGAAGAGGTAATATTTTGGCCAACTATATAATAAACAATTTAAATGAAATAAAGGAACCTATATGTTGTGTTAAAATTAATTTTTATTATGACTTGCCTCGGATGCGCCCAACAGAAGCAATATTAGGGAAATTTGAGGAGAATAGGTTATGTAAATCAAACGCTAAATTTGTAAACAGCCTTATAAATAAATAAATAAATTACGCTTTAAGGAGGAATCGCACTAGGCGGTCGCGGTCTTGGCCGAGCTAAGCTGAGCTGGCCTCGATCTAAACAAAAATCAGTCGCATTTCGTAGTTACAACAGTTCTGCTCGCGGTCTCTTTTGTTTATATAAAGTGAGTTCTATGGAAGAGGTCTTTTTTTGGCTCTTCTGTTTGAAGAAGATTGTCTTTTCTTTGCTGATTGGCATAGTTTTTATCAACAGGATCGTATAGTTCCATGTATTTTTCAACTAAAACTATAAGTTTTTCGTCTTCCATATTCCACCATGTGCGAAATCACCATGCACGCAAAACAAATAAAATGAAAAACTAAAAACAGTCTCTGGATCTGGATCATACAGGTTAATGTAGGCACGAATGTTGCCGAATATAGACGATAGCATGGTACGCAATCAAAGAAAAACGCGCATTTGGCGTTCCCGACCACGTCTCGATCGCATCGCGGTCTCCCGAGATTCTTTCAAAAAGATCGGAGAAGAGTGTGTTCCGGGCGAGGCTAGCCTCCGAACACCAAGTGCAAATGCACGTGTTATAAAACAAGGAAAATATCTTCACTAAGCGCGACCGCGACTAGTTCGGTCTGCGATGGGACGCGACCGCGACCGCCTAGTGCGTTCCCTCCTTTATTGTATAAAAAGCCAAAATAGCTTCATAGACACAGCATTTACAAAACAAACAAAAGGACAAAAAATATACAAATAACAAAAAATATCATACAATACAAATCATAAAATTCAAAAAAAATTACGTCATTAAAATTACAAATAGAACATACATAGACATTGCAGAACACAAAAAGAGGCGTACCAATAAAATTTTACAATAAGAAAATTGTAAATGGATAAAAAAATGGATTTAAGAGTTATAAAATATTAAATACTAGACTTTTAACCAGTGTGTGAGATGATCAAAATTTTAAAATTCAAAATTGTTCATGATTAAACATCAACAAAAAAGTCGTTTACCGCATATAGGACTCTCTCCAGCAAGTATGATTTCAGAGCTTTGCGAAATGCGGGAAAGAATGAAAACGACTTGATATCCAAAGGCAGATGATTGTACATTTTTTCGCATTGTACAGTATTGACCATTTAACTAGTTTTGATCTAATACTAACTAGTTGGCAGATAAAGATCGTGTTCCGCATTTCTAAGTGGATAGTTGTGAGATGGCCTTTCGGGAATAGCAGATATGTGCTTGCGGATTAAGCAAACGGATTCAAAAATGAATAAAGAAGGAAGAGTCAGTATTTTGAAATTTTTAAAGAAATTCTGTCTACTGTTCGGTCCCAATAAATATCGAACTGCTCTCTTTTGAAGTTTGAAAATACAATCAAATTTTGTTGCGTAGCAAGTACCCCAGAATGGAAGGGCATAACGAAGATGTGACTAATAGTCTATTAGGGCATAATAGGCTATTCGAGAGGTTGATACTTACTTATTTTATTAAATGAAATGAAAGGAGTACTATATATACTCTGTCTCGAATTCACAAGTAAAAAATGGCAGAGAAAGGTCACTGTTCCAAAGAATCCAAATATGCTGTTCTGAACATTAATAAAAGGGGAATAATAATAATACAAATACCTACTGCTCTTATACCAAGGTTTGAAGTTTAACACACTTAAAACATTCATAACTGAAAAGGTTTTGTTAGTTATTTGGTCCCTACCTTCAGGTACTGGGATCTCTGGATTCGAGAGAGTCTCAGCTATAGTTGATATGTTTGGTGCCAATATCTTTAGACTATGAGTTATACCATTCTTTGGTTTTGACTGCTCATTTGTTTGCTAAGACATTCGCCCAGTCACGGTTGGAAAAGGGTCAAGGTCCTTATTGCCACACTAAAACATATTGAACCAAAAATATTGGCACAAATGGACAGTAAACAATTTTATTTAGATTTAATTTTAAACTAAAAATTATTCTCAGCATAAATCGAATCCGTTAAATACATACACAGGCTAAATAATGCCTTTGCCAGATCAAGTAAATAAGGAAAATCTTTAGCACAGAATATTTCAAGAGAAAAATAAAATATATTATTTAATTAACACTAGTCAAACAATGAGAAAATATTTACCTTTAGTTATTAACATTCTTTGTAACAATAAACAAACCAAGATAACATCAATGCGTCTCGAACGGTAGTCTAAAGCTCCGCGCGCACTGAAGGGGTATCGGCGAGAGCGAGCGGCGCGAGCCGCACGACCGGTCGGAAAGTCGATTGTAGCCGCGCACTGGAGTCGCACGATCGACGGTCGAGAGTACGTCACCAGCATAAATTTGAGCATAGACGAGGAGAAGTTTATTCAAATTTAGTCAAATTCGTTCGGCATTTCAAAAAATTATAAAGTATTACATTTAAATCAAATTTCTCATGTAAAAAAACTCCCAGATATCAATTTTTATCCACGGATGGACGTTACTTCAAAAATTATTTGGAAAAAATTGAAATTCCCTTCGAGATGGATTGGAAATGGTAGAGCAGTATAATGGACAGCGGGGTTCCTGGACCTTTCGCCAAGGGATATCTTCCTTTTGAGCCCATTACTTGGTAAAAGTTAAATCAATACTCCTCAAAATTTACAAAAAAGAGTATAAAATGCATTCGGAAGTATAAGAAGAAGATCTATTGAAAATATTTTAAATTAAATTGAACGAACAATAAATTTGTTCGTTATGGAGGGTGGTAATTCTTTCCAACATAGTATACCATTAGAAAACAGTTTGTAGAATTAATTTATTTATTATAATTACGTTAATATGATGCATATTATTAGATCGTAGATTGAGATTTCAAATTTATAGCACAAAAGTTTAAAATAAATTCTGACCTAGATATTATTTAAAATAAAATCTTTCAATTGACTCAATTTTCATTATGAAAATTAGCGCTCATCAGTATTGTTACAATGAATATAATGAGGTTAAATAATTAAAAAAAAACAGAGCCGGACTTGAAATTGGTCTATGTATCTCAGAAACTATTAGCCAATTTGAAAATATAAAAATACTCTCAAATAGCTCTGATAAAGTGCCTATGAAAATATTCTATTAGTTTTTCGATTTTCTGAAACGGAACAACAGGAAAAAATTAAATTCATTTTGCCAACACAATCTTTTTTTTTTAACTTGGCAGTCCTTGAAACTTTTTTGATAGCATGTTTTGGTTTGGTTTGGTTGGTTTGGTTGGCGAACATCCCAAGACGCAATTTTGCTCCAATTTAACCATGTTCGCATCTACTGCGGTTTCCGAGATAACAATGCTCGTATCCCGAATTTGCAGCACGCTGTATAAGCTCAGTAGACTTTAGGATATAGACTAGTTTACACTTCAAAACGATTCATACATAAATTATTGTGCAAGTTAAATAAAAATAAAAACGGTTAAAAAGTTCGGAATTCTCTTGGTATCAACTCCACTTCCTCATCTCCAGGGTTTGTGTTGTGAATTTATATTTCTGTTGTATTTTTATTTTCGGTACATTTTGTTAAACCAAACAAAAATATCAAATATTTTTCTTTAATATCTCAGATACGGAATTTTTCGAAATCTAAAAGCTACAACAAATATCATCCAGCTCATTGTTTTTCAACAAAGTAAAGTCGTATTTTGTACGTATATTCACGTATACCTAAAGTTTTAGCTCTCCTGGAGTGCTCTGTAAACTTAAATAAAAACATCGCGAAAGAACTCTTAGAAAATGTATTATCTCATTAGTTTAAAAGGTATAGAAATGTTTATTTTAAAAAGACATTTCTGGGTTTGTATATTCGAAACCAGACGCAATTGAAACATTCCTTCCAAAAGTATACTAGAGTACATATTTAGTAAAATAAATGTGAAATGTCTGTTTCCAAGAAAGTTTATTCTGTTTTCCTGAAATATGTAATATCTTTAGAAGAAAGTTTCTTTATATAACATGCGGTTTGGAAAGGATTCAAGGAATAATTCTCAGAAAAGTACAACTTTATGTGTTTAGATTTTTGGTTGGGTTATTTAAAAAGTTAAATTGGCATTAAAAATTTAGTTCAAACTTTTTTCTACTTTGAGATAACCCGCCTATTTAAAAATAGACATATTTCTTTATATTCAAAACATTCAGTTTTAAGACACTCTGTATACATAAATAAAATATTGATAAAAAAATTGATTTTTAAAATATTATTCGCAAACTAGGGAGAGGGAAATTAGACGACGAACAGAGATAAATAAGTGTTGAGGAATAGCTTTGAGATTACCGTTCGAGACGCATTGATGTTATTTTGGTTCGTAAGTTTTGTGACAAAGAATGTTATTAAAGGTAAAGTAAATGTTCTCTTATAGCATATATAGGTAAATTTCTGAAATGACAACTTCATTTGACAGTTATCTTTTACTTTGACTGGTGCTCATAAGTAAATACAGGGCCATAAGAAATGAGAAATATTTAAAAATAAATCGGCGATAACTCGGAAACGGGCTAATCAAAAATATCTAAAGTTATTCTTTTGAATGTGGGTTTTAGTGCTCTTCAATAAACCTAAATAGAATTATTCTCTAAAATAATTAGGAAAGCCAATAATTGACCCTATTAAAATTTACATGGGATTTCCTATGTCCCGCTCGACGATGCAACACCCGGTATAGCTTATTTGTCTGTTGTCATATTTTGTGCTAAAGATTTTCCTTATATATTTTGTCTGAGAATTATAACATATATCACGTGTATGTATTTAATAGAATCGATTATGCTGTGAATAATTTCATTTTAAAAGTAATCTAAATACAATCGTTTACTGTCCATTCGTGCCGATGTTTGCGGTTCAGTGCGTTCCTAAAATACACACAACCAAACTTATATGGAATCATCAATTATTATTCATAATTCTTGATACGTATGAAAATGTTGTGTTTATTAATAAAACTCATGAGTCCTTACCAATTACTTTTAATGAAAAACAATCCATATAGCAATAAAAAAGTCAGTTTCCAAAATAAACAAAATGGTATATTTTTGTTTTCTAAAACGAAATTAAGATTTAAATTTTTAATGGCCAAAAAGTAAAAATAAAAAGAAAATTGATAATTTTAATATTCCTTGTTGCCACCACTAGCCCTAATGCAAGCTTCTATCCGCGCTGGCATGCTTCTTATTAAATTATCAATGTTGTCTTGGGATAGGTTTTCCCATTCTACCAATAAGCACCAATAAGCTGTGCAAGATTTCCTGGATTGTTTCGACGAGCTCTAACCCTTCTTTCGTGCTAGTCCCACAAGTGTTCGATAGGATTTAGATCTGGTGAACATGCAGGCCAGTCCAAAACTATGACACCTTCCGTTTCAAGACATTTTCTAGTTACTCTTCTGGTATGGGGAGGTGCACTATCTTACAAGAAGTTAAAATTGTACCCAATTGCAGCTCTCCAAAGACTAACGATTGGTTCTAGCACCAAAAGTTTGTTGAAGTGGTAACCATGGAGTTTTTGCTCCCAGTATAATACCTCCCTAGAACATTAAATTTCCTCCTTTATATCTTGGTACATATTTGGAAGCCTGAAGTCTCGCTCGTCTTCCTGGAGTTTTGAGAACCCGAATTCGATGGTTATCTGATCTTAGGCCAATTCTGGTCTCATCCGAAAAAAGAACATTTTGTCAATTCTCTGTTGTCCAGTTTTGATGTTGAAGGCATTAATTTAGCCGGTCAATTTTATTTTGCCGAGATAACTGTGGGATCCGTAACTCTCTCCTACTGTAAAACCCTCGAGCACGAAGCCTTTTTCTTACGGTTTCAACTGAAACGTTTACACCTGTAGCTGCCCGAAGTTATCTTTGTAGCTCTGGATGAGAAACATTGGGATATATCCTAGCAATTTGGCACACAAGGCGGTCTTATTGTTCAGTTGTGACTCTTTAACGACTTTGTCTGGGCCTATCCTTGTGTGTTCCTAATTCCAAGTACCTTGCATATGTTTTCGAACAACACCCTGGGTAATGCCTACTATCTCTGCCAGGTCTCTTTGGAGCATTTATTGTTCGGCTAGAGCAATAATTCTTCCCCTCTATACATCTGTTAATCCAACTTAAGGCATTTTTAATTTTTTTTGGATCGAATGAAAATTACCGGATAATCATGATTTTACTACTGAACACAAAATTCAAAAGAAAATAAATCGTCGCAGTCATTTATTCGTTATTATCATGTTTATTGACAACAAAAAGCCTTATCTTAAAGTTGTATACCAATTTTTATCCTTGCAAGAAATTTAGTCATAAATAAAAAGTGATTCCATATAAGTTTGGTTGTGTGTATTGCTTCCGTCGGGCGCATCCGAGGTAACTGAAATAAAAATATTTTAACACACAACGTAGGTTCCTTTATTTCATTTAAATTTGTTATAGAGTTGGAAATATTACCTTTTCAACTTTGTTGAACGACCCTGGGTTAGTGTACTACAACTTGCACAGAAATAGTTCCATTTTTCTTTATTTTATTTTAAACGAGCTAAAATACAATAAAAAAGTTAATAATAGACTACGGCCACATTTTTGTAACTCTATATTCTTTGAGTTATTCAAACTATATTTTTTTTCTGTTCTGAGAATGATAAAATATGTCCTAAAAAAAGTTTCCTTTTTATGTTTTCTACATCACAAATCTCTCTAGAGGAATTTTAGCCCCCAGTTTCGATTTCAGGGCTTTTTAAAAGGTGATTTATATAGCCGGTTAGTAAGACGCAAACAGACAGTGTGTCACATTGTTTTTTGCCACTTTGTCACTAAGGTTTTTTTTGAACAGAGGAATCCCTCGGCCTTTGCTGTCGGCTTATGTTCTCTTTTGTGCAATATTTTGAGATTATCCTATAAAAAAGCTACCGAAAAAAAATAAGGATAAATGTTAGGAAGTAAATGCTATTTTAAGTAATACTTATTTTAAATAATAATTATTAATATTCTTTTTTATTAAATAAAAAAAATCTACAAATATATTATTTATGTTCTGGACAAAAAGGTAAAAATGGCCTTAAACAGTATTAGCCGGTCAATATTGTATACACGGTGACAATTTGAAAACGAACAGTATTTAATATTATCTCTACCGATGATAGTATGAAAATTTGGTGAAATACGTCAATTTACATATCAAGGGGAACAATTTTTGAGGCATTTGTTGTCGTGTTACTTTCAACCCTTTGACTCCTAGGGCACCTACCCCTAAAATTTTAAATAGAAAGCCCTGCCCCACACCCCAGCAACCATTATTATAATACAGTTTATATAGAATTCTATAAGAAACACAAAAGTGGTAAAAGAAATAGGAGTTGATATTTAAAATTTTAGGGGTAGGTGCCCTAGGAGTCAAGGAGTTGAAAGTAAAACGACAACAAATGCTTCCAAAATTGTCCCCCTTGATATGTAAATTGACGTGTTTCGCCAAATTTTCATACTATCATCGGCAGAGGCAATATTAAATACTGTTCGTTTTCAAATTGTCACCCTGTATACATACCAACTTTGGTTGGACATTGTTGTTATTGACCGGCGATTGACGTAAAAATTCAAAGGGGTTGGATAATATTGATACTACAGATAAACTATATATTCAAAGACTTTCACCGTGCGTTGACGTTAATGTCTGTACTAATCATGTACTAATGCGGATGGTCCTGACAATATTATAGGCTTGGTGCATTCTCCGCCGGTGCTGCCACAATCGGAGAATATCGTGAAAAATCGGTATATACAAATACACGGGGTTAAATAGCGAGTATACGAAAAATACTGCGTAAACGTCGCGCTGCTAAAGATTTTGGTTTGCGCAAACCAGTTGCGGTGATATCATATCTGTAGACGGTATCAGCGAGTTCAAGCTACAGTTTTGTGACTCCTGTGGGTTTTGTGTTATTATTTATCAGCTCTCAGAAAATGTCTGATATGCGTAACTATTTCAATAAGGAGTTTATGAGGAGTTTCGTTGAAATATATCGATCGTTGCCGTGCCTGTGGAAGATAAAATTGGAAGAGTATTCCTATAGAAACAGAAAAAAAATATGTGTACAAGAAAATGGTTTTCTATTTAAAAGCCAGTTTTTACCCCACTTTGATCCATATCGTTTATTTTGTTGTTTTTTCTTTAACAATAAGTAATACAAAAACAATAATTCGTCACTTGACATTTCCACGAACGGAACCACAAATTCAGAATAAAAATAATGATGAACGTACGCTCTTACTTGCATCGTGTGGATACCGCACAGTGTTCCTTCAAGTTTGCGCAAACTATATCGTGCAGGCAAGTCGCTACCGTATAGCCGCCGCTTTAAATATTATGAAAAAGCTACGATTTTCATATTATTTCATTGCGATCGACATAAACGGTAATGGACTGCGTGAAATACTTTGTACCCGGCACTTCTAATTTCTGCCGTTGGAGCGCTGCTGTCGGAATTTTTAAAATGAACTGAAATACACCAAGCCTATAAATAAAGTATTTGTTTTTTTACCTAACGGGTATTCAAGTGTTGTGATTCTCTGTTTTTTATTCTAATAAAAATTTGATTGCTTTGAATGGCTTGATTTTAAAATTGATTCTCAAAGTCAGAGTTGTTGCTGCTGATAGCTGGTGTATTTATGTTGCCAATAACGTTATTGTTTGGACAGTGACTGAGAAAAACCAATAAAAGAGTAACATTTTCAACATTGACCTGAATCGGTATTTACGTTATTGGCCCGTTATACCCGATATATTGTATACCCGATATGATGTATACAGGGTAAACACCCTGTATATATTGTCCGTTTTTGGGTCTATAATTTTTCAAATTATTTTTATCAAAATCTACTGACAAAAAGAAAATTTGGTGATAAAATTTTATCATACCCTTAAAAACCTGCAGGCGTAAATTTAGATGACTTTTGATAAAAGAATTCAATTCGTCTAGTTCCTTATGAAACGAACTCGGTTTAAAAACAGAATATTTGTGAAGTGCGACTTCACTATCTAGTTGCCAACTCTAAGTTTCTTAGACAAACTATTTAAAAACCAGAGGAAAAGAAGAATACTGAAATGTATTTATAAAAGGGAAAATCCATTATTTGAAAACTCTATATTGTGTTAGGAACGGTCAACAATGTCGGAAAAAGAGAAAAAGACATCTAGGAAACAACCGATCACGTATGACACCATTAAGGACAAAAACAAATAAAAACGTCTTTGTTGATATTAAGTTTCGACGTGCTAGAACTAAATATACTCGATCTTTGTGAAAATAATAGTATTACAGCCTTTTCTAACAAAAGAAAATAAAAAGAAACCCTGAGAAAAAAACTCTACTTATTGTATTTCTATACAAATACTATAATAGAATATTCAAACTCGATCTATGATAATTACTTCAATAATGACTGATAAATAATTCAATTTTCATGCTACATTAAATTACATTCTACGAGTTGGCTATCGGCCTGATCCACAGCGACCTTTCCAGATCTATTGTGATCTTCTTCTGATCCTGTAGGTTACATTCTCCAGTCCTATCCTTTTCACAAGTCTAGCAACTTGGAGACTGCCCCCATGTAGCTCTCTGTCAATGGGCTTTCATTGCCTAATACCGAGAACCGCACATTTGCCAGGCTGTCGCACAGACATAAAATGTGTTCTGGCGTTTCTTCTTCAAATTGACAGAACCTGTATATGGTTTCGCCCGTCAATACCATTAGCTTTAGGTGCCTGCTTAGCTTACCTTAGCCCTGTTGGCAGACCCACTACAGTTTTGACTGTCTTTCTGTCTTTGTTTATCAGGTCTATCGCAAATTTTGGCGAAGGTTTTACTATGAACTTTTTTACCTGTATCAGCCCTAGAGAGTTTCTCCACCATTCTAGAGATTTGTTGGCTACCCGTTGTTCCGAAGCCAGTCTCGTGAGTGCTTTTGCAACTCCGCAGAAAGGTTCTGGGCCTATGAATGGAATTGATGAGCCTTGTTTGGCCATTTTATCTGCTTTTTCGTTACCCTTATACCGTGGATTGGTAGGGCACACACACAATCCCACATTAGTCTAGAAATGATCTCTGTGGAACCGAGTGTCTTTAGCGCTGCGGTTGTCTTGTTATTTCTTCTAGGCAATAGTGGATTGCCGTTATTTCCGTCTCGAAAATTGTGATATTTTTAGATAGGCTTACGTGGAAAGATATTCGTGGATTATACGATCGATGACATCCCTCATATAATTTTACATATAAGACAGCGATCTTCAGTTCATAACCATCACTGACACCGTTTTTTTTTTCATCATCATCATCATCATCATTTTCAGGTTATTCAACCATTTCCAATCCCTCCCATATTTAGATACTCTCTATTTAGATCTCTCTATTTTTGTCTATTGTTGGATATGCGGGCCCAAGTTATCCCTGCTAATTTCCTAATATCATGGTCCCATCTCAGGTTTGGTCTTTTTCTAATTCTCGGTAGTAATAGTTAGGTTAGGTTAGGTAGTCCGTTTTTCTTACCAGGTGTCCTGCCCATTGCCACTTGAGGGATTTGACTCTGTGGATGACATCTATTACTTGGATCTTTTGTCGAATTCACTCTATTCTTTTACGGTCTCTCTTGGTTATTTCCAGCATATTTCATTCCATTAAACGTTGTGCGACCTGCAGTTTCCTTATGATGTCCGTTTTAAGTGTCCAGCAGTGGGTTTGTAAGCTCTGTAGCAAGAAATTTCCCGTCTAGCCATGCTATTTGTATGCGATTGATGAGTCACTAGACAGGAAATATGTTTACAGAATCGGGCCTCAGGTTTCGCATGTATAGGTCATGACTTGTAGTACACATTGGTCGAATGTTTTCTTTATATAGGGTGGCATTCTAGATTTGAATATAATTGAGTTTCTTCCATAAGTACTCCATGCTAACTTAATTCTTCTATTGATTTCTGGTAGTAGAAATCCCGAGCTGCGTATTAGTTGTCCCAAATATATTATGTATTCTTCTACTATTTCCAGTGTTGTATTATTTATTAGAATGTTTTTTTTCTGTCCACTAATTCGTTGTACATTACTTTAATCTTTTCTCTTCATTTTGAGACCCACTTTATTGCTGGCTCTATTTAGTTCGTTAATTTGTGCTTGTAGTTCTTCCGGACTAGTGGCAATTAGGACTATGTCATCAGCGAATATTAGATGGTTAAGATATTCTCCATCTAGTTTTAATCCTTTGTTGGTCCAGTCCAGTTGACGGAAGATTTCTTGTAGTGTTTGTAGTTATCGCGTCTCCCTGTCGTACTACTTTGCCAGTTGGGAACTCTGGGGGTTGTTTTATTTATCATTACTCTTGCTTTGGCTTCTTTGTGTATATTGACGTGAGTTCTATTCTTTATAAGTCCTGGCAATTCCTTGTTTGGCTAGGGCTTCTATTATTGCCTTAGGATATATCGAGTCGAAAGCCTTCTCAAAGTCTATAAAGGCTATGTTTAGTGGAAGATACGGCTGAAGTTTCTCTTAGTGTATGTATGAGATCAATCGTGCTGAAGTCTCATCTAAAGCATGTATATTCTAGTGGCGTCTAACGTGTTTTGTATTCTGTAGTTTATTATTTTCGTGAATATCTTGTATGTTACTGGTAGTAGGCTTATTGGTCTATAGTTTCTGATGGCTTCTTTGCTGTATATATATTTACTAGGATTTTCCAAGTTCTTCTATCTGCGTACTTAAGTATTTCAGCTGTTATTCCGTCGTTCCCTGCTGATTTTCTACTTTTCATATCTTGAAGCGCCTTTTCTACTTCTTCCATTTTTCGATCATATTGTAGAATAATAATTTACTATGAAAATTAAAATATTCTTACACATATTAATATGGACTATAACGTATCGTCAACCAGAAAACACGTTTGCATACACTGTGTCTCAAGGTATTATATATATTTTTTTTGAGCGAAAGTTTTACC
The DNA here is from genome assembly GCF_002938485.1 of Sitophilus oryzae. Taxonomy (NCBI): domain Eukaryota; kingdom Metazoa; phylum Arthropoda; class Insecta; order Coleoptera; family Curculionidae; genus Sitophilus; species Sitophilus oryzae. The sequence goes on from NW_022146393.1 coordinate 2,908,178, forward strand.
GTGCATAATGTAAAATGTCGAAAGTATTGTGAAAACAACTACAATTAATAAGAAAAAACAAACATTAGTATTTTTATTTCGTGAAGAATGGACAAAAATTGTGAAACAATTTGTTATACGGTATAAAACTTTAAAGAATCGTTCAATAGACAAATAGTCTCTGGGCGGGAGAAAAGAAACCTCAAAGATTAATGACAGACGGAGATATATCAACTGGGAACGATTTAAAACCAGATTCCCGCTCTCATACGCAACCGACGTTAACAAAAACACTACGTCATTGGTGCAAAACACAATGGAATAGAAGGCTCTCGCTTCGTTTGACAATAAACTCGCGAGTAGAATTGTCGGATAATTCAGAGGTAAACGGGTGACGTTGGTGACGAATAGCCCAAAGAAGGAGGGCGATGACAGCCGACTGGATTTCGCCAGGACAATTGGTCAGTGGCGGTTCGTTTGAATATTTAAGTTTATATATACGCAGCGACTCTGAATGATTGAAATAAGGCACTTGACACTATGCTATTAGAGGATTTGAGGAATAGTGATTGGTACCGGTGCCAAAACAATCGATTTTTTAGCTTTTCCCTTTCTTCGTGTAAATTTACCAAATTTACAAGTTTTGAATTTGCTATTTGTGATATACCGTGCTGGCAACTGTATTTACATCTGTGGAAGTAAATCGCATAGGGATCTTATTAAGTCGGAGTGAGAGAAATGCGACGGTGTGCTGTTGCGGCGTTGCCGGTATGCCTTTCCCTATCAAGTAAAGTAAAATCACGATCACAAACCGCTTATTTTTAAAAGACTTTTTTCGAAAAGATAACTAGATAAAATCATTAGATCTGTTTCTGAGCATCTGAAATGGAATTTAAGGATATCGTTACGGTGTCCATTTTTTTTATAACGAGAAAACGTCAGTAATCGCGATAATTTAAAAACTCAACTTTTTAACACATAACACGCCATACCTTAAGAACCATTTTAGAAACTTTTTTTATTTTTAAGGTCGGATCTTTTACAATATGTTTAAATAAGAAAAATTCGACAAGGTTGCCTATTTTCCATTCAAAAATTTTAAATAACCCATCCATTTACTTTTAGTGAATAGCAATTTTCAGCAATCGCGTAACTTTTTTTATCTATATTGTGTATAAAGATTTTCACATACTGTCTGCGAAGAAATTATAGCAGAAATATTAAGAAAGTTTTTGAAAAAAACTACAGTCAATTATTTCTAATAGATTTCGAGATATTGATTTTTGAATTCAGAGTTCTAATAGCGAAATCACTGTCGAAGACTAACTTAATTCCACTTATTTTAACCAAAAATGCAAGTGTTTCTAACTTGCATTTAAAATTTTTTAAGCTATAGGGAAAATTACAACGACTCGTTAATAAATAAATAAATGAAATATCACGAGACGTAATTAAATCATGAAGCTGAACGCATGATGTACAACTTTCCCTAGTACTTTAAGTACTGAGAGAGGTACTGATTGGGTCGACTGGTCAACTGCTACAAATCTGCTATATCCCCTTCCATGTCTCTTAGCAATGTGTACAGCTTTCGGTCTATTTCATACGTTTGGCAACGTGTTCACTGTTCTCTCTTCGTTCAGTACATTATAAACGCATTGTACTCTTCTTACATACGGAAATCTCGACCCAATACTAACCTTTGCCAGCTCTTAGAATACATATTTTGTACAGTGTGTATATTGCACAGGCATAAATAAAACACAACATAAATAAAACAAAATATTTTATTAATAATAACACTTAACTGAATTTTTATACCTTAAGATTTGATTAATTAATTTGAATCTACTTTTTTTTAAACCAATACCTTTTGACACTATCTTTCTGCAGTACTAAAATCTATCGTGTGACGTCGTTATTTTACAGCTACTCCAGTTTTGAGTACCATATACGAGGTGTCATACAAACTTTATTATTGTATAAAACTCTCTGTCTGGGCACTGAATATTAACTATAAACTATGCTCTACAGTTAATTTTCCGTCGATTTTTCTTCCACTTAACTTCAAAAGACACAAAACACACGTAATAACACAAATCAAAATGCATCATCTTCCAAAACTGGGGCACAACCTTACCTTAAACTGGAAATACCATGTTAAACGTACACACGTTATTTAAAAACTGATAAAATTGCTTAAATATTACTTATGTGTCCATAAATAGATACACCTCTATTGTTATGTTACTGCATCAATGCACAAGTCTCAACTGTTCTCCCCTACAACTTGATTAACATAAAAAAAACATACGCAAAGAGGTGAAACAATGAAGTCGGGCATTGCAGATCATGTCTTGTCCAAGCACCACAACATAAAATGGTCGGAAGCCCGGGTTGTCCACCAAAAACCCCATTGGAAAAAGTCCAAATTTAAAGAGGCCGTATTCATATTTAGCAATAATAATTTTTTTAGCAACCTAAGTATGGAAGTTTCACCAATATGGTAACCACTCATAAAACGTCCTAATGCCGGTATTCGCAGTGGACAACCACATGCTTGACTGCACCCAACTTCTTTACGTGTGACTGCTCAGCTCTAGTAGATTGAACTCAGTAATTTTAGGATTTAGATTAGTTACAACAACTGATAACAGTCAGTGATACTTCTGATCGACACGTTGTGTAAGCAAAATAAATAAAGACAATGGAAGTCTTTTAGTTTTAATCCATATTTTAGATTTCCTATTGATATACAATCGGGATATGCGTCTCGCTGAACTCCGATTGACTTCTTCAAAGAACTCAACCTAATAGCTTAGGCCGTAAAACTAAAATATTACTATTTATTTTGAGATACTTATTCAATTCTTCTACTTTTTACACTTCAAAGTTTTTGATTTTTTTCATGGTAGTCACTTTCAGAGTCCAGGATTCTATTCCATATAAAAATTCAGAACAGGTGTAGCATTTGATCACCGATATCGGGTTTTCAATGTTAGATCTTGACAGGCTACTTATCTTAGCGGGCCTGCTTTATCCTGGCTCTATCTCAATACAGTATGGTCGAAAAATAAACGGAGTCCAGTTGTATTGTAAATGACTATCGATGACATTCCCCATATAATTTTACATATAAAATGACAGCAGTCTTAATTTCATAGCCATCGTTGATGCCGTTCTTTTTGTCATACTGTATATCCGTATCATTACCGTTTCTTATGTTGTATAAGATTTCTTCGTATACTTTAACACCCAGTCCGTAGTTATTTAAAGCCTGTGAGAAAATTGCTGGTAACGACCGAGCAGACAAACTGGCTAACGAGGCAACGCCCTTAGATAATATTGAAAAAACTCCATCCGTTGTCGATTTCAGAAATTTCTACAAAAAAGTGTTCTTCAGTATACTTCAATACATATAAAGTTATGGAATTCTTAGACAGCATCAACATAACGAAAAAACTTTAATTCTCTCTTTTTAACTCTCTCTCTCTCTCTCTCTCTCTCTCTCTCTCTCTCTCTCTCTCTTTCTCTCTTTTTCTTACTTCAAAAGTTCAAAAAATCGGTATTATCGGAAATCATAAATATAAAAAATGAGAGAAACCTGAAAAAATCGCACTGATCTGCATTCCTTATTATAAAAAAAAACTAAATGACAAAGTAATTATCAAATATTACAATTAAGTTACATCTTCCTGATTTAAAATTTGTTGATCCATTCTGTGATTGCTATTATGACTTAAACATTATTTCTAAAATATAGAATCGTTCCTTGACGAACAGCCACTGCACGTGGCTATTCTCTTACAGAGACCCTGACGTGGTTGTAATCGTGATAACGTCACGACCTGCCTCTACTTGCTGCATCGAAGCTGGATGTTTTGTCCTGTCTCGCATTGTCCTTAGTCGCCCTGTCCAGTCTTTGTGACAGCGGGACCATATATCTCGTTTCCTTGTAACGCGAGTTGTTTTTGTTTACTGGGACCGGGGCCGTTTATCTTAATAGTGGGTTACACAGATAGTAAAGAAATTATCGAGGAGATAGTTAATCTTATACCCTAGGTTTACTTGGATTAAACTAACGTTAATATATCCTTTAGTTTGAGAACTGAGCAATGACATTCACAAAAAAAGTATTTGATTAAACTAAAAATTACGGTTCAGAACCCGGAAATCTCTGTCTCAAAATTCCCGGTTCTATTGAGCCATCGAAGAATCAATACTCGAAATTAATTACCAATACTTTCGGGACTGGATAACAATAATTATTTTTTTATGTATGGAGGTCTTTTTATACATTCCATAACAGGGGGGGAGGGCAAAATGAAACTTTTCTGTATAAATAGTGATGATATTTCTTATTCTTCTTACTTATTTCCTCTTTTGAAGTTACTATAATGTATATAACAATTATTGAAATTTAAATATGTTGCTTTTTTATTTACTATCGTTCTATTCAATTTATTAGATGACAATATTTTGTGTTTTGTTTTTGTAGGCATTTGCATTTTTAACTTCAAATTTAATTAATTTAGTTTATGTTGTTTGATGTTAACTATCATTTTTTTCTTCGTTTTATGTTCATTTAATTTTCTCATAACTGATTACATACTAAATAATTTTATATTATTTTTCTTAAAAAACTCTTTTTTTATCAATTTAAATTTTGAAATCCATGCCTTCCTTGTTAATTAACAATAAACCATCATTAAACAAAAATTAAGCTAGTACCGAAAGTATCGAGAAAATTTGGAAAATTTTGTTTCTTATAGGCATGGTACTGAAATTACCGGTTCCGTAATAACAACTACTGTTTCGGAAACCCTACTAAAATCTGTATGTTACTTTACTTTATAGTTTTATCATGTAAAATAAATTCTAAGCAATAATTTAAATAAATTAACTTAATATACTTAGTTGCCCGGTGGCGTAGAGGTACAGCTCTCGTCAACCAATCTCAAGGTTGTGGGTTGGAATCCTACAGTCGGCATTTCATCAGCCGACTATTTTTAATAAAATAAAAATATTTTAGGTACCTAGGTCGACTCCGCCTTAACGCTGAGGCCGCAGTGCAAGCAAGTTACCTGGAGGGTAGTAGGTATCGAGACGCCAAGCGACCCTCCAAGTAACCCGCGAGGTATGTTTCCGTAACATGCGATTTTAACCAAACCAGCCGCAGTGCAATCCCCCACCATCTTAAGCCACAAAACAATTCGCCAAGCGAGCCACTTGAGGATCAGTCGTGTTCGATATTTTCAGCCAGGCGTAAAGTAGTTTTGATCTAAAAATGGAAGAAAAATTGTAATGCACAAGCGAAATTGCTTCTCTGAAGTTTGTAGACGTCTTTTCTAATTTGTCTTGAACTTTATTAAGTAGAAAATCAAACGATTTTACACTCATACGTGCATAATTAAAAAATTTGTCAGGGTAATTTCGCATTTTCTTGTAAACTCGCAAAAATTCTCCATCATGGTTTCTATGCAAGTTATACTCATGCACCCAGATTTTCTTATTTTCCATATTTACAAAGTTCACATAAGAATTGTCACAGAGCAAAAGCCTTCTGACAAATTTTGAAAGGGGCATGATACTAAAGACACTCACGGGAGCTACAATTTGCAACTGAACTTGATTAGATTGGTTTTTGTTTTAATAATTTTCCGTCCACTACTGCGTACAAGGTATATTTACCCTCTACTCATTAACCTTCACCCTCTACCCGACAAGCTTCCCTCTACCCGTCTATAGTGCGGGCTTGGCTTAAATGAGTACTTGGGATTAACAATTCTGAGGTAATAATAGGCGGTTGAAGCGTAGTGCTGGCAACATTACCTTCCTTGTATACCGAACAGCTCTAGCATGGCAAGCTATATAAGGCGTCAAACGCTATATACGGGAACTATTATTATTAACTTAATATACTTTGTTTTGACACTGCTATAATTTATTTAATTTAGGCAAAGAGAACTTTATAGCAACGAGGCATGTAAGATATGTACAGCATCATAATACTCATAGGTACATTTATATTGATTTAGCAAGGTAGAATTTCACACGCGTTTCTCTCTTGCCCTTTTGTATTAAACTTTAAGCAACAAAGTAGACGTAGACGCTCTAATATTGTTCTTCTATTATCTTGCAAGCGTATGTTCTCAATAAAAACCGCGATATTTTATTGAGAACAAAGGGATTCCGGTCGCCTGATATATTTGCCATTTTTATGCAGTCGTCAACGCCTAGTTAATATTTGAAGTAGATATAATTCTATTATTTCCCTTGTTCTCCGAGAGTAAAATAGTTTAATCAATATGCTAGAATAGGCCTAGGATTCTTAGAGAGAGCCAAACATTTTAAAGTCAACTGAAGATATCTCAAGCCAAATTATTGTAAAGAGGCATAGTGCGAGCTTGAAGTGCGAGAGACATCCAGAAGGGAAGGAAAGTTCAAAGTATCCAGCGGCGCTCCTTAATTAAATTAGTTTGCTATTATTTTACGCTAATCTCGTTCATCCGCCTCGAGAACAAAGTTTTATTATGCACTTGATCACCGGAAAACATTCTCTTCCAGGTACGTTTTCCGTTTCCTAATTTGTTTGTTAAGAATTAGCAACAGTTTTCCTGGTTTAAGAAGGCAAATTGGACTAATTAAACTTTGTTTTGTTTTGGTATAAAAAGTACTGGAATATTTTTGAAGGATTAGGAAAGCTTTTTGTTCATATTAATTTTCTCATCACTGGATACTAAATAATTTGATATTATTTTCATTAAAAAACTCATTTTTTTTCGATTTTAGTTTTGAAAACCATGCCTTGCTTGTTGACTGAGAAACTGCACGGTTAATGAACAAAAATTAGCTAGTGCCGCAAATATTGAGAAAACCGGAAAATCTCGGTTCCTATAGGCATGGTACTGAAATTCCCGGTTCCGTAAAACAACTACTGTTCCGGAAACCCCACTAAAAATATATATATTACTCTACTTTGTAGTTTTGTCATGTAAAATAAATTATAAGCAATAATTTAAATAAATTAACTTAATATACTTTTTTTGACACTGCTCTAATGTATTTAATTTAGGCAAAGAGAAGTTCATAGCAGCGAGGCATGAAGATATGTACAGCGTCTTAATACTCATACATTTATGTTGATTTAGCAACATAGAGTTTCACACGCGTTCCTTGCCATTTTGTATTAAACTTTAAGAAACAAAGTATACGTAGACGCTATAATATTGTTCTTCTATTATCATGCAAGCGTATATACTCAATAAAAAAGACATACTTTAATTAGAACAAAGGGATTCCGTTCTCTGAAACATATGCCAGCGATATGTGCAGTCGTCAGTGCCAGCGTTCGGAAAACTACATGTTACTTTTAAAATCTACATAAACTACATTACATGTAGTTAATGTAGTTTATGTAGAGGGTGTAGTTTATGTAACATATATATGTAACATTCAAATATCAAAGGTTTGAGATGAGGTTATAATAAGTTAAAGCTTTAGAAAACACATAATGTATTTAAGAAAACAGAAGAAATATGGCTTTAAATATAACCATTCACATCATATATTATTTAGACTCCTCATACAACGCAAAATTATTCATAATACCAATAGGTAGTTTATTAAAATTGTTTTCATGTATTTAACGAACGGGAAAAGACGTAGTTTGTAAGAAAAACTACATGTAGTTAATCAGGTAAATTACGTCTTAATTAACTACTTCCGAACTCTGGTCAGTGCCAAGTTAATATTTGAAGTAGGTACTATTGTTTTTCTTGTTTCCCAACGTAAAATAGTAACATCTATATAGTAAAATAGACAAAGGATTCTTAGAGAAAGCCAAACATTTTAAGGTCGACTGAAGAGATATCTCAAGCCGAATTATTTTAAAGTGCCATAATGGGGGTTTGAACTTGAGAGAGGCATCCAGAAGTGAAGGAAATTTCTAAGTATCCAGGGGCGCTCCTTAATTAAATTAATTTACTATTATTTTACGATAATCTCGTTCATCCGCCAAGAGAGCAAAGTTTTATTATCCACTTGGTCACCGGAAAACATTCTCTTCCAGGTACGTTTCCCGTTTCCTAATTTGTTTGTTAAGAATTAGCAACAGTTTTCTTCGTTTGAGAAGACCGGTTGTACTAATTTAACTTTGTTTTGTTTTGATTTAAAAGGTACTGGAATATTTTTGAAGGATTAGGTAGCTTTGTGTTCATGTTAATTTTCTCATGACTGATTAATTATTAAGTTGATATTATTTTCATTAAAAAACTCCATTTTTTTTCGATTTGAATTTTGAAAATCATGCCTTGTTTGTTGATTCAGAAATTGCAGCATTGATGAACAAAAATTTGCTAGTACCCAAAGTATCGAGAAAACCGGAAAATCTCGCTTATAGGATTGGCATTGAAATTCCCGGTTCCTTAAAACAACTACTGTTCCGGAAACCTTACTAAAAACCTGTGTGTTACTTTACTTTGTAGTTTTATCATGTAACATAAATTCTAAGAAATAATTTAAATAAATTAACTTAATATACTTTGACACTGCTATAATATATTTTATTTAGGCAAAAAGAATATTACAGCAGCGAGGCATGTATAAGATATGTACAGCGTCATAATACTCATACATTTATATTGATTTAGCAACGTAGATATTTACACGCGTTTCTTGCCATTTTGTATTAAACTTAAAGAAACAAAGTAGACGTAGATGATATAATATTGTTCTTCTATTATCTTGCAAACGTATATTCTCAATTAAAACAGCGATATTTGATTGATAAGAAAGGGATTCCGTTCTCTGAAACATCTGCTAGCGATATGTTTAGTCGTCAATGCCAAGTTAATATTTGAAGTTATATATATTATTCTATTATTTCTCTTGTTTCCCAACTGTAGAATTATAGTAAAATCAGTATATTAAAATAGATCTAAGATTCTTAGAGAAGCCAAACAACGGAGCTCCTTTATTAAATTAGTTTGCTATTATTTTACACTAATCTTATTCATCCGTTTACACAAGGTTTTATTATGCACTTGATCACCAGTGAAACATTCTCTTCCAGGTACGTTTTCCGTTTCCTAATTCGTTTGTTAGAATTAGGAACAGTTTTCTTGGTTGGAGAAGACCGAATGGACTAATTAAACTTTGTTTTGTTTTGGATTATAAAGCACTGGCAAATTTTTTTTTGAAGGATTAGGCCATCTTTGTGTTCATGCTAATTTTTTCATGACTGATTATTTAATAATTTGATATTATTTTCATTAAAAATACTTTTTTATCGATTTTAGGTTTGAAAACCATGCCTTGCTTGTTGTGTAACTGCACCAATAATGAACAAAAATTAGCTAGTACAGCAAATACCGAGAAAACCGGAAAATGTCGGTTCTACTAGGTATTGTACTGAAATTTCCGGTTCCATAAAACAACGACTGTTCCGGCAACCCTACTAAAAATCTGTACCTAGATATGTTACTTTACTTTGCAGTTTTATCATGTAAAATAAATTCTAAGAAATAATTTAAATAAATTAACTTAATATACTTGTTTTGACACTGCTATAATATATTTAATTTAGACAAAAAGAATATTATAGCAGCGAGGCATGTATAAGATATATGCAGCGTCATAATACTCATACATTTATATTGATTTAGTAACGTAGAGTTTCACACGCGTTTCTTGCCCTTTTGTATTAAACTTTAAGAAACAAAGTAGACGTAGACGTTATAATATTGTTCTTCTTTGTCTTGCAGGCATATATTCTCAATAAAAACAGCGATATTTTATTGATAACAAAGGGATTCCGTTCTCTGAAACATCTGCCAGCGATATGTTTAGTCGTCAATGCCAAGTTAATATTTGAAGTTATATATTATTCTATTATTTCTCTTGTTTCCCAACTGTAAAATTATAGTAAAATCACTATACTAAAATAGGTCTAAGATTCTTAGAGAAAGCCAAATATTTCAAGATCGACTGAAGATATCTCAAGCCGAATTATTTTAAAGCGTTATAGAGGGGGTTTAAAGCGAGAGAGGCATCCAGAAGTATAGGAACGTTCAAAGTATCCAGCGGCGCTCCTTAATTAAATTAGTTTGCTATTATTTTACGCTAATCTCGTTCATCCGCTACGAGAACAAAGTTTTATTATGCACTTGATCACCGGAAAACGTTCTCTTCCAGGTACGTTTTCCGTTTCCTAATTTGTTTGTTAAGAATTAGCAACAGTTTTCTTGGTTCAAGAAGACCGATTGAACTAATGAAACATTGTTTCGTTTTGCTTTAAAAAGTACTGGAATATTTTTGTGGAATTAGGCAGATGTATATTATTAAAAATAAAGGTTATTGTTAAAAATACGGAATTATTCAGTGATATGTGCAATCGTGATTGCTTATATAGTTAATATTTGAATTAGATATTATTCTATTATTTCTCTGGAATTCCGACAGTAAAGTAGTAAAATTGATAAACTAAAATAGACCAAGGATTCTTAGAGAAAGCCAAACATTTTAAGGTCGACTGAAGATATCTCAAGCCGAATTATTTTAAAGCGCCATAGTGGGGGTTTGAAGTGAGAGAGGCATCCAGAAGAAAAGGAAAGTTCAAAGTATCCAGCGACGCTCCTTAATTAAATTAGTTTGCTATTATTTTACGCTAATCTCGTTCATCCGTCACGAGGACAAAGTTTTATTATGCACTTGATCACCGGAAAACGTTCTCTTCCAGGTACGTTTTTCGTTTCTTAATTTGTTTGTTAAGAATTAGCAACAGTTTTCTTGGTTGGAGAAGACCGAATGGACCAATTAAACTTTGTTTTGTTTTGGTTTAAGAAGTACTGGCAAATTTTCGAAGGATTAGGCCATCTTTGTGTTCATGCTAATTTTTTCATGACTGATTATTTAATAATTTGATATTATTTTTATTAAAAATACTTTTTTATCGATTTTAGTTTTGAAAACCATGCCTTGCTTGTTGTGTAACTGCACCAATAATGAACAAAATTTAGCTAGTACAGCAAATACCGAGAAAACCGGAAAATGTCGGTTCTACTAGGTATTGTACTGAAATTTCCGGTTCCATAAAACAACGACTGTTCCGGCAACCCTACTAAAAGTCTGTACCTAGATATGTTACTTTACTTTGCAGTTTTATCATGTAAAATAAATTCTAAGAAATAATTTAAATAAATTAACTTAATATACTTGTTTTGACACTGCTATAATATATTTAATTTAGACAAAAAGAATATTATAGCAGCGAGGCATGTATAAGATATATGCAGCGTCATAATACTCATACATTTATATTGATTTAGTAACGTAGAGTTTCACACGCGTTTCTTGCCCTTTTGTATTAAACTTTAAGAAACAAAGTAGATGTAGACGTTATAATATTGTTCTTCTTTGCCTTGCAGGCATATATTCTCAATAAAAACAGCGATATTTTATTGATAACAATGGGATTCCGTTCTCTGAAACATCTGCCAGCGATATGTTTAGTCGTCAATGCCAAGTTAATATTTGAAGTTATATATTATTTTATTATTTCTCTTGTTTCCCAACTGTAAAATTATAGTAAAATCACTATACTACAATAGATCTAAGATTCTTAGAGAAAGCCAAATATTTCAAGATCGACTGAAGATATCTCAAGCCCAATTATTTTAAAGCGTTATAGAGGGGGTTTAAAGCGAGAGAGGCATCCAGAAGTATAGGAACGTTCAAAGTATCCAGCGGCGCTCCTTAATTAAATTAGTTTGCTATTATTTTACGCTAATCTCGTTCATCCGCTACGAGAACAAAGTTTTATTATGCACTTGATCACCGGAAAACGTTCTCTTCCAGGTACGTTTTCCGTTTCCTAATTTGTTTGTTAAGAATTAGCAATTATTTTCTTAGTTGTTTTGTTTTGCTGGAATAGATACTGGAATATTTTTGGCGAATTATGCAGTGGCTATATTATTAAAAATATCGAATTATTAAGTGATATGCGCCATCATCAGTGCCTAATTAATATTTGAAGTAGATATTATTCTATTATTTCTCTTGTTTCCCAATGGTAAAATAGTAAAATCGATAAACTAAAATAGATCAAGGATTCTTAGAGAAAGCCAAATATTTTAAGGTCGGCTGAAGATATCTCAAGCCGAATTATTTTAAAGCGCCCTAGTGGGGTTTGAAGTGAAAGAGGCATCCAGAAGTAAAGCAAAGTTCAAAGTATCCAACGGCGCTCCTTAATTAAATTAGTTTGCTATTATTTTACGCTAATCTCGTTCATCCGCCCCGAGAACAAAGTTTTATTATGCACTTGATAACCGGAAAACGTTCTCTTCCAGGTACGTTTTCCGTTTCCTAATTTGTTTGTTAAGAATTAGCAACAGTTTTCCTGGTTTAAGAAGGCAAATTGGATTAATTAAACTTTGTTTTGTTTTGATTTAAGAGTACAGGAATATTTTTGGAGTGTTAAGTAATGGATATATATAGGGTGAGTCTGAAATAAGTGTAAATATTTTTAGGGGTAGTATATTTCGACCCCAGAAACATGATTATGAGGGTTTTTTTTGTGAAATTTTGTTTTTAAAAATTCCAGATTTTCCAGAATTTTTTTTTATAAAATTTACAAATTTTCCAAAAAATGTTCGCAAAAAAACCCTCATAATCAAAAAAATAATCAAAAATAAATGTTTTTGGGGTCGAAATACACTACCCCTAAACGTACCTGGAGAGAACGTTTTCCGGTGATCAAGCGCATATTAAAAATCTGTTCTCGAGGCGGATGAACGAGATTAGCGTAAAATAATAGCAAGCTAATTTAATTAAGGACCGCCGCTGGATACTTCGAACTTTTCTTCACTTCTGGACGCCTCTCTCACTTCGAACCGGCTTCAAAATCATTCGGCTTGAGATAGCTTCAGTCGACCTTAAAATGTTTGGCTCTCTCTAAGAATCCTATGGCTATTTTAGTATATTGACTTACAGTTGGGAAACAAGAGAAATAATAGAATAGTATCTACTTCAAATATTAACTAGGCATTGACGATTGCACATATCACTGAATAATTCCATATTTTTAACGATAACAGTTATTTTTAATAATATAGCCGCTGCCTAATTCCCCAAAAATATTCCAGTATTTTTTAAAGCAAACCAGAACCATTTGCATTTGATCACGTGGACCAGATTATTATCTTTATTTAATAATGTTTATTTTAAGAACATATCTAGGTTGATATCATGCAAGCAATTGTTCCCCCTTGAGTTTACATCCAATTGACTGACAAAAATTATATTTTACATTATTTTTTACCAAATTGATATAAACCCGGCATAAATTGTTGTTTTGACTATATAATATAATTAAATTATTATATATCTGTATTGACTAAATATAATAATAAATATAGTTTATTTACCCTTTTTTATTTTCAGCTCCAAAGAACCATCAGATCGAGCTGGACTTCCGGGACGACTTCGAGATCGAGAAATCGGACGGATGCCGAAACGACTACCTTGAAGTTAGGGACGGCCAGTACGGCTTCAACCACGTCCTGCTCCACTTTTGCGGCATCCACACCTTTCCCCCCAAGCTCAAATCCTCGGACAGGCACCTGTGGGTCTACTTCAAGTCGGACGAAAACATCGAGCACAAAGGGTTCAGGGCGGTATTCGATTTTGTGCCCAGAGCTAATAATTGTGAGTAGAATTTAGAGTATCTAAGTGGATAGAGGTGTCTTTTGCGGTGTTTACTTCTTTTTATGTTGTTTATATGTCATTTTGTTGTTCACTATTATTATGTATAAGAAAACACAAGTTTACTCTGCAGCTTTATTTAAAATTAAAATTAATAAATATGAAAAGAATGTAGAATATTTAGGAGGGGAGTTAATCACCGCGCCCTTACAGATCTCTTGTGTCTTCCCCTTTCTTGAGTTATAACGAGTTATAACTCATCATACAGTCTCAGGGCTTTAACAAAAGCCAGTATCTGAAACGGCTCCACAGAGGCCAGCTCTCCATCCACATCAGCCTTACCAAAGTTCATGGCACGAATGGTCGTCGTCTCGGCGCACTCAGTAATAAGGTGTTCTGGTGTTTCCCCATTTTCCCCACAGAATCTGCATTCGCCGTTGTTTCTCAACTTCAGCCTACTGAGGTGTTCGTTGAGGAGACAGTGTCCTGTTAGAAATCCCGTGACAATCCGAAGATTGCTTTTACTTAAATCAAGGAAATTCTTTGATTTTTCTCGGTCGTAAGTTCTGAGGAACTTTTTCGAGTGTCTTAGGCCGTTGGAGGACACTCATTCCAAGTAACGGATGGAGTCTTCCAGATTCTTCAGTTCCGCTTTCAGTTGGTTTAGTTTGGAAAACAGAACGGTTCTGGTCCAGTTAGTGGGAGTGTTTGCTCCTTTTCTAGCTAGATAATTTGCTTTTTCATTGCCTTCTATCCCTTGGTGAGTAGACATCCAGCGTAGGAGGACTTTATTTTCTTTGCCTAATTTGTTTAGCTTCTCTAGGCATTCTTTGGCCAACTTCGAATTGATGGTTACTGAGTTGATCGCGTTTAGTGCTGCTTCATTATCGAATAGGATGGCAATTTCCTGTTTTCGATAGTTCCTTTCTAAGATAAATTGTACGCATCTTTCGATAGCGTAAATTTCTGCTTGAGGGATACTGGAGCAGGTAGCCATTGGTTGGTGCCTATTGGTTCGGAGTATTTAGTTTTCGGCCTAAATACTCCCTGTCCCTGCTTTGGTTTTGGAAGCATCGGTATATTAATTAAAAATATATAGAATTATGGTATGGCCTTTTACATGCTGAGTAAACGTTTCTTCCTTCCAATCCTTTTTATTTCTCAATACTACAGTGAGGTGTTTTTCAAAGTTGTAAATTCTTAGTATGTCATCCAATTAATATGTAAAAAATTAACTATCTTGAAGAACATTGCAGGGTGTCCAAGTATTCCATTTGGATAAGGACATAGGACCACTACGTATTTTTGGAATCAAAATAAGGTAATTAACAATATTAATTTCTGTACAAAAGTGCTTCTTTTTGTCCGTTAGAGAGCATCAATAAAAATACACAGGAATGTTAATTACTTTAAAATATATGAAGGTTATTTTCACAGATCTTTTTTGAAACTGACATGGCATTACACATTATCGCCAACTAGATTATTATCGCATACTAGATTTTACGAGAAACACCCTTTACACTACGCCCGAAACATTTCGCGAAGCATATCTCGAAATACTTTCACAAGTATACCCAATATTTTTCTTATGTTGCGGGGAATCTTGGCTTGTCTCAGCCGCAAAGTCGGAAACAGATCGAAATCGACCGTAAAAGCCGTCATCCCACGACGCGGGACTTGGCGAATTTCGGCTTGGCAAGTCAGTTCGCCAAGTGGCGAGTCAGCGAGCGTGGTTCTTTCCCACGGCGCGGCGCGTGGCTAGTGCAAATTTCCGCGCGACCGTCGACTGAACTTGTTAAGTTGCATAGTAGTGAAAACAGTGCAGTGTATATTCAACATCGTGAAGGGAAGAACAAATAATGAGATTGCAACAAAAACAGCGTATTGCTGCCTGTGCAGCAAATTTTATTTTAATGAGTGTTGAACATAATTTAAATAAAAACAAAGAAAAAAAAAGGTGAAAAAATTCTATGTAAAAATATGTGCATGTATCATATACAAACCAGTCCGGTTTAAAAATGTCGTCAGTCCCTGTGCCGGTTCCAGTGGTTGCTTTTACTTTTTGCCACAGTTTTCTAAAAGTTGCCATCAATGCTTCTTTCTTCTTTTTAAGTTCCGCCACAGTGCATTTGACACTTAAATTAGTTTCAATTTTTTTCCAACTATCATGAACAATATTTCTATTTTTGTGGTTTGGGTCCTTTGGATTCCAAATTGCTGGTTCTCCTTCGTAAAGTTCCAAAAATTCTATAACTAGTGCATTTGACCACTCCATTCTTTAAAAAATAAATAAATGAGAAACTTAATTTGCAAAAAATACATCTATCTCAACGATTATTCTGCGAGGATATGAAGAACTCTACTGAGACTGCAAAACATTTTTGTTTAATACAAGCCTACGTGGGAATGGTAGGAAATGATTCAACAAGTTCAGACAAGTCAAGCCTGCGATGCTCGTTCATCCTTTGACTTGTGCCACATTTACCGACAACTAACGGGAAGACCGCGCCGAGCCGAGCAGCTCGTCGCATCGATTCTCACGACGCGTGGCTCGCCAAATCGCACACCAAACTCGCCAAGTCCCGCGTCGTGGGATGCCGGCTTAAGAGTCGATTTAGACACTTTCCAAGTCGGTAGGCCATTGACCATGACATGGCCGAGGACCGCGGTTCGGATTCCGTGTAAACAAAGTAGGCCCCGTCCAGATTAGCCCTGGCAGCTGAAAAAGGAGACGTTAACTGAAATCTTTACTTTAACAACATGGAGTATGAATAAATATCATTAGTTTGAAATGAAGTGTAATGTAATACCACTATATTAAACTGATATGAAAAATCAAAAACAGTACATTTAGAAAACAGCTAGCGGTGATAGATTAAATTGACTATTTTTCTAAGGTTACATAAAACTATTTAGTTTTAATCATTGTCTAATATTATTACTTACAATATAGTAAAAAAAGATATTTTTAAAACATAAAATGGTAGAACTGCACGGCAACAGTGACTAACTGTTCTGGCGGTCTGCCTTTTATCGGCTTATTATCCTCATGGTTACTTCGAACTGTTTTCTGAATAGTGTAGAGAGTGTTTAACGCTTGGATGTACCAAGAAAGATTTTTTGGGGATCAGCTTTTATGATCAATCTGTGCGAGCTGTTTTTTTTAGTGCAGTCAAAAAATGTAGTAAATACTAGAAAGAATTTCTTACGAAAATAAAATCAATCGCCGTTGAAGTTGCCGAACATTTCTTCTAAAATTTGTGTAGTAATGAGTGTGTCTTTCTCACTCTTTGTGAAAGCCAAATTTTAAAGCGCCTAGCAAAACATAATTGCTCCAAATCCTGTTCAAATCACAATATCGGTTCTAAAACTATCTTAAAAAATGAGTTTATACTTTAAAGGTTTGAAACCCTCTAACAGACAAACGATGCACAATAATTATAGGGGTAAATTGTGTCCAATCAACTTATTTCAATTCCAGAAATATCTAGTTCTATCTCTAATACATATTGGAACACCTTGTGTAATATAACTAATAAAATCATTTTTTATAGACCAACAAAAATGTTATTGTTTTGCCCTGTGAAATTACGGCACAAGTACGAATAATGTTAGCTTTAAAATTGAAGCAAATGAGAGTATCTATTTTATAAAGTAACTCTCTAAGGTCTGTAGATAGCTGTTGTGGTTCGACAGGGCCGGATTTTTATTTCCCATCGAGGGTTCGAAAACGTATCCGGATCTTCGATCCTTGTAATCTGTGGCCTCTCTGGTTCGCGTCACCCGGGACTAACAGCTCTAAGAGGTCAAGGGGGATTTTTGTTTCGTTGCCGCAGAATGGGTTTAATCGCTTGGTGTTTCTGGATATAGGAAGAAAAGGGAAAAATAATCCAAGAGAGTTTAGAGCACTGCACGTTTAATTTTGTTGGATTTTCTGACAGATAATTCGGAAAATTGAGTTGACTTGGTTTATTTTTACTAATAATAGCACAAGAGGTTAAAGTATTGCCAGATATTTTTTCGGGCTCATGAATATTTCTAAAGTCACGACGAGAGATAAGTTTCTAACAATATTCATAAACGATTAAGAAATGATGGATTTAATTTAATCTTGCATGGTATTCTGTAAGAGAATTTCACAACAAATAGTGATTAAAATAATTTTAGAATCATATTTTTTGATATTTGACATGGCTATGTTTTTTCCCTTGATAAGATACCACCAAAGCATAGAAGGTTTGATAGGTTTGTTAATTCAATTGCCATGATACCTTTAAAATAATAAATATAAGAAGTGTCAAGTCAATGATAAATCGTGGAAACAGTGTGGCTGCTTGTCGAACCAATTTTCACAAATTTTCAGACATGGCGAATTTTATTTCCGTTTCCGTTTTTTAATGGAAGGCTCCCTTTCAGGTTTAACATACTTTTTACTTTTTCTAGTAGTAAATAAATCACAAAATTACTCAAAAATATTTATTTAAAATTTGGAAAAACGTAATATGTAAATCAAAACAATTAATGTCTAATTTTGCAATTTGGGCGTAGATCACTAAGTTTGTACTATGTATCCTCCAGGGATCTAAGTTTATTTTCTACCGCCTGCAGCACTTCTTCTTTTGTCGTTGTAGCATCTATGCCTCTTATATGTATTGTTGTATGTTTTCTTTTAGTAGGTTGTCTAGTAACTCAAGTGCACTTTCAACTTTATCTCTTGTGATCAGTAATTTACCTTCTCTGGTTAAAAACTTTGAATGGAATTACTGCCCGAACTGTTGCTATTAATGATATTTTTGCAACTATTTAATATTTCCTTGTATTCTTTTCCTTGTTAGTGTACTCTCATAGCATAGGTATTGCGGGTTCTTTTTTGTTGGTTCTGAATTTTCTTTATAGAGCTGAATTGTTTTGTTGTATATAGCATAACTGTAGTATTTGACTTATGGAAAATACATTCAATCATTTTTCTTAGTCTTTGAGGTGACATTTCAGCCTCCATTTCGTCTCGCATTATTTTTTGCCAGATATCTTCATCTGTCTCATCATGTGTGATCTTTATGATTTTTCGTTTTACCTGTTCCACTGTTCCTTTTAAGCGAGCTTTTGTTGTCTGTTGAATTATTTCGAACTTTTCTTCGACATCTAGTAGTTCTGGAAACCTGTCTCTATACATTCTCTGTATACTATTCTCCATTTTTGGATCAGTAGGCTCAATAAGAACTACCTTGGTTACGGAATCCTTAGTGTCTAAAGGGTTCCTATCACTATTTCTGAATTTTTATATATTTCATCTGTCCACGTTTTGTGTTCAATATCTTTGAATTAATTTTCAATGGTATCTATGTTGTCAAGCATCAGAAGCAGTTTCTGGGGACCACCGTGGTTTTCCATTTATGTTCAAACCATTCTTTACCTGTTTTTTTATCAAAAACTTCGGTGTATCTGTTTAGTCTTATGATAAGTTCTCTTATTTCTTTTTTTGTCGTGGGGTTTTCTTCCAGTTACTTTTCTAGATCTCTAGCGCACTTTGTTACTGCCTCTATGGCTTCAGTTAAAACAAACGCTATTGGGTCTTGGGTCTAATTTTATTACCTGGGTCCGGTTCCTGAGGTACAAATGATACATCGCCAATTTTTCTTTTTTTTTTTGTTGTTTTATCCACACAGCGAATTGCAGCGTTGAAGCTGGCCAATTACATTTAGATGGCTGAATTGGGGATGCAGTGTTTGCAATTTCTTCTGTTTCGCGATCTCTTTTGTCTTTGAAAATGGAAAATTGTTCCCCCAGAATCCTTGGGACAGCCCTCCTTAGAGGAGTGGGATTCTCCGGCTCTGCCGGTACCCACCTGGGGTAGATTCTTTGTAGTTTTATCTCCCATTATTCCTTGTTTAAGGTTTTCTTTGAGGCTCCTTCTGTAGACGGGTTGCCTTCTCTGCGGCTAATGGGCCCATCCCCCCTTTGAGCTGTTCTTTGCTTTGCTACTACCCGTCGGCCTTACCGGCATCGGTGACCCTACCAGGAGCTGAGGCTTCTGCCGGCTTTGCCCTTAGGGTCATTGCAGCTATTGAGCCCCTCCACCATCGACAAGGAGTTACAGCTCGAGGAGGGGAAACTGTTGTGTCTTATATTTACATACCAAATCTCATTTTTTTATCCGAAAAAATATAAAAGTTATAGGGGTGGGCCACTTTTGAGATGCACCCGGTGCATATAACCTAAAAGGATTTTTTTACACGTTTGCACTAAAGAAAATTACATCTAGATAAATATTTGATTATATAAACAGAAAATCGTAACGGGCCCAAAATAAGGCGCATTGTCGAAATTACAAGTAATTTGGTCATTTATCTGTCGCATTAGAGCTGTAGAGAAAACACCCCAAAACAAACAAACTAAACTGTACCAATAACGTTCAAAAGCGTATTAGGAGGCCGGTTTTGTTCCGACGTCGTTTTATTGCTTTATCTAACGGGAAATATGGCGGATTATCCGGATAACTGAGTAAAAAATTAACGAATCTGTCGAAATACGCTTCTGTTTTATTGACAATAACACAACCAGCGCGAAACAAAAAAAAGAGAAAAGATAAAACATTTGTATTTTTGAAAGTGGAAAAAATTCACAGTCCTTTACAAAGATGCAACCGGGGGGGCATTGAAAATGATGAATAAAAACGTAAAAATATGATTAGTGTTAATATTAGTGTATTACATACATATGTTTAAATAACGAACTTAACAAAAAACAACAGATTTAAAGATTCACTGAAAAAGTAGTAGTGTTAACATTAAATAAAACATTATCGATAATAATTATGCGATCGTACCTATCCGTAAAACAAGCAAGCAAAAAAACCTCGAAAAAAACAAAATAACATACAAAACATCAGGTTAACATGATGACAGATCATGATCAATGACAGATAAAGAATTCTTACGGAAAGTTACACTTTACGATATAATTTTTAACTGTTAAAGGCAAACCCCATTTAAACACAAAACTTTTTAATACCTACTACTGTATCTAAAAGACTTTTTTTAAATTACTAAATTCTTAGCCACTCTTCTGTTTTTCTTGGCTGTTGTGCGTCACGTCACAGAATAACAGGCCCACGTTTGCACCACAAGGCGATGCTGCAGACCACTAGGTAGACCGGTCGTAGAAATTTATGTTATACAACTTGTAGTCAATCTACACAAATATTATCAAAAACTTTTTTTCTTTTAAAATGTGTTCAGATTTTGTAAAAAGTATAAGTCAAAATCGCAAAACTTAAGTTTGATATGAGTTTCTTAGTTTTTAACTAATATAGTGGCGAATTTAAAAAATTCCTTTTCAATGAAAATTAATGAGTTAAATAAAATAATTTAATAAATTACTAGCTTTTTCTCGCGACTACGTTCGCGTTACACCTCGAATCGTTCATGCATTGATTTAAATGATTTTTTACTTCTTTATAGAGAGCTAGTGAGCATAGATGTTTTTTATTTTTCATTTTTTTTATTTATTAAGAGCACTAATACTCTCTTTATAGGTTATTTTTTATTCTTTGAAGGATAATTGAGGAAGATATATTTCGTTATGATGTCACTAAATAAACCCTTGTATAACATTTTATACTGTCTGGTTTATAATGTTATAGTATTGCATTTTCGTAGAGCAAACTTTCATTCTCTATTCTACTCCCTAAGGGTATAAATTTCATAAATTCGCTTTACCTTTGTGCCAATTTTTATGTGTATAATCCAGAGGTCACCAAGTTTTATATAAATTTTTACTAACTTTACCCATTTGGTTGATGAATTTCAGAAATTTCTTCTAATTCTTTTTGTAGGATTTCATTCTTCTAGACCAAATAGTAAGGAATTTTCATACAATAAACTGTTCCGAGATAATTTTACTCTCTAAGAGGATGAATTTCCTAAAATCGCTTTGTGTAGCTAATTCACTAATGTCGTTTAAACGAACCTTTGTGCTAATATTTATGTATGTAAAGCTGGCGGCATGAACTCACTCTAAAATATCTAAAAACGTTATATATAATCTAACTGACACACCACTGACAATGACAAATAATTTATTTCTGGAGGTATTGTGTGTAGGTGTTTTTCAGGTATGTTTTAGTATTTAGTCGTTTTATACAAAGAAATAGCCATTAAGCACTATAAAAATACTTCATAACAAATCTACACATATATACTTTTCATTTAAAAAAAGAATCATCAAGATTGGTAAAGCGGTTTCGGCGGGATGGATGCAACAAAAAAACCCTTTGAGCTTTTATATATGTATGGATTAATTATTTTTCCAACATATTTTACTTTGCAAATTTTTATAAATAGTCAGACTCGCCAATATCGTACTCCGTGTCCAGCCTGTTTAGCCAAACGTAGGCCGATTCCTCTTCGACGGCGTCGTGACCCTGGCCGAAGGAAGAGTCTTGAAGACGCTCATCCGCGCATAGGAATAAGTTGACTGCGTAGCGTATTGCGTATTAATCGATTCTGAAATTTTCTATCTCGTGTATAACATGTTACGCAAGTTTATTATTTTAATCTCGATTTTAATAGATAAATGTGTGAAATGCCACCTGAATATCTTCCGCCATGACATGTTTTTACTTTTTTGTTATGGTAAAGTGATTTGTATAAACTTTATTCAATAACGTATATTTTCCTCCATTTGTGATTTTTTAATTTTAAGCGAAAATTAAGTATAACATTTTAGGAAAAAGAAACACTGTAATATTTAAAAGAATAAGAAGAAATTAGTCTTATTTTGAAAGGAAAATATAGAAAAAACTCTTTCTATAGAAAAAGTCTTTATACTAACCAGAATCCGGTGACATATACGCGGTCTCACCGGAAACATTACTTATTACTTCGCATAACTTGAAGAATATCTACTTTTAATAATGAACACTTCAGAAATACACCAGTAAAAACATTTATTATTTGAGATTAAAACTCGAATTAAATTATAAATATTAGTTACCTATGTTGTTATAGCTTTTATAGGCCTGTTTAACGACTTAATAAGTTACCTAGCGAAAAAATCTGTGCGCGTACCTACCACTATTGTTACAGGTTAATTCGTTAAAGAAATATGTTACACAAGTTAAAAACGCTAAAATTTTAATGGTATTACTTGTGCATTATTGGCCTTATAATGTAATTTGTTGGAATTATATCTTCTTTAAATATAATTAGACTTTTTAACGACTTTTAAGTTACCTAGGAAAAAATCTGTGCACGTACCTACCAGTATTGTTACAGGTTAATTCGTGAAACAAATGTGTTACATATTATTCGTGGTATTAGTGGTATTATATTGGAATCAGCTTGGCATTAGTGGGGCATTATATGAGAAATTTGGTATTTAATTTGTATTTTTGGCATTACTTTGGCATTAGTATACAGACATTTGTCAGCGGTTTACTCCTTGTAGATAATCAAAAAGTTTTTTGATAAAATTTGCTTTTCATGTCAGATCATTTCTATGAAAAATTACATTAGATTTTTATTAAAGACGCTGGGTAATTAAAACATTGACTAATAAACCTTGTCCACTTTAAATACGGGGTCACGAAATATCCTCCTTGGAGTGTTTGGGTTAAGGGGTGTATAATAAATTAATCGTTGTTTTATAATAAAAACCATAAAACATTTATTTGTGAGTAAAATAATGCAATGGTTGGATATCTCTCCTTTATAATTCGGTGACTAAAAATACACTAAAATAATTAGAAAAAAAATCTTGTACTTATTTAGTAATTACGTCAATATTAATTAATTGACTTTCTAGTCTATTTTATTTTATGTACAAATATATTATTAAATTTTAAGCATTAAGTAATAAAACACTTTGTGCCCTCTTATATCGTAAAAGGTTACGAAATATACTCCTGGTTACACCCCTTACAGAAAACAGTGTAAGGGGTGTAAATAAATTGTATAATCACTGTTTTTTATAATAAAAACTATAAAATATTTCTTATTTGTGAGATTAAAAAAACAAAACAATGCATTGGTTAAAATAAGTACATTCAATACTGTTTTCAATTGTTAATTCAATAATGTGTTATAACATAATATAGCCATTACTATTATACTATTATTATTAAAATAATATGTGTGTAACATATTTCTTTAACGAATTAACCTGTAACAGACATTTATATGCCCAGTATATTTTTGTTTAACAAACCAATCAGGAAAAATCCAAAACCTACCGTTATAGGAGGTATAAGACGATTAAACTTATATAATGACAACTACTTATCGGATAACAAATTAATTACTACTGTCAGCTAGTTCAGCTACTGTCTAGGTAGAATTTACCTAGAGTACCTACACCTACCTATGATGATGTAGGTAGATTAAAGCTTATTTTGACGTTACCTCTCACTTCGGTGTCACAAGCTGAATTTTTCAGGGATGGAAGTACAGTACATCACAGTACATGATATGGGGACCCTTATTCCGAAAGTAGTACAAAATTAGACAGGGTAAAAAGGCACTATCATCAAAAATCGATATATTAATACCACCGTATAGAGAAAACAAATACTTATTTTTTGATCCAGTACACAATAAAGTCTTCGTAGGGAGTAATTTTTTATAATTATTTACAAAAAAACATTTCCATTAGCGCTTATGACCAAAAAAAACTTTAAACATGAATAATAATTTCAATCATGCGAAAATTTGGTTTAAAAATAGATTTTTTTTAATATAACTTTCATTTAACGAAAAACGAAGGCCTAAATGAAAAAAAGAAACAATTTAAAAGTTTCGCTTATGTCTTGACAAGGTATCAAAGCAAACCCCATATTTTTTGCTTTAAAACTAATAAAGATATATCAATAAACAATTAGCGATGTAATGGTTTTTGCGCGCGCTGGCCGACTGCCCCCGCTGCGCCGAGATTTCCTATACCCTTGTATATATGATGTCATGGTGTGGCAAATGTAGCATTTTAATTCGATTTGGGCTTCCTTATATAGGATAACAGAAACATTTTCAATGTTAATAGTCCATGGACAAAAATACAACTTTTCAAAATACGTAGAAATTTATGTGGAATTTCTCAAAATTCATTATTTAATTATACTGATAAAAAGATGCAGTGACAAAAATAAACTACACAAAAGCACCTCCACATTTATTTGTGAAGCAAGCATGTCAGTATCGAGGTCAGTATCTAACAGTATGCCCCTGGATTAGGAAGAAGACTTACTATTACTTAGAAGAAGAAAAACTTTCTTATGATTGACATTTTGAGAAAGGTATTCAAAAATGGTGCATCCTGTTTATACGTTTCCAAATTTCCATACCCCTTTTAGAGAACATTAAAATAAACATAAAAATATGGCTTGGCATTTTTCTTCGATTGAAGCTTCGTTGAAGTCTTTAAAATCAAATGGCAACAGAAACTCTGTATCTCTGTATCTCCATTAGTTTCCGAGATACCCATAGAGAACATCATAGGAAACTCACCCTGTATATCAAGGAAAAAAAACGAAATTATATTACCATAAAAACGCGTTTGAATTTTTAGGATTTAGAAAAAATGCAATCATATTTTTATGGTTATTTCTCTAAAACGGTATGGAAATTTGGAAAAGTATAAGCGGGTTTAATCATTTTAAAACAAGCAAAAAGTTTTTTGTATTGTAGTTTTCTCAAAATATCAATAATAAAAAAGTTTTTCCTTTTGTGTCTATAGACATACTCCGGGGACATACTCTATATTGCCTTTGTGAGGTTTTCTACCTAGTTTCTTTTTGTGATCGAAAAATGGCTGGGAAATGAGATGTCATTTACTTAAAACAATAGAACATTTCCAGACACACAAATATATTTCCAAAAAATGATGTTTTCTCGAATTTTAAACCACACAATTTAAAAAATATACCCAATATAATAATAAATTGAAACTTTTTTAAGGTCAGCTGGCAGTAAGCGCCATTAAAAAATAAAGAAGAGTTCGGACAAGTAAGTGACGTATTATAGGGCTTGACCTCGCCAAAATTACTATCGATTGTCATTACCCAGGCGTCTTTGACGTCGTTTGTTTTTCGATAGTATGGTACTTATGGAAGAACCAGTTTTCTCGCCTTTAAGTGGAAAGGAGGTGGCAGAAGAATATAAAAAAGCAGATTAATTTTGTAAGTGACGTGTACACATCAAAATATTTGTTCATAAAAAAATTAAGTGCATTTTTGTGAAACATAACCACATAAAAACGACAAAAATAATCTGCACAAAAGCACCTCCTCATTTATTTGCGAAGCAAGCGTGTCAGTAAAGAAATTAAATTGCTTTGTTACTTTAAATATGACGAATTCCTTGAAACATGGCATGTTTACATTTATAAAAATCTAATATGTTGAAGTAAAGTTATTTACATCTGCAGCGGGTGTTATCTACATACATAACGGGTGTTTTTCAAAAGTGGCTCACCCCTATACGTTTTTTAATTATTTTTTTTTTATATAAAAAGCGAAATTTGTTATGTTAGTATATATGATATGAATCGGGAATGATTGGACGTATTTAGTTAGTTTTGTTTACTGCTCATCGTCCCGTTTCGCCGGAAATTACTACAACTTTTGATTTTTAAATGGTAGTCTCGGTATTTTTATAGTTTATTTAGGTGAAAATGTTATTCTGAATAGAATGACATATCATATGTCAACTTTTGATATTTTTAATTATAAAATAGCATTTTAAACTTCAATCTAGGGTTGCTTTTTTTAACCAAGTGGCTTTGGAAAAATATTTTCACTTATAATATCACAAGAGCTTAAATTATTTTCGGAAATTTTTTTGAGGGCACGAATATTTTGAAAATTATCCCGAGTCGAAGACGAGGGATAATTTTCCTAAAATATTCGTGCCCGAAAGAAAATTTCCAGGAATAATTTAAGCTTGCGTGGTATTCGGTAAGAAAATTTCACACCTAAATTTGAAAAAAAAATATTAATCCAACATGACATTTTAAAATAATTTCAATTTGTTAAGTTGGCCAAGGTATTGATGTTTTTGACATATTATGTGTTTTGTCATTTTTTGTTTGCGATTCTGTCATTAAGCTATTACTAGTTTTAAAACGTCTGTACGTAGAGTAAGAAGTGTATAGCGAAATGTCGCGATTTGGAAAAGTAAACCAACAAGTCATTAAAGAAGAAATTGAAAATATAAAACCATAACACCCGAAAATCAAAATCAAGTGTATATCCATCATATTTCGTTAAATAAAAAATACCAGCTTTAGTTAAATAAAGGCGGCAGAACTATATTTTTTAGAACATGGCAATTTCGAAGAAATTCATATGTAGGTATATCTAACATATTTCCTTAAATAAAAAATATTACCAACCTTAGTTACATCAAATGCTAAAACTCAAATGGGTAATATTTCAATATATAGACATTGTAGTTCATTCACATGTATTATGATTGTAGATCTTATGTTTACCTTTTCAACTGTCAAAAAATTTCCACTAAAGTTTCGTGGCGCCTCGAAAAAATTTCCGGAAATTTTTTCAGTTGCCATGGTAACTAGTCAACATTAAAGCATGTTATTGGTTGAAAAGTAGAGGTGTGAAATTTTCAGTTTAATACTTAATATTTTCAGTGTTTTTCCGGCCGTTTAAAAAATACCCAAATGCTATTTTTTATCAATTCAAACTCAATTTTATTAAATGAAAGTAGTGTGGCTCATTAGTATACAGTATGTCCCCGGATTGTCTTTAACAGAGGAAATACTTTTTTATTTCTGACATTTTGAGAAAAATTCTTCATAAAATTTTTTGCTTATTTTAAAATGGTTAATCCCCTTTATACTTTTTCAAATTTCGACCGCTTTAGACGAAATTAAGAAAAACGTTGAAAATATGGTTGAGCTTATGTTTATGGTTTAAGTTTTAAATTTTTTTTTTAAGTTCTAAAAATCAAAAGGCGTTTCTATGGTAATATCAATTCGATTTCATTCTTTGATAGATGGTTATTATTAATTTTTATTAACATTATATTCTTTACTGTTGTAGTATCACATTTTCCGATAACTATCATCACCCTTTCCGTAGCATTGAACTAAATAAATTTTGTGCTTCTTTAATATAACAAAAAAAATAACAAAAAATTATGACGTTAATTAAAATTCTATGAGTAACAATCTATTAAAGAATTAAAACGAAGTTATTTTACCATAGAAACGCGTTTTGATTTTAAGTACTTTGAACCAGGAAAAATTCAACCGTATTTTCATATTTTTTCTTAATTTTCTTGGAAACGGTATGAAAATTTGGAAAAGTATAAACGGGATTAACCATTTTAGAACAAGCAAAAATATTTATGAAGAAGTAAGTATCATTTTCAATAAAACCAAACCATTGAACTAAATAAATGTTGTGCTTCTTTAACATTTTAAAACTACAACAAATATTACGTTAATTAAAATTTTATGAATAACAATCCGTCAAAGAATGAAAACCAAGTTATATTAAGAATTTTGCGACTTGAAATAAATTCAACTATATTTTCATGTTTTTTTTAAGTTTTCTCTAAAACTGCATGGAAATTTGCTAAAGTATAAACAGTAAGTATAAACCATTTTAAAACAAGCAAAAATGTTTATGTAGAATACACTTTTGTCAAAATGTCAATAATAAAAAAGATTTTTTCCTCTTGTAAAGACAATCCGGGAACATACTGTATTTAGAACAAGCATTATTTTACGAATCATTTGGAACAACATACTTGATATTTCAAGTGAAACTGTCGTTACATTTATAGCCGTGGCACACTAGATTGAAATTTATAATAATATTTTTATGCGAAAATGTCAAAAGTTAACATATGATATGTCATTGACATTGCTGTTTTCTATCAAAGAAAGTGAAAAAATACCGAAAGTCTAATTTAAAAACCAAAAGTTGTAGTCATTTCCGGTGAAAGAGAAAAGTCAACTAAACTAATTGAATACGTCTATCAATATTCATTTATGTCATATACATACATACCAAATAAAAAGTTGTAGGGGTGAGCCCCCACTATTGAAAAACATCCAGTATGTAATCTTAACGTTTATAAAAAGCAAGTAAAAATTTAAAAGTATTTTAAAATTCATCTATACGCTGACGTGTACGAGCTTTTATGTTCCTAAAAGCTGAAAGGATCTCGAAAAAGGAAATATTTAATCTTGCTTTTAAGGTAATCAATGTCAACGAACTTTTTACATCGCAGGATGATGAAAGAAAGAGCGGCTTTTTCAGGCTAGCGTCAGCTTTTAATCAGAGGAACTTTCTAAAAAAAGCAGATAAAATTAATTTGTCTGAGTTAAGGCCTTTTTTACCATACGATCTGATAACGTGGTCCACTTTTTAATTTGCATTCAAAAAATAATCTATTTTATTAGAAAATTCGAAGTTATAAAAATTTTGAAGATTTTCAATTCGTCAGCAATTTTATGTGAAGTCGATACAAAAACCTCTTTTTTCAAATACAGCCGCCGTTACTCGCTGACGAGTATTCGACACACATAAAGAAAATGGTCACGCAAGGCGTTTTCTTTCATGAGCTTTTCTGTGACTGAAAAGCCCGATACGTGATGTTATCTGCCTACCGCACTCCGGACATTCAAAAATCTCATTGCTTTGTTGCCTCTCTACTTTTTGGTTGCCGCTGTTAACTGAGTTTACAACCCTTCTCCATTGAGTTCTATTGTGAGCTGCTTTTTCCCACTCATTCTGCATGTTAATTCCCTTTAAATTTTCGTGGAAAATGTCCTTGTATCTTTTCAGTTGTCCACCCGGCCTCCTCTTACCGTCCACAAGCTCACCGTAAAGCAGAGATTTTGGTATGCGGTTTTCTTGCATTCTGCATACGTGACCAGCCCATCTTAAGCGGGATTTTGTGACCATGACTTCAATACTCTCGCAGTTAGATTTTTCAAGGACCGATACGTTTGAGACATGATGGAACCACCGGACTCTTAAGAGTTGTCTAAGGTGTCTCTGTTGCAACTTGTTCAATGCGTTCATGTGTCGGCGGTAAGGCACCCAGGTTTCGCTCCCATATATCATGGTGGGGATTATAATTGCTCGGTATACTGCAAGTTTTGTTTTTGTACTCAAGTCATGATTGTAGAAAACCCTGTCTTTTAATTTCCAGAATGCTCTTGAGGCGCTACTAATCCTGTGCTGAATTTCAGAGTCAATATTGGCCTTTTCCGAAATCAAACTGCCAAGGTAATTGAATTCCGCCACATATTCGAATAGTTCTTCTCCGATTTTTATAGCATTGTTGTGATCTTCCGGGGGAGTGCACATGATTTTAGTTTTGCCGATGTTCAGCTTAAGGCCCAAAGCCTCGTATGCCCAGGTATATGTGTTCAACATTTCTTGTAATTGTTGTACCGTGTTTGCAACTAGAGCGCAGTCGTCAGCGTATTGAAGTTCTGTGATAAATTTTGTACGTGTTTTTGCCCTGAGTCTTTTTATGTTGAACAGACCGCCGTCATATCTGTATCTAATGCCCAATCCTCTCTCCTGCAGTTTGCTGTCCACTATAATGGAGAGCGCTGCCATGAATATGTTGAATAGGAGAGGCGCTAAGACACATCCCCTGCCTAACTCCTGTATTTGTTAGGAATGGGTCGCTCAGTGATCCATGATGTGACACTCTTGACTTGTTGTTGTTATGGAGGCTTTTACACACTGTAAGAAATTTGTTGGGTACTCCGAACTTTTCCATAATTGCCCAAAGCGCTCTCTGTTCACAGAGTCGAAGGCTTTTGTTAGATCGATGAATGCAACATAAAGTTTAGACTGCTGCTTTTTTACTTTTTCCTGTAGTTGACGGATGGAAAATATGGAATCGACGGTGCCGCGGTTGGTACGAAAACCCGTTTGCGATCCTGGGAGGATTTTTTTTCTATATATGGGTGCAGGCGGTTTGACATTATTTTTGCAAGAATTTTTCCGCCGATAGCTAATAGCAAAATTCCCCGGTAATTACCGCAGTCTGATGCACTTCCTTTGTTCTTAAATATATTCACTATATTCGCGTTGCGAAAATCGTGAGGTACCTCTCCGCTTTCCCATACGACATCAAAGAGAGCCTTAAGATGATCCATAATTTCTTTACTTGCACACTTATAGATTTCCGCCGGAATCGCGTCACAGCCAGCTGATTTGTTGCTGTTTTATGGAGGTCTTTATTTCTTGTTCTGTTATTGGGATGTCTAATACATCGAGGCTGTTATACTGAGGTATTGTGTTTAGTGCTTCCATATTGGGGTTGTTTTCTTGGTTAAGGATATGGCTGTAATGTTCTTTCCAGTGATTTCTGATTTGTTCTTCCTCTTTTAGAAGTTCGCCATTTTGAGCCATGATTGGGCAGCTTACCTTCTTAGTTGGACCGTATACTTCTTTTACAGCCTCGAAGAATTTACGATAATCGTGATGAGTGGCGTACTCTTGAATCTGATTCGCTTTTTGTGACCACCAGTTATCCTTTACTTGGCGCAGTTCTCTTCGAAGGGTGTTGTTGGCTGCTTTAAAGTTATCTACCAGTCTTGGATTAAGTGGATTTGCAGTGACGGCTTGATGTGCTCTATGCTTTTGTTCCAAAAAAGCCTGTATATGCTGTTGATTTTCGTCAAACCAGTCTGGTTGTTTCTTTTTGTTCGACTTTCCCAGTACTGCTTCGCTGGTTTTATGAATCGCATCCCTTAATTGTGTCCAGTCTTGTTCAGCTTCCAATATTGAGATTGAAGTTATCGGTGGAAGTGATTCTTTGATGGCTTCCCGGAGGGCGTCGGCGGTATTCTTGTTCTCTAGATCCCGTACGTTCAATCTGGTCATGTTGTTTTGCTTTTTACAGCGTGGATGTTTGGGTTTTAACTGGATTTTCATTTTTGAAATTAAAAGTCGGTGGTCAGTGCCGCATTCGGCATCTATTCTAGCTTTTGTGAGCCTAACATCTTTTAGATGCATCCTTCGAACGATTATGTGGTCCAATTGATGCCAGTGGCCTGATCTAGGATGTTTCCAGGTATCTTTAAACTTGTTCATCAACATGAACCACGTATTGGTGATGCAAAGATTATACTCTGCGCATGTTGTTAATAAGCGTTCACCATTGCTATTTGCGTTTTCCATTGTTTTCCCAATACGTCAGGCCATATTTCCTGTTGTTTGCCTACACGGGCATTAAAGTCACCTAGCAAGATGATTCGTTCGTGCTTTGGAATTCGTTGAAAGGCATTTTGTAATGCTTGGTAAAATTTATCCTTATCTTCAATTTTAGCGTCAAGGGTGGGAGCGTAGGCACTAATGTTGTTGACGTAAGTTTTGTCTGATATGGGGTACCTTAGGGTCATAAGACGTTCGGAGACACCAATAGGTACTTCTGTTAACTTGGTGGCGATTTCGTTTTTGATCGCAATGCCTACACCATGAATTCTCCTGTGTGTTGCGGGGTGACCTTTCCAAAAGAAGGTGTAATGCTCCTCAGTGAGACTACCTTCATCTGCAAAGCGTGTTTCGCTTAGAGCGGCAACATCTATATTTAATCGGTGGAGTTCCTGTGAGACCAGTGCTGTTCTTCTCTCTGGTCGATTTGAATTTATCTTGTCCAGTAGAGTGCGGACGTTCCACGCCGCGAACGTGAAACATTGATGTTTTTGTTTCTCCGATGATACGCTCGAGTAGGCACCCCCTCCCGGAGATCCGATTGAGGGGGTATTTTACCTCCGGACGATAATTTTGTCCCACTCGAATGTTCCATCATTGCTGTGTGTAAGCTGCGTGAAAAGGTTTAACTGTGGCGGTTACGCTGCCGCACAGTTTTGGCTGCAACTGTAGCACGGGATGGCTATGGCACAGTGAGGACTGCGACGATAGTTCCCTTGTGCTACGTTCTCGGCCGGCTAGGCGTATTTTATTACTCCTTTTCCCCAGAAGATGGTAGGTCTGAGGGTTGTATAAGGTTATACCGCCTATACTCGGACGTCAGAGCCTCGTTTGTGTAAACAGGGTGCACCACGTGAAGGTGAGGTTGACTTTTGGGTAAGCTAGGCTATATGTATCGCTTCAATACCCCTTGCACCCCATTTTTTCAAATACTTATTTAAATACCTATATAAAAAATATTCTTGGAAAATTTGATATTTTTGAACCTTGTTTCAAAAAAATGTTAAAAAATTATTATTTTACTTAGAATCCATACATGCATTGTATACAGGGTGTCCCAAAAAAGTTATGCTTTTTTTATTTTTTTTTAAATTGTAGCCCCTAGTCTTCTACATAATATCTGTATATAGTACACTATTTTTATTTGAAGCAGTATTCGGTGTTGTCATTCTATATCTTATTTACTGAAACTTGTATTTTTTTATTTCCTTTAATAAAATTGAATTTAAAAATCTATTTTTATTTAAATTTCTTAGTATTGGCGCCATCTATTTGCTAGATGCCAAAGATACCAAACTCCACTTGTTACAGCTCACTTGTCTCGATATTTAATTTTTATTAGCGCATCTATTCGCTAGATATCAAACTTCATTTATTACAGTTCACTTGTCTTGTTTATTAGCGCCATCTATTCGCTATATGCCAAACTTCCTTAATTGCATTTCACTTGTCCCAATCTCACTTCGCTGTGGATTGCGATTTTCTGTTCTAATGATTTCGATCATATGATATCACTTTTTTCTCTCTCATTTTGTCTGTAGTGAAAAGGGTTTTTTTATTTTCGGTTCTGAAACTGAGAAGAAGGTCTTTCTTTCTGGGAATTTGGATCTGAAGAAGACGCGTGTTTCGGCGTCCGACAAATTTTCCAGTGAAAAGCACTCTGAATCCACTTTTCGATTTCCATTGCATGGGTATCCGATTTGGAAATTTGAAAACCTTGTAAAGTATGCAATCCAGAGTATAGATCGTATTTGTTTGGTTTCTTCTTGGAATGATCACCTTATTTCCGTTTTTTATTTCGTTTATTTGAGTATTTAAGTACTGGTTTGGATTGGCATATGGTTTGAATATATTTATGTAAAGCTGATTTTCAGACCAGTAACTACCACTTGGTACTCAGTAACTACCACATGGTACTCAGTAACTACCACATGGTACTTAGTAACTACCACATGGTACTCAGTAATTACCACATGGTATGCAGTAATAATGCCGTAATTATTGTATGTTTCACCCACTTTCATTTTGTGTGGACCTATGCAGACCTTAAGACAGTGTTCCTGACATTACAATCGTTCTTTTGGCTGATATTGAAGACTTCTCCTGCCATAGTCATCTGCATCCACTTCTGTTGGTCTGGAGAATACCTACCTACCTGTTTACATCATAAGAAACTATATACAGATAAGTCTTAAGTTTGATACACAAGGTACGCTTTTATTTTATAATTTTTGAGACAACAGATTTAATAACCTAGTAAATTGTCACTATTTATCCCACATATTGTAGTCAAAATTATTTTTTATGTAACGTTATAAGTTATAATTTGATTCGTACAGTACGCTCTTACTTAGCTATGCTATTTTATATGAAAATTATTAACACGTATTCATTTTAAAGGTTTTTGTACACGACATGTTTCGAAACATCATCGTATTGAGACATACATAAATTTCACCTGTTTTTATTAAGTAGCTTACTTAGTTCAAAGAATACAGTTACTAAATTCAAATCTATTTAAAATAACTTGCGGTTTTATTGGGATCACTGTGACTAATTGATGATACTTGTGTTCGTTTTCAATAAATGTTTAATGTAGGATAGTTATTTCTGACTTTTATTCCTGATAAACATAATAGACCCTTAATGCTGTTGATTACTTTATTTTAGCTATGTTATGATATCGTATTTTCCTTTTTGGTTTCTTACTTTACCACTCTCATAAACAAAGTAAGTGGCGCCCTTTTCACTGTCTTTGACCATACCTATTTGAATTCTTAACATCAATATTAAAATCTCTGCAGCCTACATATTATAATTTTTTTTTATTTTTTAACAACATTAAGGTGCGTATTCATTATCCGAACGAACGAACGAACGAACGAACGAACGAATGAAAGTGCGGTATATTTAGACGGGGACCGAACGCATGCGGCCGTTCGTTCGGTCGTGCGCTCGACCATCCGCTTCGAGTCAGTACACCAAAGGCGTTCGCCTGCGTGCGCTTTCAGATTTAAGGTGCGTATTCATTATCCGAACGAACGAACGAACGAACGAACGAACGAATGAAAGTGCGGTATATTTAGACGGGGACCGAACGCATGCGGCCGTTCGTTCGTTCGTGCGCTCGACCATCCGCTTCGAGTCGGTACATCAAAGGCGTTTAGAGGTCATGGTAAAAGAATACAAGGTATGATCGATAGCGGCTCCAATTTCGTTCAGTTCGCGCATACCACCTGTGACGTCACTAGGAAAATAATGAATAAATAAAAAATAAAGAAAGTTGACAGGAGATCTGCAATTTTTGGGGTTATGGTTAAGAATTGTTTATTTTAAGACTTTTTAGTTCGTTTAATTTAATAATTACTAAAACCAGCAGTTCCAAAAATATATTTAAAAATAATAATTATCTATTAACATGGATTTGGACGATAGGTAAGAATACTGAATTTATTTCTATATTCGGTATAAAATTGTTTATTAGGTTTTTAGTTTGCGATGTTTATGGTAAATAATTTTCATTTTCATTGCCTCTGAATTCACATGAGGACAGAGTTGAGGATATCTATGGAAAAGTAACCACAAGAGGAATTGTTACATCATTTAAAAAATATTGGGAAGTTTATTGTTTCCCATCGAAAAGTAGAAAATGCCAATGCAGATGAACGTATTGTAATTGTGATAGAAGTAATTCTAAGGGTGAAGTTTATTATAATTAGTGGAAGTAATACCAAGGGTGAAGTTTATTATAATTAGTGACCTCTGCTTCTTTTTATATGTAGAAGTTTCTGGTTTTGAGAATAAATCGGTTGAACGACACCCAAAAT
This sequence comes from Sitophilus oryzae, assembly GCF_002938485.1. NCBI lineage: Eukaryota > Metazoa > Arthropoda > Insecta > Coleoptera > Curculionidae > Sitophilus > Sitophilus oryzae. The sequence continues at coordinate 2,943,890 of NW_022146393.1, forward strand.
TTAAAGGAAGTATTTGCATACCCAGAATATGCCCATCAAGGATTATATAGCTCAAATTTCCTTTAATGGTAGGCAATTATTCAATGCAAATTAACTTTTTAAGTGACTAAAATATTAAATAGTTTACAATATGGTATATCACTAAAAATATATTACTTTTAGGTACAATTAGGGCCCGATACATTTCAAAAAGTAGAATATTATTTTATATTAAATGAGGTATTGTACTAACAATCAATTTATATTAATAACGGAGATTAAAAAATAACAGAATAAATAGTTCTTTTTTCTTATACTACAAAATAAACTATAGAATACAACAGTATTTAAAAAAAAATAAAAAGTGATGTTCCGGCTGAGATTCGAACTCCGGTCTCTCGCTTCCTAGCCCGACTCCTTATGCACTGCTCCATAGTAACTTGCTTAGCGATAATTCAATGACGGTATATAAACAAAAAAAAACAGGTTTATAACAATATCTTGACGATTTGAACTGGCGCGCGAATGAAGAAATGCGTGCGGTCTTCTCGTGCGGTCCTATCGTGCGGTCCCCGTCCATACCACTAGCGTACGTTCGTTCGTTCGTGCGGATAATGAATACGCACCTTTAGAAAGTCACTGTGAGTCAGAAGCCTTTCCTATGAACCCAGCTTTCCTCTAACCCTGAGCAACGGATTCTTTTTTCATTCTATTTGGGTAACGACAGAAAAGTCGTCACAAACTGTGGTTAAAACATTACATCCGAAAATTGGTTAAAAACTGGAATGAATTTAACTATACATCGTGTCCCAGAAATAAATGCAAGTATTTTAACTGGTAGTATTGTTCGATTAGGAACAGAAACACGCCTACAAGGTTTTTATTTTTCTATACCTTTTCTGGAAAATATTGAAAAACTTTTGAGTGCCACTGTTCATTTTCGGAAAAATTGTTTACGATGCATAGAGACAATCTCGGAGAGAATGCAAGGTTGCTACCTCCTATATTTCCCATATTCTGCATGTTTATAAATTCAGAGTAATTCAGAGTAAGTTTCTACAGAAAAATTGCGAAAATTAATTTTATTCGTATTAGTATACCGGGTGCGTCTCAAAAGTGCCTCACCCTTATAACTTTTTTATTTTTTCAAATAAAAAAAAACGAGATTTGGTATGTTAGTATATGACATAAATTAGGATTGATTGCCGTATTCAATTATTGTTTTCAGTCACTTCCTGTTTTACCGGAAATGACTACAACTTTTGATTTTTAAATGGCACCATCGGTATTTTTTTATTCTATTCAATAGAAAATAACCCTCTAAATAGAATGACATATCATATGTCAACTTTTTACATTTTCGCATATGGTTTATTTGAAATTATAACTTGCGGTTCGTAAGTAACGAAAATTTGACTCGAAATACCAAGTGTGTGGTATCCAATTATTCGTATAAAAAGGTTTGCTCCAAATATGCTAATGATATGAGCCACCCCCAATCCATTTGAAAATATTCAGATATGATTAAAAATACGATTTGAGCATTTTCTAACTGGCCAGTCAAGACACAAAAAACACTAGACGATCCAATCTATTTTTCCAAGGCTCCTTGACTGAGAATTAGTGTTTTTAACATAGTCATGTCACTCTAGATTGACTCATTCTATTCAGAATGTAATTTTCTACCGAATAAAGTAAAAAAATACCGAGAGTGCTATTTAAAAATCGAAAGTTGTAGTAATTTCCGGTGAAACAGGAAGTGACCAAAAACAATTGAATACGTCAATCAGTCCTAATTTATCACATATACTAACGTACCGTTATTTTATCTGAAAAGATAAAAAAGTTATAGGGGTGAGCCACTTTTGAGACGCACCTGATTGCTATACTAATTCTAGAGAAACATATTATCTTATCTTTTGTTGCGCAATGTTTTAAATACTTTTTGCAGTTGAGTAAACTGAAAAAATAAATCTTAACAATTATTACAGCCTTTTTTCGCCATAGTAGGAAATATTTTCAATCGTTTCAATCAACTGTTATAACCTTTAAATATTTAATTAATGCTTACCCTTTTGATAAAAATGTATTAGTATTTTTAACCAGCATATACGCAAACCAAACACTATACCCATCCACTACACACCTACATATCTATTAAACTGAACATCACAAAACTACTTGTATCACTCGTATCACACAATTATTATGTAAAAATAATATTTAATAAAATAAAAAATAAATAATATTTGACATCATAATAATTTACATAAATAGAACAAAAAGTGCTAAAAAACTTGGTAAAAGAGTAAAAAATGGTAAAGAGAAGATAATATGTTTCTTTTGACAAGATCTCCCACCTCTTAAAATACTTGCACTTATTTCTAGGACATAAATACTTAAATATATTTTCCTTTACATCAAGGATAACATAATAAATCCTCAAAGGGAAAACCGCAATTTTTAAAATGCATAGTAATTTTGAAAATGCTATTTTTTAAAGCAACACAAAAAAATATAACCATTTTTTGAATCCAAAGTGTTCCTAAATGTTTCACGGTTTTGCAGATATTACGTATGGCTCTTTCAACAGCAATTTTTTTTATCAAAACCATCTAACAATTTTTCCCCTATTGTACCGTTGAAAGATCTTTACTATACCGGGTGCGTCTCAAAGTGGCTCACCCCTATAACTTTTTTTATTTTTTCAGATAAAAAAACGAGGTTTGGTATTAGTATACGACATAAATTAGGATTGATTGACGTATTCGGTTGTTTTTGGTCACTTTCGGAAATTACCCGGATGTGACCGGAAGTGACCGGAAGTGACCGGAAATGACCGGTAGTGACCGGAGGTGACCGGAGTTTACCGGAAATTACTAAAACTTTTTATCTTTAAATGGCATCCTCGGTATTTTTTTACTTTATTCGATAGAAAATGACACTCTGAATAAAATGACATATCATATGTCAACTTTTGACATTTTTGCATATGGTTTATTTGAAATTGTAACATGCGGTTCATAAGGACAATTTGACTCGAAATACCAAGTGTGTGGTATCAAATTATTCGCATTTTTTTTCCAAATATACCAATGAGCCACCGTCGTTCCATTTGAAAAAATTGAGATATAATTATAAATACGATTTGGGCATCTTTTAACCGGTCAGGACAGGACACTAAAAACATTAGACGATCAAATATATTTTTGCAAAGCTGCTCGATTAAAAATTCGTGTTTTTAACATAATCATGGCACACTAGATTGAAATTTAAAATTTAATTTTTTATTAAGCGAGAATATCAAAAATTGACATATGATATGTCATTCTATTCAGAATGTCATTTTCAATCGAATAAAATAAAAAAAAATACTATGGGTGCTATTTAAAAATCAAAAGTTGTAGTCATTTCCGGTGAAACAGGAAGTGACCAAAAACAACTGAATACGTCAATTAATCCTAATTTATGTCGTACACTAACATACCAAATTTCGTTTTTTTATCTGAAAAATAAAAAAATTATAGGTGTGAGTCACTTTTGAGACGCAGCCGGTATACTACACATACATGATACTTATATCACTATGTGATATAATACTGCAAATATCTACAAAACCCTTAAATATAGAGAAGACTTTAAATAAAATAAGTTTATTTTTTAATTCTGCATCTAATAGAAGAGTAATATACATGGTCTTGAATTAAAAAAAAGGGAAGAGAATTTTATATATTGTAATATTGACTATGCGCGACGCCATAAAAATACTCTCTTTAAGATATGCATGGTGTATATTATCAGGAAACAATAAAGTTAAATTGGCTACAGTTTTTAACCACATTTCGGATATTGTATTTTTAGTCAGTCTATAAGAAATAGACTGGCAACATCGTATAGTGCTGTAAATAAAAATAGTGCACTATGTGCAAAATGGTTATGCTGAATCAAATTATACATTGATAAAAATGGGAGTTGCGTTAAAAAAAGTATAACTTTATCATTACTTTTTTTGTGGACACACTATATGTATACAAAAAAAATACAACAAATTTTATATATCTTTGACAAAAATGACGATAAAGGACTTCCTCGCACTCTATATTTTTTAATTAGAATCAATACATATATCATAAAAGCTAAAAAAAAAATTATATAGTAAGTATACTGTTTAATTACTGCAGATGCAAAACAAATAAAAAAGTACAAAACTTGGCTATTTATTATGCCATTGTGAATTGTATGTCAAGTCAATTATATTGTATATCAAGTTTTAAGTTGTTTTGGAGCTCAGGGTTAGTGCACTTAGATCAAGTCAGTAGTTGCTTCGTTAATGTAACTTTATTTATGCATACTTAACAGTATACCCACCTACTATCCAAATGTAGAGTCTCATGTAGTTAAAATTTAATATGTTATTTAATTATCTAGATGTAATCTAGATTCTTACTCATTTCCTTCCTGATATTTATCATAATTCTTTTAATATGCTATTTAATTGTCTAGATGTAATTTAGATTCTTACTCATTTCCTTTATGATATTTATCATAATTCTGGATAATGTGAGACACATTTTGTATTTAGTATACTATATTGAATTATTCACCATAAATGTATAAACATTATATTATACAAGGTAATCCGAACTGTATTCCGGAAACTTCGGCAGCATATTCTACATATAAAAATAGGTAAAGAAAATCGTATAAATGTATGCCCTAAAATGCTTAATTTCGGACATGCAAGGTATAGAAGTTTCATTTTTATTTCGATTTTCTCCGAATAATTTCTGAAGTAACGTCATTGTCTGGATGGAAATTGTTGTCTGGGAGTTTCATGATGAGAAATTTTATTTAGATATCAATATGACTTTTAATTGTAGTGGGCGCCACCTACATATTTTTAACTAGTTTTAAGAGTTTAATTACTTTTCGTCCGTACCTGTGTAAAACTACTGAGTAAAAAAAATACATTTACGACGTTTCTTACGTAAAAAGGTCTCTTGGTAGAAATCGATACGAGTAATGATTCTGGAGATATTTGGAAACGAAATTAACAATATCTGTCATCATTGACATAAATTAAACATGTTGTCTAAATAGTTATTAGACTGAAATCATTAATTTGAATTTTTTGTGCCAAAAGTTCAACAGAAACTGTTTTATTATAATTTTTTTAAAGAAAAAAATAATGATTAATTTAAAAAAATAAAATGTTCCCAAATTTATCATTTCAGTCAAATAACTATCTACTCAACATATGTTTATTTTTGTCAATATTGACATGTATTGGCTATTTCCATTCTAAATATCTTGAGAGCGGTTGCTTGTAGCGATTTTTACGAAAAGACATTTTTTACGTGAAAAATCACGAGAATGTAATTTTTTTAACTCAGTAGTTTTATACAGGTACGGACGAAAAGTGATTATTCTTCGAAATAGTTAAAACAATGTAGGTGGCGCTTCCTACAAATAGGAGTCATATTGGTATCAAAATTAAATTTCTCATGTGAAAAAGCTCCCAGGCATCTATTTTCATCCAAATATTGGCATTACTTCAGAAATTATTTGGAAAAAAATCGAAATAAAGCTGAAACTTCTACACACTGTATCTCCGAAATTAAGCATATTAGGACATACATTTATACGAACTTTTTTTATCTGCGGAATATGTTGCGGAATATGTTGCGGAATATGTTGCCGAAGTTTTTGGAATATAGTTCGGACCAGAATATTATTTATCTCACAATTTTTTTTAAATCAAACAACCTTACTTTAAAACATACCAACTGAAGTTTCTAAATAAATTAAACCGAACTAACGAAAGAAAAAGAAATTCGAGTACAAACTAGTACGGAAAACCGAAATACAGAGAAACCCTTAAAATTAGCAGTTGATTCTAATTAAAAAGTTCAAGGGTTTTGCAGTCCTTTGCTCTGACTATAATCGAGTAAATCGGAATTTTTCGCATTCGTCGAGTTTAAATTGAAACTTGAGAGACCGTAATTCTTAAGAACTTTTTAAAGGAGTGTAGTAAAGTTATCGGTCAATTCCAGTAACACGATGTAGGCGACGCCACGTATGCCTTTAGGACAAGTAACATTATAAAAACAAATAATATGGTTTGTTGTGAAGGCAAGATTATGTTTGTTTGAAGATAGTAGATAACATTTTCTAGCGTTTTTATTTCTTATCTAATAAAATTGAATTTAAATATTTAGGTTTTTAGTATTTTTTCTAACGCCATCTGTTCGCTACATGTCGAATTTGCCACACTTCATATATTATAGTTCACTTTTCTCGGTCATTTGTTATGGTGATGTCACTTGTCATTCTATCTTCCAAATTCCAAATACGAGAAGGAAGGTGAAAAAGAAGAAGCAGGCATGAAGCAGGGCTTTTTTCTGAGAGATTGGATCTGTTGGAGACGCGTTGTTCGGCGTCCATACGAATCTTTTAATAAAAAGCACTCTGAATCAGCTTTTTAACTGTAATTACATAGGTATCCGATCTGGAGATTTGAAGACCTTTTTAAAGTATGCAGTTCAGAGTATAGTTCGTATTTGTTGGGTTTTTCTTGGAATATATCACCGTAAGTGTGTCCGCCATTTTGCATCGTAACTAACTAAATTTTATTTCAGTTATTCCCATTTTTTGATTTGTTTTGATAAGGTTTTGATTAATATTTAATTACTGGTTTGGATCAGTATACGGTTTGAATATATTTTGGTTTATGTAAAGCTGAATTTCAGACCGTAAGTTATTTTTTTGTGTTAAGCATCTGTTCTGAGAACTAACTCTTTTATAAATAAAAGAGATAGTTCTCAGAAAATAAATCGAGTAATTATATGGATTTCAGTAAATGTATGATACATAGTAATTATAAGGATCTGAGTAAATGATACATAGTATTTGTATGGGACACAGTAATTGTATGCCGCTTAAATTTCACCCACTTTCATTTTGTATGGACCTACATAGACCTTGAGACAGTATTTATGACCTTACATTTGTTCCTTTGCTGATATCGAAGACTTCTGCTGCCATAGTCATCTGCTTCTACTTCTGTTATTCTGGAGACTACCTATCTACCCGTTTACAACATCATAAGAAACTACACAGATAAGTCCTAAGTTTGATACACAAGGTATTCTTTTATTTTACAAATTTTGAGACAACAGTTTTAATATCTGTAAATTACTAGTATTTATCCAATATATTATAGTCAAAATAACCTTTCAATTAACGTTGTAAGTTATAATTTGATTCATACAGTATACTTTTACTTTGTTATGAAATTTTATATGAAATTATTAACACGTATTCATTCTTGAAGGTTTTTGTACACGACATGTTTCGAAACATCATCGTATTGTTACATACTACATAAATTTCATCTGTTTTTATATTAAGTAGTATAGTTCGAAGAATACTGTTACTAAATTCGAATTTATTGAAAATAACTTTTATTGGGATCATTAATTGAAACTAGATGATACACTTCTGTTCGTTTTTAAATCAATGTTTAAGTAGGATAGTTATCTCTGACTTTTATTCTTGATAAACATAATAGACTCTTATTGCTGTTGATTACTTTATTCTACCTATTTTGTGATAAAATATTCTTCATTTTGGTTTCTTACTTTACCTCTTTCATAAATAAAGTAAGTGGTGCCCTTTTTACTGTCTTTGATCATATCTATACAAGTACTTAACATCAATATTAAACTCTTTGCAGCTTGCTTTTATTATCCTTTTTTATTTTAATATTTAACAACATTACAAAGTCACTAAAAGCCAGAAGCATTACCTACGAACCCAGCTTTCCTCTATCCCTGAGCAACGGATACTTTTTTCTTTCTGTTTGGGTAATGACAGAAAAAGTCGTCACAATTTCATTGAAAAAAAAAGAAAAAGACCAACCAAAAACAGTGTTAACTAAAAATTTTACTAATATTTACAAAATGAGCGGTGTAGCTATTTATGTTAATTCCACTAACGAAAGGACCATTAACTGTGGCCCTCCCTAAAAAAGTTTGTCAGCTGGTAAAAGGGTTTTTAGGCCCTAATCGACTTTTAAATTCGATGTTAAAGGAAAGTTTAATGCACCTACTATGGAACTCTCTCGCCTGTTCAGTCAGGTATTTTTGAAGGGTCCTTTTATTGAGTTTTTATTATCGGATCCTTTTTTTGTCCTGAAACCGACATGCATTAATAAAACTGTTGCTTCTCAAGGACCAAGTTTTCTGTAAATGTACCGGGTGGCCAACCAAGAATGGACGCCGGCTGTATTTTAAAAACTACTTATTGTATAATTTTGGTAAAAAATGTAATAAATACATCGACCAAGAGATATCGCTGGAGAGGTATTTTATATATTGTTACTGTAATCAATGGAAAATTTGTATTTTTTTATATAGCGTATTTTGTTCATCTCTCAATCTGGTATGAGTTAGCTGATTTAAACAAACTATGGCTCGTTTAAAAGAGCTTTTCTTCTCTAATGATCTCCAGTATAAATTTTGTAGATTTCATATATTTTTTCGTGGTAGCTAAAGGCACTGTTTGACATCATAACAGATATTGCGCTTTGAATATAAGGTCTAAAAAGTATAATAGTAGGCTAGGAAAAGAAAAGAGGTAAATTGGTTACGTCAAAATATCAAAACGTATATTTTATTTTTATTCGAAAAATGAGATAAAGCAAATTAATGAGATAGAACAAAATACACTAAGTATATAAAAATAATACAAATTTTGCGTTGATTAGAATAGCCATGTTTAAATATGGGGAAATTAAAACAACTTTAGGTGCGCGTCATCAATGACACCATGCGCCGTCTTATGTAGTTTGCTGGTGGTCGTATTATAATGTGCAACCAAAGTTATTTTAATTTCCCTTATAGTACTTTATGTAGTTATATGGATTGGTATCTTTGTCAATACGTAAAAACCTATCTGTTTTAACATCCGAGGTCATTGATGTATTGGCAAAAAATCCTCAAAAAGTAATTTTTGCATAAGCTGCTTTTTTTTTCGATTTTTTATACAGTATGTTCCCGGATTGTCTTTGCAAGAAGAAAAACTTTTTTATTATTGACATTTTGAGAAAAATGCAGTTTTCGTAAAAAAAAAATGATTTTTGATGATGCGTTATAACTCGTTATAACTCAAAAAATGGGAACACACAATAGATATGTAAGGTCGCGGTGATTAACTCCCCTCCTAAACATTCTACATTCTACATCTATCAAAGAATGAAATCTCAATTATAATACCATAGAAACGTCTTTTGACTTTGACGTTTTTTTTTACTTTTATCTACGTCAGTGAGTTAAGAAGCTCTTAACTCACGCATTTTGAGTGAGTTAAGAGCTTCTTAACTTACGTATTTTCATTACCGCACTCCTTATTTAGATGACTACCAAAGTGAAAAAATATTTTGTAACATTTATTTTGGACTAAATACCTACTAAATACAAATAAACTGTTCTATTGATAATAATTATAAAAACATGAAAACTTATTTATTATAATATGTTATGAGTACCTTTTCATTTCCATAGTTGTGTACTTTTTTTTCGGTGTACCATTTTTCATATTTTTTAGAGTATGTATGTTCATACTTCTGTTTCGATCTTGCTGGAAACAATCCAGAAATAGCTCTGAATGCCTCTTCTTCAATGTCAGAGGGAATACTTTCCGAATCACTCATTTTTTAAACTAGTGACCATCTAGTGACATCAATGTTATTTACTGTCATATTGACTTTGACATGCATGTGTTATTTGAACAAAGGTATTAAGGTAATTGATTTTTAGGATAGATATATAGTTAAGTACAATAATTTTTAAAATTCATTGTGTGTTTTTATAGTTAGATGTAGATAAAATATTGTACAATACACGCGAGGTAACTCCATTAAGATACTTGTGTGGTTACACAACTCGTTCTACGCACTCGTTATGCAACTTTCACACGCGTATATTAATGATGCTGTTAACTCACTTGTATCGTAAATATCTATTACAAAATGTTACGTTTCTTAAAATTTCTCTAAAACGGTAGGAAATTCGGAAAAGTATAAACATGATTAGCCATTTTAGAACAAGCAAACATTTTTATGAAAAATGCATTTTTCTCAAAATGCCAATAATAAAAAAAAATTCCCTGTTGTAAAGACAATCCGGGGACATACTGTAGGTTTTGTATTTTAAAGCTTCATTAAGAACCTCGCAATTCGTGGGATAAATTAGTGGTTTCAATTAGCGTAGAAGTTTGTTCCTTTAATTTTAATGTAACGTTAAACATTCAGAACGTTAAAATTAGTGGTAGACATTTTCAATTAGTAGAAAAAGTTATCAAACTTTTGACTTTTACACTAATTATTTTTCAAAATTTGCGACAAATGTCATTGTGGCCTTTGATTATCTTCCGTCAAGAAAATTGTGGTTAGAAATCAAAAGTTGATTGTTTTATAAGCCAAATACTAGGCTTTCTCTATGGATACAACTGGTTACCGTACGCTGTTGCTAGGATATTCTATTAATTTTAATTGTGTTTTTTAAACATTATGAATGATCGTAAACTAAAAACTATAAAGTGTAATTGAAACCACTAATTTATTCCACTAATTGCGAGATTCTGAATGAAGCTGTATATCTGAGAAAGGTATTTTTTGTTGCCAAAGATATTAATTATAGGTAGTTTTTTATTTCGTGATCAATTCAAACCAACCCAAAACAGAAACGTAAATACGCCACTGTCGATACGTATATGATAATGTGCAAAAATCTTTATTCTCAAGGATATTCAATCTTATGTGCACTTTTTAAGGAACCGCCACTATTTGAGCTTTTTACGTGGTTTATATATATTCTAAGCGGGTCTTAAATTTAACTAATAAAACTTCCAACAGACTGAAAGTCCGCAGACTAAAAAAATTGATGGCAGCAATAACGCCTCCAAACAAGGAGCCCAATTTCCCTATTACGTTGCGTCTCGTTGTTTCAGCTTCCATTTTAAGTTCGTGTGCCCATAAACAGGCTGAGGAAGCATCTAAATTGGCGTATAACAGTCCCATGTTTGAGTACGATCTGTGTAGAAGCCCCGGGCAATATTCAATTACGTTCCTAATATGAGTTAAGTTGAATGTTTACAAAATACAAAGGACCTACGACCGGATATCTAGTTGCTTTGTGTGGAGTTTCCCAATAAGCGTGTTTAGGAGAGATATTATGTCCGTTTGAAAATAATGTTGTAATTATTAACCTTATACAATACCAGACATGAAGGTAACAAGGGTTTATGGGTAATCATCTATAAACCATTCTATCTTGTGAGTTACTTCTTTTATAGATCAAAAACATATTCACATCCCAGTCGAGCCCTAGATTTAACCCTCGGGCAGGCGCGTACTTTAGAATCATTTAGAATCGCACGGCCGGGCACGTAGCGGTATTCCGTACCGCATTTATATTTTTTAGGTATTCTGTAATTTAATAGATATTTACGATACAAGTGAGTTAACAGCATCATTAAGATACGCGTGTGAATGTTGCACAACAAGTGCGTAGCACGAGTTGTGTAACCTCACAAGTATCTTAATGGAGTTAACTCGCGTGTATTGTACAATTATTTATCTTTATAAAAACACACAATGAATTTTAAAAATTATTGTACTTAACTATATACTTATCCTAATAATCAATTACCTTAATACCTTTGTACAAATAACACCATGCATGGCAATGTCAATATGACAGTAAATAATATTGATGTCACTAGTTTAAAAAATGAGCGATTCGGAAAGTATTCTCTCTGACATCGAAGAAGAGGCATTCAGAGCCATTTCTGGATTGCTTCCAAGATCGAACCAGAAGTACACAATACATACTCTAAGTATGAAAAATGGTGCACCAAAAAAAGTACACTAAGTAAAAGTAAACTATGGAAATGAAAAGGTACTCATAACATATTTTTCCATATTAGTGCAAAATAAATGTTTTACAAGATATTTTTTTCTCTTTGGTAGTCAACTAAACATAGGAGTGCGCTAATGAAAGTGCCTGAGTTAGGAACTTAAACTCACTCAAAATGCGGGAGTTAAGAGCTTCTTAACTCACTAACGTAGATAAAATATTTTGTTGTAAAATTTAGCATGCTAAACAGTAACAAACAACATTTTTAATACATATTTAACACATAAAAATAGTTATTATAAAAATAATAAGTAAAAAAAATAACTTTGCCAACTTACAAAAACTGAATCATACCGAATATAATAAAATAAACCTAACAGAACCTTTTAAATATTCAAAAAAATATTTTTAGCCATTGGAAGCAGACGAAACATCTTCTAATGTTTCATCTAAATGTTTAGTCTTCTTCTATAGGTACCTAGATATCTATACCGGTGATACAATTGATTAGTCTATCACAGCAGTTTTCGCGAACAAATTTCTTGTCTTGGTTGCAAAAACTAGTAGTTTTATGGGTTTCACATATATGGCAGGGACCAACTTGCTTCTTATTGTCTCTAACTAGTACCTTTACCTCCTAAGCATATCTAGCGAGGACAACTTGGAAATATCTGGGAACGGTTTGTAGACTGGCTGTTTCCTTACTACGGTTATATAATATATATTTAACATATTATAAAATCAATCTAAAAATAGTTATTTATCGTACTAGTGTGTTATCTTACATATAAGTCACGCTGGGAAATGTTTAGCCCTCGAGGCCGTACGCCGCGAGGGCTAATTTTCTCAAGTGACTTATAGCGTGTACCAGCGACTTCGTTCACGTCGAATTAATCATTTGTAATGGTGATGATAAAGCAAAGCAAGAATTTCCATTAACATATAAATTGGATAAAATTTTCTCACATTTGTGTCAGCATGAGAAAAAACAATATGGCGATATTATTATATAACTTGGTAATATTTGAGGGGTAGTTTCATCTCGTTGGACTTTGACTTTCGAAAAATCCGTTTGCCAAAAATAAGCTTTTTACGTCAAGCAGTTTAAGCAGAATCGTGGTTAAGAAATTACCCAACTTTTTGGAACACCCTGTATCATTTTTTAAAAAATTTCAAGATATGTAAAAAAATCAAATAAATTATGCTTGTCCAAGCATTTTCCCGAAAGACTAACCTTTTTTTAAATGAAAAATATTGTAATATTTGAGGGGCATTTTCACCCTCTTCGAATCTGAGATTCGAGAAACCCCTCCTTATCGAACCTCTACACCCCACAGTCAAACCGTTTGCCAATCAGCTTTAAACGTTAAGCAGTTTAAGCAGAATCGTGATTACTCAATGGTTATATTTTATGAAACACCCTGTATAAATTTATAAAAAATCTTATAATATGTAAAACAACAAAATAAAATATACGTATTTAAGAGTTTTTCCGAAAATCTTACCGATTTTAAATAAAAAATATTTTAATATTTGAGGGATAGTTTCACCCCTTAGAATTCGAGTTTCGAAAAATCCCTTCTTATCGAACCTTCTACACCCTAACGTCAATCTGTTTTCCAAAAATCAGCTTTTTACGTCAAGCGCTTTAAGCAGGATCGTGATTAATCAATGACCAGATTTTTCGAAACACCTTGTTTTTAAAAAAATCTTAAAATATGTAAAAAAAACAAAATAAAATATACGTGTTTAAGCGTTTTACGGAAACGACCGTTTTTAAATAAAAAATATTGTAATATTTGAGGGGTGGTTTCACCCTCTTGGAACTGGAATTTCGAAAAATCCCTTCTTATCGAACCTCTACACCCTAGAATCAACCTGTATGTCAAAATTGAGCTTCTTACGTTGAGTGGTTTGAGCAGGATCGTGATTAATCAGTATGTCAGTCACTTAAGGATTTTATATATAAGTATAGATAACACGCGAGTGCCTTACAAAATTTTATCCAACAGCAGAACTGTTTCATGTCCAATCTCTAAAGAATAATTGATTTAAGAGGATCTACCAGTTCTACTTTCATTGTTGCGAATCGATAAATTGTCAGGGTGCCTTTATGTTACTATGCAATATACAGGGGTCGGGCATACGTCGGGCATCTGTAGCTCCTAGAATAAAAAACTTGAGAATTTTGTTTTAGTGCAAACCTAAGGTATGTACCAGGATGTATTTCAGGAAAATATTTTAACTTCTATGGGGTGGCTCAAAAAAGTGTGAGCGGACCTGGATGATTTTTTAAAATGGAACACCCTGTATATTATTGCATTTTTGGCTTCCTTTCAGATCACTTTACATAACCCTAAGATATAAATAAATATATTTCCATAGTTTCAGAGATATTAAAAAATAAATCAAAAATATATATTTTTCAGCCTTTCTTAAAAAAATTATTAAAAATACAAGAACTGTTCTGAAATCAAAACCATATTAGGTATTTACTTTAGATGGTCTGTTCTTACTTTGCTATAAATATGGTAATCGTAATTCATACAGGATGTTCAATATTCTACGCCAAACTTTCTAAAATATAAAATATTTTTCTTAATTTATTTTTTAAATGGAATTAAATTTTGTATATTTTTTTTATTAGATGGAGAGTTTAAAATGAACATTTTTGTATTTAGAGTATTTCAAAATTTTTAACGGGTTTGCAGATACACGCAGTATTATTTCATATGGCGCTTTCAATGCTAAAATACGAGAGAAAAATTATTGGGTGGCTTTGATAAAAATTTACCGTGGAAAATGCCATATGAAACATAAAACCGCAAATATCTGCGAAACCGTTAAAAATTTTGAAGTACTCTAAATACAAAAAATATTCATTTTTTAATTCTCCGTCTATTGAAAAAATAATATACATGCTGTTCCATTTAAAAAAACGAAGAAAAATTATTTTATATTTTAGAAAGTTTGGGGTAGAATTTTGAACATCCTGTATAATTTACGATTTTCATATTTATAGCAAAGTAAGTACAGACCATCTAAAGTAAATACCTAATATAGTTTTGTTTTCAGAACAGTTCTTGTATTTTTAATAATTTTTTAAGAAGGGCTGAAAAAATATATTTTTGATTTATTTTTTAATATATCTGAAACTATCAAAATGTATTTATTCATATCTTAGAGTTATGTAAAGTGATCGGAAAGGAAGCCAAAAATGTAATAATATACAGGGTGTTCCATTTAAAAAAAATCATCCAGGGCCACTCACACTTTTTTGAGCCACTCTATAGAAGTTAAAATATTTTCCTGAAATACATCCTGGTACATACTTCAGGTATACACTTAAACAAAATTCTCAAGTTGTTTATTCTAGGAGCTACAAATGCCCGACGGACCCTGTAGATGTGCGTTTTGTTTATTTTGTAAATAATAAATAGCACTGAGATTAAGACGTTGTTTAGATAAATTGCGATTTTTTTGACGATAAAATATTGAATTATCAATACGCAAGTCAGATTTTAAAGAAAAATGATTCAGGAAGATCTTCCGCAATAAATTATTAACCAGGCAGAGGCGGCTATAGCACAAATACCGCCAGAAAAGTCTCGTGGCGTATATGATAGGGAATTCATAACACACTAGTTTGTTATATAACTTCAAAAACTCACGCATGTGTTATTATTTATTTTATATGCAAGTATACATGTGAGTAATGTCTGTATAAGTAGTGGCTGTTGGATAAATTAATTAACAATTTATAATTACACCAAATAACGTAAAATACGGTTCATATCAAATAAACTTTTAGTTACGTCATCGAGGGCGCGATTTATTCTGCACCGTGCTGACTGTGGATTTTAAATTTCCCGCTGGGGATTCAAGTGGCAGTTCTGCTGTAAAAAATGCCAGGTTGCCGTATTTACTTATTTATTTCCTGACATTGTCATTCGTTTTGACACTTTAGTTTTTTATTTTTATTGTAAAGTGTACAAGATTATTAACCGTAAAAACTTATCGCTACCATATTAGAATATTTTGAATGGTAAAGCGGTAGTAATGACCCTTTATGTCCCTTAAGTGCTGTTAAAAAGGTGAGTTTTGTTTATGTAAATAATAAGTGATTGTGTATTTAGAATTAATTTGTTTTTATTTCCTAAAATATTTTGATTAAAAAAATATATATAAAAGTGGGCAACGCTGTGCCGGCCAAGCTTAATTACGTGACTAAAAGTTTATTTGGTATGAACTGTATTTAAATAATATGATAACTATTTTATTTACTGGGCCTTTATTAACCGGGCGCGTAGCGGCACCGAGTACTGCAACTTTTGTAGTTGTCAGGTTTCTGACAGAATCGCTACTGAACCCAAATCGCTGGATATGCAACTACTACGACCCGGCCAGGGTGCCAAATATCCCTAAATATAAGCATATTTAATGGCACCATCGAACTAAGTCCAATGGATATTTTGTATAAACGAAATTAGTAAAATTGCGGTACAAAATTCCGGAGGCGCCCGCTTGTGGGTTAATAAAAGAAAGATAATGTCACTTCCTCCTCAATAGATTCATCTGGAAACAGAAAATCCATATTACCACCCTTTGGGGCCGGAGTGGAGTAAACAGAGTTTACGTAACTCGTTTAATCATAAAAATAAAATCAGATGGCGATATTTTTCTCCGGCACAATGGAATATTCTTCTCGGTATGTGTTTATTGGAATTTCTTTTATTCGAGCGTGGGACGGAAAATAAAGGAGAGAGATGAAAAATTTCCTGGTCGTGCGGAAAATGATTTATTTATCAGATTATATAGATAATAACGACGTTCTCTTACGATGTGTATTTTGTAAGAACAAATATATTTCGAAGTCGGATCCGGGGTGTAACGATTCCACCAAATGATGTGCGATTCTGAAAAAGAATAGCCGTGATTTGTTTTGTACTCTAATCACTTTGTTATATCGGTGATTTTATTTTGTGATTTTTCTACAGTGAAGCGTGAATTTTATTCATTAGTTTTGTTTCCCGATTTCGGGTGCCACTCTTTTGCAAGGGAAATAAACTGAGGCGGCACTACTTTAATTTAATTTATTACTGTTACGATGAAAAATAGAGCCCAGTGTAGCGTGAACAAACATTACTTCATTTGCAGAGAAGTCAAAAAGAGTTTACAACGATCCGACGCATGCGCATGAAATCTAAAGCGTTCACAAAACCAAAATTTATGATTCCTAACCAACAATTCAGCGTTCACAGAACAAAATTTTGAAATTCCAAACTGATTTCTAATCAGAAGTCAGAACAGTCCTCGTACTAGTAAGATATTTTTAGAACATTTTTGTATCACGAGTAAAACAATTAAATGTTGCAAAAATAAATTATATTTTTTAAATATTTTGGACTACTTCATCATCGTCGTCATCATTTTTAGCTTATTCAACCATTTGAGTGTAGCCTCCCTCACATATTTAGATACTCTCTTAGTAGGGCTGGGTAGGTAGTATAATATTTATCATAATTCTGGAAAATGTGATACGCATTTTGTATTTAGTATGCTATATTTAATTATGCACCACAAATGTATAAACATTACATCATCATCATTTTCAACCATTTCTTATTCAACCATTTCCAATTATGGTGTAACCTCTCTCCCATATTTATATACTTTCTTTGTAATTGTTTTTCATTGTTGTTTATTGTTGGCTATGCGGGTCCAAGTTATCAATGCTAATTTTCTAATATCATGGTCCCATCTCAAGTTTGGTCTTCTTCTAGGTTTCTTAATTCCTCGTGGGTACCATGCTGTAATGTTTGTGGTCCACCTGTTGTCCGTCCTTCTTGCCAGGTGTCCTGCCCATTGCCATTTAAGGGATGTGATTCTGTGGATGACATTTATTGACTATTAACTGGGTCTTTTCTCATATCCACTTTATTATTTTACGGTCTTTCTTGGTTAACTCCAGCATGTTTCGTTCCACTGAGCGTTGTGCGGCCTGCAGTTTCCTTATAATACCCGTTTTAAGTTTCCAGGTTTCTCATCTATAGCATGTATTTGCAATATTTATTTAATACATGTTCCAGGATATTATGTTGTTGGTTTGTTTACAACTCAGCATATTTTGTATACAAATACACTAAAAATCGAAATTTAGGATAATTGTGTCTGTTTCTTGACACAAAATGGAAACGGTATGCCACAAATAGGAAACATTTTCGAAACCTATATATTTTATATGGGTTTATTACATGTGCTTCCAATATGGTGGCACTAGCCGTTGCCTGAAATGGTTCGATGCGGAATTAAAACTTTTAGAGAAAATGTTTCGAAACATTTTCTGCAATTTGTGTCCAAGATGTTCCCGTGTTCAGCAGCCACTGTTTCTAAATGTGAAGAAACAAAATACTAAACTAAAATAGTCTATATATGTGTGTGGATTTCAAAAACAACCATCAACAATATCGACCTCCGCCATATTTTTTTGTCTTAAAATCTTTGTTTTTAGATTTTCTCGCACAAAAAATGACTGGCAAAAGCTTTAACTCATTATTCTATAAAATTGACATGGAGTTGGACACAAATCATTTTCATCATATTTGTGTCTAAAAAGAGAGAAACTCGTGTTTCGAAAATGAATCGACAATAAATGGAAATCTTGTTTCCAAAATATTTCGATTTAGCGCTATCTGTGTAGAAATTTTGAACTAGTCACCTGTGAACAACGCCAATCAAAATTTCTGGTCAAAATAATTAAAACATTTTACTTACTTATTATAATACAGTTAAAACAAAAAATATATAATAATAGCTCCGTTATACAGCGTTTAACGCATTGGGAGTAGCAAGGTATAGCTTGCCATGCTAGAGCCGTTCGGTATACAAGGAAGGTAATGTGGCTAGCACTACGCTTCAACCGCCTATTATTACCTCAGGATTGTGAATCCCAAATACTCATTTAAGGCTGAGTCGACCTAGGTACCCTAACTATTTTTATTTTAATAAAAATAGTCGGCTGATGAAATGCCGGGTGTAGGATTCGAACGCACGCCACACCTTGAGAGCCTGTACCTCTACGCCACCGGGCACCTCTAAAACATAAAAACATTGTGGAAAAAAGAGAAAAAAAAAGAGAAAAAAACGTTGGCTGGTAACATTTTTCTTCGGTTTCATGTTGGGTATGGGTAGTGGCTGTTATTACATTTATTTCTAAAAACAAATCATCTCTGTAATGCGTATAATAAATAATTATAAAATCGCATAAGAAAGATATCTGTATTTGTACTCACCATATTATGTCCTTCTTTCAGCTTTTTTAATTATAGTACTATAAAAACTTGAAGAATGCTTAAATGTAAAAACTGCAGAATAAATCAAAACAGTAAAGTAAGGTTATTTCTCAAATTTGACAGAATATCAAATAAATTATGGAAACATTTCAGGTGCAAAACGGGTACGAAATCTGTAAATGTGAGCCTCATTTGTTTCTTAAAAGTTTCGACAAATTTGTGACCTTAAGATCTTTATTGTTATAGCTTATGTAGCACAACCATATTTTGGTAAAATGTTTCGAAACAAGAAGCGATCTATGGTCAGAAACATATTTAACAAAAATGTGACGAAACTGTTTTGCACTGTTTCTCAGCAGAGATTTTATTTCGATTTTGTGTCTAAATATGCTACTTGGGTAGCGACATACCGTGTCCGTAGTCAATCCTAAATTATTTTGTCAAAATTTCACCAGTTTCCAGGCAATGATTGTGTCCTATAAAATGTACATGCAAAATTTCATAGCGATATCTACAAGTTTTCAACAAATAAAATAGAGGTCCCATCATTTACGCGGGCATTGTATGATATATTTGAAATGTGTATCTATATTCTCGCAATTAAACAATCAAACCAAAGCTATCGAGCTGAAAAACGACTCTTTTGATATTCGAAAAACAAATTGAACAAAAAAACTTTTTATCGTTTTCCAACTAGAAATACTTGTAATTGCGAGCTGGAATTGCAACAAAAAGTCGCCAAACAAAATCGACACCGAAAGTTCGGCAATCAACTGGATTCACAGACCAAATTATTTTCATTAGATTTTAGCACACAAAAAATTTCGCGTTTTTTCCATGACACATCGAATTAGTTCGTAAATTTGAAATTATTCGGTCTACTGGTATAGTAATTGCGTTAACTAACAAAGTTGTTTTAAATAAAATCTGTTTCAGTTTTAAATTAAAATACCGGTTGGTGGTAAACTATTTTATTTTTTCAGTTAAAAGTAGGAGATTTGGTGTGTTAGTATATGACATAAATCGGGATTGATTGACGTATTGAATTAGTTTTGGTTACTTCCTGTTGGAAATTACTATAATTTTTGATTTTTACATGGTACCGTTGGTATTTTTTGACTTTATATGTCATATGTCAACTTTTGACATTTTCAGTTAAAAATATGGTATTTTAAATTTCAATCCAGGGTACTATGACTGTGTTAAAACCTCTAACTTTTAACCAAGGAACCCCGCAAGGGGCCTTAGAAAAATTATTATTATATTATATTTAATCGTTTAATATTTTTCTGTCTTTTCCTGGTCGGTTAAAAGATGCTCATAGCTTATTTAAAGAGTTCATGGGAAAACATGATAAGCGCTATTTTTCTAATTTTACAGGAGAGGACCGAACGGCCCCCTGGTGGTTATTATAGATTCTTTCCTTGTATTCTACATTTTTCTAGACTTATATTGTAGGATTAATCAACTTATTGCCCTGCAGAGTTTATACATTTTCTAGGGGCTAGTTAGACCTACTATATACGAGTATATTGTAAAATCCTAAAATTAAGGAATTGGCGCATATCATTATTTTTATTCCTCTGGACCATCCATTTTTAATCGTAACTTAATTTTCTCGAATGGAACTAGGGTGGCACATTAACATAATTGCTGGAAAGGGCATTTTTACGGATAATTTGGTTTTTATAATACTTTTAAATAATCAACTCAACTCTTTGGTATTGACTCAAATGTTGAAACGGTCACACAACATAATGGTCCAAAACACAATGGTTTTGAACAATGAAATTGTCGAAAAAAAACAAACCAACACTTAAAGGAGGGTGTAATTACGTGATTCTTGGGTGCCATAACATTCAATAACTCGCCGATCAACTTTCCCGGATATTCAACTATCACGGAACAACATTTTATAGCTTTACAACGAGCTTTACAACTTCTCACACCGATTTGATCAAAAGCAAAAATGAATTCAAACAGCTCGACGAAAAAAGTGAGTAAACAAAGTGCCCATTACATAATCAAAAAATTAAGGTAGGTAGATACTATGAGAGGATAATTATAATTTGCAATAAACAGGTTGACTGCCAGGTTTAATCGAGAAAAAATGTCCCAGACGCCAAGTACAAAACAACTTTTAAAATGTCTTTTTAAAACAGTTATTTTATATTTTTACACAAAAATGTTCAAAATAATGAAAAAAAAATCCAAACCAAATCAAAAATTGATGATTTTTCAATATTTTTGAATAGCAATTCCAAAACTTATATTTATATGCAAGGGTTGTATGCTACAGCGATCGTTATTCTATATTTTAATATATTCTAAAAACAACCGTTGGCATACTAGGCTCAAAAGATACATCAATTGCACAGCGGGCGTATACGCCCGTCGCGGCATGCTGGCATTTCCGTCGGCAGTCAACCTATTAATACTATCCTTGGTTTAATCAACTAGTGCTAATTCGCACATAAAGCAGGTGTACGGCTATTAAATGCTTTTTTAAACTATAGCCCTGCTAAAAAATGCGTACGCAATTATATTATAATAATTTTTTTGTATAGTCGCTATTTAAATCCGTGTATTTGTATATATGCCTGTTGTTTACGGTATTCTCCGATGGTTGCAGCACCGGCGAAGAATGCATCAAGCCTATAGGGTAGAGCCACTTTTGAAAAGAACCCGGTAATTTTAAATATGGTAAAAAAAATATTTGTCGGTAAACAGTAAAATTTTGAAAGCATATAAATTATTTTGTTTTCAACCAAACTACTACAACAGCTGAATAAGTATTATGTAAAATGGATATATAAAAAAGATAATTCCTAAATAAAGTTCTCTGTATTCTGCCTAAAAGCTCAATTTTCACGTAAGTTCTTCGCAGGTATCACACGCAAAAGTTTTTATTAGCTAAATGAAGGGGGAACCCTGACGATTTGGCGGTGTCGATATGACTCTCCGAAGAACAGTTGAGTTGTATAAATTATACGGTTTGAATTATTTTCTCCAGGCTTTTCCACACCTGGCATACAAGTTTAATTTCAATTTGGATTCTGAAAAAAAACTGAAGTAAATCCTCTACATGTAGTTAGTTGCACATAGGACACTTTAATATAGGCACTTTATAATAGACGACCATTAGAAATATACAGGGGGAGTCTTAAATAAGTGCAAATATTTTTGGGGCTGAAATAAGTCTGAAAAATAACCGAGTTATTTACTTTGGAAACTCTTTTGAAAATTATTTAATTTTGAGAGCCACCCTATTTTTTCTGTAGTTTGTTCCTCTAATTTTAATTTACTACCGATGTTGGCACGTTTTTGAGATATATGTTTAACTGTAAATAAGTTTCACTCTAAATGGTATTTACGAGGGTATTTATTACACAGTACTCAAAGGATATTTTCAAAGGCGCGTTTCTTGTTCAATGGTGTTTGCCACTAGCACTATCAAGTTATTTTATCCCATATACAAGTTATTTTATTATATTATACTAGGGTCGGCATTTCTGGTCTTGGTTTGGTGCCGATTTTCGGCGTGTGTACGAAGAGTACGGTCAACACGCTTAGTAAAATAAGATGTACTGAATAAAGACAGAAGGCAAGTATTTTCCCAAGCGCATGCAATCTAGCGTCAGATTCAGTGATTATACAGGTTTTTTCACCACATACGACACGGAGAATTGTAGCTAAACGATTAAATTTTTACAAATTGTGAGTTTTGGGTTTGTTCAAGGACTAGTAGAGCTACAATATAAAAATAATTTTAGAAGATACAGAGTATCCCAAATAAGTAAAAAATATTGTATTTTTTTAAATGGAATACCCTGTATATGACTCTATTTTTAGATTCTACGATTGAAATAAAGGTAAATTTGATTAAGGTTTATCATACTTAAACTGTACCGTTTTTGAAATATTTTCAATTTGTGAAATTGCAGTAAAAAATAATTTAAAGCTTCATTCCTCCAAGGGTATTGAAGTTTTTAATACTAAATATTTACTGAAAATTATTTATTGACAGATATTGTGTTGCAATAATAAAAATTATACCACCTTATACAGAGTGTCCAAAAATTTATATTTAATAATTTCTAGCTTTAAACGGCAATAACTTGTTTAATTTAAATGGATCACCCTGTATATTTTACGAGAATCAGATGCATAATTTAATTGTCTATCAAATTGTGTTATTCCATTTTTTACCTATCTCTTCAAGTTTTCGTAGAAAATGCTATTTGTTATAATTTAGACCTCATTTGTCACTATACCCATGAAATATTGACGTTTTTTAGATTTTTTAAAGCAACGTATATGTACGAAATGTACAGGTGGTAAAAATAATAATATTGCAAGCCCATTTGTTTACAAAAAGAAAACTATTTAAATCTTTGTAAAAGAGTATACTATTTAAATATACCACCAATATTTCCGCCCAAAAATTATTTAATTACATAGTTAGTTTATTTTTTAAGCTAGAAGCTTATTGTTCTAGGGACTTGACTTTTGACTGATATATCTAATTCATCCTTTTAAAGCATTCTTTGTTAAACCGATCTTTTTTCTTCAAATTATAAATAAAAATGAATTGTGTTTGTTTCTTTAAATTATAACTTAAAAACACTTTGAAATTAGCAAACACATTTACTTGGTTGTATTTTACTTGGGTTGTATTTGACAGTGACACAATCATAGGTTGATAACTTAAGTATGTTGACATTTGCCATGAATTGTTGTTTCAATTCCTGTTTCATGTTCCTGTTCAGTTTTAATTTAAAAATAGAGGCAGTTTTTTAAATTAGTTAAAAACGACTTATTCAAAATTGTTCAAAGTTGACATGTGTAAGTATATATATACACAGTAGTGATAATGCTTTGGAACAGGATCTGATATTTTCGAAAGACGTTTATTTTGGAACAGGTTCTGTGCTACAATCATGTACCAGTTCCAATTCCAACTGTTTCAGCTGTTGCAAAGCACTGGCACTAGAACACAAATTAGCACAGAAAAATTAATATAAAGACGAGTGTAACTGGAACTGTCTTATTCACGTGGAAAAGTTTAGGGCTTGGGACAGTTTGAGAGTTGGAACAGTTTGGGACTTGGAACAGTTAAGACTTGGAACAGTCAGGGATTTGCAACTTTTTGGAACAGTTGAGTAAAAAGAACTTGTTTGAGGGTTGAGAATCGAGGTCGTATATCGCTTTCGCTAGTCTAGCGGACGGAACCGTTCAGCTGTTATCTGTTATCGGGATAGAGAAGAGACAAGCGTGACGGATTTCGCGGCGGTGCCGCTATTTAATGTATTTATTTAAAATTCAACTAAATTTTTATTATAAATTTTAAATAGGAAGAGTTTATTTAATGCAAATAAAATAGGCGAAGAAATTTTTTTATATTAAAAAAAGTGCTGGTGATTTTGCCAAACGCAATAGTTTTTTTGAAAAATACAATACCGAGTGGGCGTGGCAAGATCTAGCCAACTGAGTAAGAGCCCACCGAGCGTAACAGTTAAATTTCCGCCACTAGAGTAGTAGGAACAAAGAACTTGAAGGAATTGGACCGTTGTCTCTGTTCATACTATCTTTACATTTATTAATTTGATGCCCACTCGGTGCCCACTGAGCGATATATAAACGCTCAACTTGTAGATTGTACTTTAGTTTATAATCATCTGCTAATGATGCTAACATGGTTAGCGAAACACGCGTCCAGTGTAAAAGTAAAAGTGTTTTGGTGTATTGTGGTGATTTAGTGTTTTTATTTTGCTAATTTTTAGTTAAAAACATTATATTTGGTAATATAGCACATAGGTAGTAGATTAAATTTAGAGGAATAAAGGCAAAGAAAAAATCCAGTAGTTTAACAAAGAAAAAATCCACTTACCGCGTGTAATATAGAGGGTTTCGTAACGGCAACGTCCAAGCGGCAACACTTCGGAGAACATTCTACTGCTACTGAAACAGGAAGAACCGAAACAGTACGATACCAGTACGGTATTAATTTACGTTTTGGAGCAGTTTGGAACTGGAACAGGTATCTTTTACTACTGGAACAGGTTGTACCTGTTATTAAAAAATCACTGTTTGGGCCATGACTAATACGCAGACATTTAAATTAAATTTGCATGGAATTTATTATGTTTCCAGCGGCCAATGACCTACCCGGTTTATATTAACTTACATTGTATTAATAATTATAATATAATTTTATTTGTAAAGTTAAAGTTTTAGATGTATAATTTCTTAATTATTTTATTCAACAACTTCAATCGCCTTACTGACTAATTGAATATAACTTTCTTTACCTGGAGCAATTTAGATCAGTCGTGAACTAATAACGTTGGCACCGCAATGCTTGACCGCTGTATACCGTTTGCGTGCACACACTCAGACGTATAATTTGCTTATTGAGCAAGCAACACAGCGTATGCTTTAGTAAGTGATCAGTTGAAATTAATGACCTTACCTCCAAGCACTTAAAGTACGATAACAATGTTCGTATTTATTCTTCTTTTAATATTTTATCAGAATAATACAAGGTTATTCACCACATACGATAGGGAGTATTGTAGCCAAACGATTAGATTTTTACAAATTGTAAGTTTTGGGTTCGTTGAAGGGCTATTAGAACTAAAATATAAAAATATTTTTAAAAGCTACAGTGTCCCAAATAAATAAAAATATTATTAATTTTTATATTTTAAGAAGAATCAGATGCATAATTTAATTGTCTATCAAATTGTATTATACCATTTTTTACCTATCTTTTCAAGTTTTCGTAGAAAATGCTTTTTGTTATAATTTAGACCTCATTTATCACTATACCCATGAAATATTGACGTTTTAGATTTTTTAATCTTCTCAAGTTTTTATAGAAAATGCATTTTCTTACAACTTAGACCTCATTTATCATTTTAGGCCCATGGAATATTGACATTTTAGATTTTTTTAAAACATCAAATGTATAAAATGTACAGGTGCTAAAAACGATTTTATAGCAAGCCCATTTGTTTACAAAAAGAAAACTATTTAAATCTTTGTAAAAGTGTATACAATTATTACAATACTATTACCACAACTATTTCCATCCAAAAATTAGTTAATTACATACTTAATTGTTTTAGTTAATAAATTATTCTAAATAAATACGGATTTAAATAAAAAATTAATATAACATCTCTGTTGTTATAAATAAGCATTCGTCAAAAAATTAAATAAAATATATACGGTGTCACTTCTTACTTTTTACCACACTGTGTAATACACATACAAAATTTAGTTTTTTAGTATTTGGAGCAATTATTATTAATCAAGGCAAACATCAATTAATGTAGTTTGAATACTGGGATCATATTAATTGGTCCACTTTAACAAATATTTAAAGAGTTTTTTTAATTTTTTAATGAAATAAGCGAAGTATATAGACAATATTAGTATCTGTACCGTTTGAAAATTTGTTACATCTTTACATATAATCTAAAATGTCAATATTCCATGGGTATATTGATAAAAGATGTCTAAATTGTAAGAAAATGCATTTTCTACGAAAACTTGTAGAGATAGGTAAAAATGGTATAATACAATTTGATAGACAATTAAATTGTGCATCTGATTCTCGTAAAAAAATATACAGGGTGTTTCATTTAAATTAAACATTTTTTTTTAAACAAATTTAAAGCTAGTAATTATTTAAAATAAATGTTTAATAAAAAGAATAAAGAATTAGACACTCTGTAATAAATACGATAATTTTTATTATTGCAACACAACATTTAGTCAATAGAAAAACTTCAGTACAATATTTGGTTTTAAAAACTTAAGTACGCCTAGAGAAATGAAGCATTAAAATTTTTACTGTATTTTGACCAAAACGTAAATATTTCCAAAATGGTAAGATTATAATGCGGGAAACCTTAATCAAATTTATCTTTAATTTAATCGCAGAAACAAAAAATATAATAATATACAGAGTGTTCCATTGAAAAAAATACAATTTTGATATTTTTATTTATTTGAGACACTCTCTATCTTGTAAAAAATATTATTAAAATTGTAGCTCTAATAGTCCTTAAAAATCTAATAGTTTAGCTACAAAACTCCGTATCGTATGTGGCGAATAACCCTGTATACAGTATGGTTCGTAATCATTTTATTTAGTAAAAAAGCTAATTTTTTTTTGCTATATTCAGAATAGCTACAGGTTCATCTTTAACTTGTTCTCTTTGACTGAAAGATGATTGTTATTTAACAAAGTTGCGTAACTCGAAAGTACAACGTATGTTGTAACATTTTAGCAAAATAAGTATCACAATTAGTCGCAACATCAAAAGGCCGTTAAAACTTTATCATCCATTCCGCATTTTGCTCTGCTCGTCGCTCGAAAATATAATTTACCACGATTAATTAAAATTACTTTGGAGTTTATAACGTCGTACATCTCTAAACGTCTATCACGTAAAAAGTACTTAATTGGAACAATTTTACCTTCTCATCTCTATATTTTATGCTTTAACAGACGAAGTAACTCGAAAATAATAGCAGATAATAAAATCGGCCGAAAGCTTCAAAGTGAAAGGCCTCGATGTGGGGGAAAAGCGTATTTGCCTGCATTAGACGCACTAAAATATGCTTTATTGTTACCGGAACCATTTTGCTGAGACTCTAATTTTATACGATGATGGCGGCATCTCGAGGCTCCAACTATCTGCAACTAAGTTAGGCAAGGCACTTCTTGAGTTGCGATAATAAGAGCCAACATTACGCGCATCAGTATGCCTTCACCCCTTAAGGAAAATGTATAAATGTAAGCAAGTACGTATATCGTATAAAATATGTGAGTACGAGGGTGGTCTGAAAAGTTTCCGACCTAACAAAAATATAGGACATTTTTTCTGAATATTTTATTTTATTTTTCAACATAGTCCCCTTGTAACTCTACACACTTTTCCCAGCGATGCTCTGTAACCCGTCCAAATAGTACTCGGCGTTTTTCTCTATAAAATAGTGGTTCACGAAGGTGATTGCCTGCATTTGACGAAAATCTGTCCTCCGGCGCAATTTTTAAATGAGGGAACAAAAAGAAGTCGCTAGGGGCTAGATCTGGTGAGTAAGGCGGATGGTCAAGCAGTTCAAACCGCAATTCGTGGATTTTCGCCATGGCAACCGCTGAGGTGTGAGACGGTGCGTTATCTTGGTGAAACAGGATTGTCTTTTTCTGTAAATGTAGCCGTTTTTCCGTAAGTTCTGCTTTTAGCTTGTCAAGTAATAATGCGTAGTATGCTCCTGTGATGGTTTTTCCTTTTTGAAGATAATCAATTAAAATAACTCCATGACTATCCCAAAAAACAGTCGCCATCACTTTCCCAGCCGAAATAACAGTTTTTGCTTTTTTTGGAGCCGGTTCTCCCTTTGCCGTCCACTGTTTGGACTGTATTTTTGTTTCTGGTGTATAGTGGTGTATCCAAGTTTCATCTACAGTAATTAATCGACGCCAAAACTCGGATTTATTGCGCCTAAACTGCGCCAACATAGCGTTGGAAATGTTCATACGAACACGCTTTTGGTCTAACGTGAGCGAACGCGGCACCCAACGCGCGGACAGCTTTCTCATGCCTAAATCTTGATTTAATATGTGACAAACACGTTCTTTTGATATGTTCATAACCTCTGCTATC
The DNA here is from genome assembly GCF_002938485.1 of Sitophilus oryzae. Classification (NCBI taxonomy): domain Eukaryota; kingdom Metazoa; phylum Arthropoda; class Insecta; order Coleoptera; family Curculionidae; genus Sitophilus; species Sitophilus oryzae. The sequence continues at coordinate 2,972,759 of NW_022146393.1, forward strand.
TCTCTCACTTTAATTCGGCGGTCGTCTAACACCATTTGGTGAACTTAGGCGATGTTATCGTCGGTAGTTGCAGTTTTTGGACGTCCCGAACGTTCATCGTCTCCCAAGCTCTTACGGCCACGTTTAAATTCAGCTGCCCAAAATTTCACCGTGGTAAATGATGGTGCAGAGTCCCCATACACATAATCCAACTCATGTTTAATTTGTGTAGGCGTATTGCCTCTCAAAACCAGATATTTAATGACAGCTCGATACTCGATTTTGTCCATTTTCACAAAAACACTGACATCAACTCACTCAAACGACTGTTCCATAACAACTGCAAATCCAAAATGGCTGAAACTTTGGTAATAACTGTCAACAGATAAGACAATGAAAATTCACTAGCTTTTATCTAGGAGTGCTGCTAGAATCTTCACGTTGAGGTCGGAAGCTTTTCCAGACCCTCCTCGTATATGAGGAAATTATTTATGTTAACTTTTAAATAATAAATAATACAGCATTATTTCTTTGTATTAAAATACATATTATACATTGTCTGAGATCAAATCTGCATCATATGAAATTTTATTTTATTTATAGATGTAGGACAAATTTGACTTTCGCGCTAGTTTTTGCTGTGAAAATAGCTTAAATTTAGCCACCTAAATTGTAATTTACCCTATATAGCCTGATACTTAACCAAATTAACATTTAACCCAAAAAGTTATACAGGGTGAGACAAATTTAATATTGAACATTGGTCACTTTTAAATACAAGTTACTCCTTTATTTTAAATCGGACACTGAGTATATTATTCCGATGTTCAATGGAGAATTTATACAGGGTGTTTCAAAACAAATGCGAAAAACTTTAGGGGGTGATTCCTTGTTCAAAATAAAGGGTAGTTTGTTTTGTAAACGTTGGGTCAAAAGTTAACCATTAGGGAGATATGGCGGTACAAAGATGGCGGAAAAATAATGTTTTTATTTTTTATCTTGAAAACGAAAAGAGATAGACTAATGAAATTTTATGGAAGCATTACTGTTATGAAAGCACATTATCTGGTAATATTTTCACTTTTTTAAAATGAGTGGAAGGGGTTGAAATAAACTACCCCTATCATTCTTGTTAACGAAATTTAAAGAAAAATCTTATCAAACACATACAAAAAAACTAATTTGGATAGTTTAGTTTGTTTAGAAACTTTTTTATCTCTTGTGTTTTTTTGATAAAACTCACCGATTTGAAATTAAAAAATAAAATGTAAAGCATTACATGTCAGGACAAAAAACATTTTTAGATTAAGAAGTGATAATAACGATAATAATAATCATCTAGATAATAACGTATTGCAGTAGAGTAATATCAAATAAAATAATATTAGGAACATCCTAAAAAGTAACAGCGGCCGACTAGATTTTTTCCTAAAAAAATTACAGCAGCCCACTAGATTCTTTATCAGAAAATGTTTTGTCCTGGCATGTAATGCTTTACATTTTTTAATTTCAAATCGGTGAGTTATCGAAAAAAATGAGAGATAAAAAAGTTTCTAAACAAATTAACTATCAAATTAATTTTTTGCATGTGTTTGATAAGATTTTTCTTTTTAAATTTCGTTAACAAGAATGATAGGGGTAGTTTATTTCAACCCCTTCCACTCATTTTAAAAAAGTGAAAAAATTACCAGAAAGTGTGTTTTCATAACAGTAATGCTTCCATAAAATTTTATTAGTCTATCTCTTTTCGTTTTCAAGATAAAAAATAAAAACATTATTTTTCCGCCATCTTTGTACCGCGATATCTCCCTAAAGGTTGACTTTGGACCCAACATTTATGAAGCAAACTACCCTTTATTTTGAACAAGGAATCACCTCCTGAAGTTTTTCGCATTTGTTTTGAAACACCCTATATATCTTCAAAATATTATTAAGATGACCTTTACTTCTTAGACAAAGATTTCTCTAGATATTTTCATTTTTATGATTTTGCGTCAACAGATCTTTATTATTTGATACAATCTAGGTGGCTATGGTATACCTTTTGTTAATTTAACAAAAATTAAAGGATGTAGAGTAAAATACTCAATTTGTAAACAATGTCTTTAACATTTCCCTATAAAAAAAGTTTAGACTAGGTAAATCAGGACCATTTAAGTATTCCATTAATTGGTGAATGCACACTGCAGTCACTAATATACTGGATGTTCCATTTAAAAAAGAGTAACTTACCTTTATAGGGACCAATGTTCAATATTAATGTTGTCTTATCCCGTATAACTTTTTGGGGTAAAATTTTAATTTGAGTTCAAATGCAATAGATATTTTAACTACATATTAGGCGCCGGCGCCGGGTAAATTCTAATTTAGCTAGCTTTTATTGAAATTTAAAAATTGTTTTTCATTTTTGGAAAATATTTAACGTCCTAAAAACCTTACATTTTAGTCATATACTCCTTTAATAAAACTCTCCTTTATTCTTTCCCTCTCCTAGAATCAGAAAATCAATTAATATATAGGGTGTGCCATTACAAAAAAAAACAACTTTTAATTTAACTGTTTTTAGGGACACCCTGTAGAACTCTCTATATTTTAAAAAAATGCTCTAAATTAGCCTACATATGCTCACGAAATTTAATTTCAATACAAACTGTCGTTCTCCTTGGAGCATTCGCGTCGTATGACAGGCGCCACCCTGTATTTTTTAGCCACCAAGATGAAAATTAAAATTTCGTAATTTTTAATCAATAGCAGCAGATTCTTGTGGTAGAATCGGCAGTTATTGGTTAAAAATGATGAAAAAAATGTTTTCATCTGGTTGGCTGGAAACTGACTTTTTAGCCATTTATTACTTTAAATATCAAATTTAAAAGCAACAAGCGAAAATTTTCTGATATTATTTTTAATATAAATCATAGCAGAAACTACTGTCGAAGTAAAATTTTACTTTCAAGTCTTGAAAGTCAGTAAATATAAATAAGTTCCATATGTTGGTTACTTTATCGGTGAGACTATTTACGTTATTATAACCCATATAATTTTATTTTAATTTTAGACATCTTGAGCTAAACTATCTCTTAAGTTAAGCAAGAAACTTTTAAAGTTGCAATTTTAAAAACAGCTCAAATAACGCCCATCAGTATACCTTCGACCTTCAAGTAGAATGACGTGTATCCGGTAAAATATCAAAGTCATTTATCACTAAAGTTGGCAGCTTGAGCATACACTTCTGTGCATATGTCGATAAAGAAATATTGCATCAACGATGTGTTTGCGAAGTGGGATAAGTGTAATAGATTTTGTCTTTGATAGTTATTGATAGAATAGAAATGGAAATATAAAAAGAAAAAAAAAAAAAAAAAAAATTATAAAAATTAAACGATTTTCTTTCATTTTTTTAATTTTTTAACAAAGCTTTTGTAAATTTACAGTTTGTTGCATTTTTCTAGCATAAGATTAAACGCTGATTGATGGTTTCTTTTGATTTACTGTGATGAAATTGTTTAATTGATATTAACTACGCAAAATTATAGTCCGCGTATCAATAATTAGACTTGAACCGGAACCTTGAACCGTAACCATGAACAAACATTATGAGCATAAAATACAAGTGATAAGAATTCAAATGAACGAATTTAATCAGTCGATTCAATATAAGAAACTGAACCGTGTGATTTGATTCACCAAAAAGGAAAAATATAATATGTATAAAAATATAATAATAAATATAAAATATAATATGTTATAATACATATCACCAGTTACCAGCTAGAGAAGGTACTAAAAGATTCAGAATGAACTGAAAAGGAGAAATTAATTAAAAAAAACTGTTTAATTTTTTTTTACTGTTATGGAAGTGTTTTGGAAGTTACGACGACCTTTTTTATTATTTGCTACTTATTTAGGTTCTTTCCTCTTAGGTCTGATGATGTTCCTATAAGCGAATTTCTAGCCTCTCGGTACCGGTTTCCAAATAAATCCCGGAAAAAAGTATGACGTGCATGGTACTTGCAGTAATCCCGATAAAATTTGAGATATTACTCAATAACGTGTACTAATAATACCGGTATATTATCGGTCGCTTATATATTTTAATTTGAAATGTATTTATGTAATGTATAATATATAACATATATATTATATATAAAAAATAACGGGAAAATAAATAGAAAAAAAAAAAAAATAGAAAAAATAAAATTTAAGTGGATGCAGTCAATACATGGGCTAATAAAACTACTTTCTCAAATTTGTCAAGCTTTCGAGAATTTTGTTCCCATCATCAGTAGAGTTTGACTGAGTCAATAATTGTCTCCTTTTCAATTTGGAATTGGCTAATACGTTTCCGGTAGCTACTAAAAAAGAAAAAGGGAACATAAGTTACTAGAAAAGTTGCTAAAATATTTAACGAATATTAAAAAGGGAATTCCAGCAATAAAAAATACGTTTATTGTGTTTATTTTTTTTTTTTTTTTTTTTTTTTTTTTTTTTTTTATTAATAAAATAATTTTAGGGTGATTTGCTGAAGCACCAAAATAAATTAATTTCAAATTATCTGCGGTTTAATTTTAACGAATATATCTCATCCATGCACGTCACTCAACTGACTCCAGTCACCTATTATACAGATACATGCATAGCATTTATAATTTCACACCTCGCATAATAAGCAATAATTGTTAAATTTCAATCTGGGCTCAGATGAGGATTGTTTGAGGTCTCTGTCGTCGACAGACTGAAAACTGGAGACGCAAAATTCTTGGCTATTCGGAATTTAGCCTGTAGTAAAATATAAGACTGTAAAATTGTTTCCGATGGCCATTAAAAAAGAACAAAATAGATAACTTTTGAATCAGTTACCTGCAAGAATAGTTGCTAAAAGATTCAGGAAGAATTAAAGGGAAACAAATGAAAAGATGATTTACTATTTTGTTTTACTGTGATGGACACGTTTATTTAGTATTCAATATAAAATGAAGTGTGTCTAGTATGTTCAATTTTTATCGAGGAATAATTCGAATATTTATAAATTTTAATACCAGTGCGATTGAAGCCCCCGATTCGAAATTATTCGAGCGAAATTTACTAAAACACTAAAATAAATTAATTTAAAACCATCTGGGAATTTCATTTTAGCAGGCCATCTCTCATACATGCACGTCATTCAACCAACTACAGTCATCGTTTGAGGCTTCTGTCGTCGACAGTGTGAATACTGGAGGCGCAAAATGCGTCGAGATCCGGAACTGAGGCATTTATCTACTTGTCAATTCGCAACTTAACGGATGTTGCTTTTATAAGACCGACAACGCGATTCCGGTAGCCATTCAAAAGACAAAAGAGATAAGTTTCGTGTCAGTTACCAACTAGAAAAGTTGCTAAAAGATTAAGGGAAAATTAAAAAGGAATATTAGTTAAAGCTTATTTGATATTCAGTAATACTTAAGTGTCTGGTATGTTTATTTTTATTCGTGAATGTTTAAAATATTTTGAGGAGAATTTAATTTAGTGCGTCTCTTAAATACTGATTGAAAATTATTTGAGTGTAATTTACTGGAACATTAAGTAAATTAATTCCAACCATCTACGATTTAATTTTTAACGAATATCTGTTATCCATGCACGTCACTCAACTGACTACGGTCATGTGTTATACAGATACACGCATAGCATTATTTATAATTTCGCCTCACTATTGTTTCATTGTTAAATTTCAGAAATCGAGCTCGATGAGGATTGTTTGAGATCTCTGTCGTCGACAGACTGTAAACTGGAGGTACAAAATGCGTCCAGATCCGGAACTAGGGGCATTTATCTTCTTGGCTATTCGAAATTTAGCAGATGTAGTTATTATAAGACTGGCAAAGCGTTTCCGGTAGCCATTAAAAAGACAAAAATGATAACTTTTGAATCAGTTACCTGCAAGAATAGTTGCTAAAAGATTCCGGAAAATTAAAAAGGAAACAAATGAAAAGATGATTTACTATTTTGTTTCACTATGATGGACACGTTTATTTAGTATTCAATATAAAATGAAGTGTGTCTAGTATGTTCAATTTTTATCGAAGAATAATTCAATTATTTATAAAATTTAATACCCCAGTGATGCGATTAAACCCCGATTCGAAATTATTCGAGCGAAATTTACTAAAACACTAAAATAAATTAACCCAAACCATCTGCGATTTCATTTTAATGAATATCTCTCATACATGCACGTCATTCAACCGACTACGGTCATCGTTTGAGGTCTCTGTCGTCGACAGTGTGAATACTGGAGGCGCAAAATGCCTCGAGATCCGGAACTGAGGCATTTATCTACTTGTCAATTCGCAACTTAACGGATGTTGCTTTTATAAGACCGACAAAGCGATTCCGGTAGCCATTAAAAAGACAAAAGAGATAAGTTTCGTGTCAGTTACCAACTAGAAAAGTTGCTAAAAGGTGGAAAAATTAAAAAAGGAATATTAGATTAAAGCTTATTTGATATTCAGTAATGTGTGTCTGGTATGTTTTTTTATTTTTATTCGTGAATGTTTAAATATTTTTTGAAATTTAATTTAGTGCGTCTCTTAAATACTGATTGAAAATTATTTGAGTGTAATTTACTGGAACATTAAGTAACTTAATTCCAACCATCTGCAGTTTAATTTTAACGAATATCTGTTATCCATGCACGTCACTCAACTGACTACGGTCATGTGTTATACAGATACACGCATAGCATTTATAATTTTATACCTCGCACAATGAACAATTGTTAGAAATTTCAATCTGAGCTCAGATGAGGATTGTTGAAAACTGGAGACGCAAAATGCGTCGAGATCCGAGACTAAAGGCATTTATCTTCTTGGCTATTCGGAATTTAGCGGATGTAGTTATTATAAGACTGGCAAATTGTTTTCGGTAGCCATTAAAAAGACAAAAATGATAACTTTTGAATCAGTTAGCTGCAAGAATAGTTGGTAAAAGATTCAGGAAGAATTAAAAGGAAACAAATGAAAAGCTGATTTACTATTTTGTTTCACTATGATGGACACGTTTATTTAGTAACAATATAAGAAGGAGTATGTCTGGTATGTTTAATTTTTATCCAAGAATAGTTTGAATATTTATGAAATTTAATATAGTGATGCTATTAAACCCTGATTCGAAATTATTCCAGCGTAATTTACTAAAAACACCAAAACAGGTAGCCCGCAAACCAAGGTATTAATACGAAGTATTTTAATGAATATCTCTCATCAATGCACGTCATTCATCTGACTACGGTCATGTATTATACGGATACACGCATATCATTCATAATTTCACACCTCAGACAATAAGCAATTGATAAATTTCAATCTGGGCTCGGATGAGGATCGTTTGAGGTCTCGGCTGTCGACAGTATGAATATTTGAGAGGCGCAAAATGCGTCGAGATTCGGAGCTGAGGCATTTATCTTCTTGTCGATTCAGAATTTAACGGATGTAGCTTTTAAGACTGGTAAAGCGATTCCGGTAGCCATTAAAAAAAACAAAAGAGATAAATTTCATTGTAAAGTTAAGGAGAAAAGAGTAAAAGGAATATTAGTTAAAAGCTAATTTGATATTCAGTAATATAAGTGTCTGGTATGTTTATTTTATTCATGAATATTTACATATTTCTGAAATTTAATTTAGTGGTGTTCTTAAATCCTGATTGAAAATTATTTGAATGTAATTTACTGGAACATTAAGTAAATTAATTCCAACCATCTGCAGTTTAATTTTAACGAATATCTGTCATCCATGCACGTCACTTAACTGATTACGGTACATGTGTTATACAGATACATGCATAGCATTTATAATTTCATAATTCGCACAATGAACAATTGGTAGAATTTCAACTGAAGGCTCCGATGAGGATTGTTTGAGATCTCTGTCGTCGACAGACTGTAAACTGGGGGCGCAAAATGCGTCGAGATCCGGGACTAACGGCATTTGTCTTCTTGGGTATTCGGAGTTTAGCGGATGTAGCTTTTATAGAACTGACAAAGCGTTTCCGGTAGGCACTAAAAAGACAAAAAAGATTGCTAAAAGGTTCAGGAAGAATTAAAAAGGAAAACAAATGAAAAGCTGATTCACTACTTTGTTTAACTGTGATGGACACGTTTATTTAGTATGCAATAAAAGAAGAAGTATGTCTAGTATGTTTAATTTGTATCCAAGAATAGTTTGAATATTTATGAAATTATTAAGCGATGCTATTAAACCCTGATTCGAAATTATTCCAGCGTAATTTACTAAGAGCTTAAAATAAATTAATTCCAAACCATCTGCGATTGTATTTTAATGAATATCCCTCATCCATGCACGTCATTCATCTGACTACGGTCATGTATTATACGGATACACGCATATCATTCATAATTTCACACCTCAGACAATAAACAATTGTTAAATTTCAATCTGGACTCGGATGAGCATCGTTTGAGGTCTCTGCTGTCAACAGTTTGAATACTGGAGGCGCAAAATGCATCGAAATCCGGAGCTGAGGCATTTATCTTCTTATCGATTCGGAATTTAACGGATATAGCTTTTATAAGAGCGGCAAAGCGATTCCTGTAGCTATTAAAAAGACAAACGAGATAAATCTCGATTTAGTTACCAGTAGAGATGTTGCTAAAGGGTTGAAGAAGAATAAGAAAGTGAAACCAAATAAACACTTCACTGTTTATTATTTATTGATGAACTTCTTTTTTGATAAATCCCAATAAGTAATGTCTGGTACGTTTTATTTTTATTGAAGACTATTAAAATATCTATGAAATTTAATTTTGTGATACTATTACATGCCGACTCAAAATTATATTATTCAAACGTGATTTCCAGAGACTTAAAACCAAATTAATTCCAAACCATCTGCGATTGGATTTTAATGAAAGTCTCTTATTCATGAACGTCATTGAACTGACTCCGGTTATATATTATGCAACTATTGGCATGCATTTACAATTTTTCATCTTACCCAATAAACAATTGTTAAATATCAATGTAGACACGCATGAGGATCGTTTGAGGTCTCTGCCGTCGACAGACTGAACACGTGACACTCCAAAGGCGTTAAAATGTCGGGAACTCAGGGCATTTTAATATTTCTTTTCGATTTGGAATTTAACGGATGTAACTTTTAGGATGGGCAAAGTGTTTCCGGTAGCTAGTAAAAGAAAAAAGGGACACATTTGTATCAGTTACTAGCTGGAAAAGTTGCTAAATATTCAGGGAATATTAAAAAGGAAGTCCAGCCAAAAAGTTATGTTTATTGTGTTTATTTTTACCCAAGAAAATTTAAGTATTGTTAAGGAATCTGCTGCACTCAATTGTTGCGGTCCCCTGTTGAACCACGTTTGCCACCAAAAGGTTATGGAATCACTGGTTCTTCAATAATAATTTACTCTTTTCTTAATTATTAAATATTTGTTGTATGGAACTTTTAACAATTGAAAATGATACAAAATTTAATTAAGTAAAATAAAAATTGCCAACTGTAAACTGTCTGGAACTTAGAAAGGTAAAAATAAAGTCACGAGTGTATCGAAAAATAAAGAGAACAGCAAATTCAAAAGGTAGGGTTAGCAGTATTTGTAGAGATTTAATTTATTAACGCTATTAAATTCTGATTCAAAATATTTCTAGGGTTATTTACTAAAGAACAAAAATAAATTAATTTTAAACCATCTGCGGTTTAATTTTAACGAATATCCCTTATCCATGCACGTCACTCAACTGACTACGGTCATCTATTATAGAGATACACGCATAGCATTTATAATTTCACACCTCGCACAATAAACAATAATTGTTAAATTTCAATCTGGGCTCGGATTGGGATTGTTTGAGGTCTCTGTCGTCGACAGTCTGAAAACTGGGGGGCGCAAAATGCGTCGAGGTCCGGAACTAAGGGCATTCATCTTCTTAGCTATTCGGAATTTAGCGGATGTAGCTGTTATAGGACTGGCAAAGCGTTTCCGGTAGCTATTAAAAACATAAAAAGGATAAATTTAGTATCAGCTACCTGCAAGAAGAGTTGCTAAAAGATTCAGAAAGAAATGAATAAAAAGCTGATTCACTTGTTTACTGTTATGGAGGTGTTTATTTGGTTTCAGTATAATGTAAAGAATGGGTATGCTGTGATTTTAATTTACTGTAAGTTAATCAATTATAAATTAAAATCTTCATTCGAAATTATACTAGCGTGATTTACTGAAACATCAAATTAAATTAGTTCCATACCCTATGATTTCATTTTAACAAATATCTCATCCATGTATGTCATAATCAACTGATTTCGTTATGTATTATATAGATTCACGTATAGCATTTATAATTTCAGAACTCGCACAATAAACCATTGTTAGATTTCAATCTAGACTCGGATGAGGATTGCTTTGCCATCGAAAAACTGAACACTTGAGGCTCTAAAGGCGTTAAGATCTGGAACTAAGGGCAATTATCTTCTTTTCAATCTAGAATTTAACGGATGTAGCTTTCAATGGCTAAAGCGTTTCCGATAGCTAGTAAAAGATAAAAGGGGCAATTTTTGTATCAATTACTAGCTAGAAAGGTCGCTAAAATATTCAAGGAATATTAAAAAAAAAAAAAAAAAAAAAAATTTTTTTAAAAGTTTGTGTGTTTATTTTATCCTAGAATATTTAAATATTTATGAGATTTACTTTCCTGACGCTGTTAAATCCTGATTCAAAATAAATCTAGAATTGATTTACTGAAGCACACCAAAATAATGATTTCAAACCATTTGCGGTTTAATTTTAACGAATATCTCTCATCACTCAACTAACTACGGTAACGTATTATACAGATACACGCATATCGTTTATAATTTTACACCTGGCACAATAAACTATTGTTATATATTTTAATCTGGGCTCGGATGAGAATTCTTTGAAGTATATGTCTTCGACAGACTAAAAACTGAAGGTGCAAAATGCGTCGAGATCCGGAACTAAAAGCATTTATCTCCTTGGCTATTCGGAACTTAGCGGATGGAGCTATTATAAGACTGGAAAAGCGTTTCCGGTAGCCATTGAAAAGATAAAGAGGAAAAATGTTGATTCAGTTACTTGCGTTACAGAATAGTTGCTAAAAGGTTTAGGAAGAATTAAAAAAGGAAACAAATGAATAGCTGATTCACTGCTTTGTTTTACTGAGATGGACACGTTTATTTAGTGTGCAATAAAAGAAGTGTGTCTAGTATGTTTAATTTTTATCCCAGAATGATTCGAATATTTATGAAATTTAATACAGTGATGCTATTAAATCCTAATTCGAAATTATCCGAGCGTAATGTACTGACACACTAAAATAAATTAATTCCAAACCATCTGCGATTGTATTTTAATGAATATCCCTGTTCCATTCACGTCATTCATCTGACTACGGTCATGTATTATTATAGATATACACGCAGGGCATTTATAATTTCACACCTCGCACAATAAACTATTGTTATATTTCGATCTGGGCTCGAATATCGTTTGACGTCGACAGCCTGAGTATTGAAGGCACCGGAACTAAGGGCATTTATTTTCTTATCTATTCAGAATTTAGCGGATGTTGATGATTTTTCTATGACTAACAAAGCGTTTCCGGTAGTCATTAAAAAGATAAAACGGATAAATTGAATATGATATCGGTTTCATGCTAGAAAAATTGCTAAAGATTCAGGAAATTAAAAGGGAATTTTTAAAATAGAAAATGTTTTTTTTTTTCTCTATTTTTGTTTTTTACTTTTTTTTGGACACGTTTATTTAGTATTCAATAAAAGAAGAAGTGTATCTAGTATGTTTGGTACATCCAAGAGTATTTGAAAAATTTAATTCAGGTATGCTATTAAACTCTGATTCGAAATTATTCGAGCGTAATTTACTGAAACACCAAAATGAATTAATTCCACACCATCTGCGATTGTATTTAAATGAATATCTCTCATCTATGCACGTCATTCATTTGACTACGGTCATGTATTATGCGGATATACGCATATCATTGATAATTTCACAGCTAAGATAATAAAAATTAAATTTCAATCTGGGCTTGGATGAGGATCGTTTGAGGTCTCTGCTGTCGAGAGCGTGAGTACTGGAGGGGCAAAATGCGTCGAGATCTGGAGCTCAGGCATTTATCTTCTTGTCGATTAGGCATTTAACGGATCTAGCTTTCATAAGACAGGCAAAGCGATTCCGGTAGCCATTAAAAAACAAAAGAGATAAATTTCGAATCAGTTACCAGTAGATATGTTACTAAAAGATTGAAAAAGAATTAAAATAGGGAAGCGAAATAAAGGCTGTTTTACTTGTATTTGTTTATTTTGACTATTCAAATATTTATAAAATTTAACTTTGTGATACTATTAAATGCTAATTCAAAATTATTCGAAAGTGATTTCCAGAGACCAAAAATAAATTAATTTCTAAACCACTGCTATTGGATTTTAATGAAAATGTCTTATTCATGCACGTCATTTAACTGACGTTGGTCTGACATATGACCAAAGTACATCTCTATCTGTGTGCATTTATAATTTCTCACCTCACACAATAAACAATTGTTAAATATCAATATAGACATGGATGAGGATCGTTTGAGGTCTCTGTCGTCGACAGACTTAAAATCCGGAACTCTAGAATTTATCTTCGTTTCATTTGAAATTTAACGGATGTACCTTTCAGGATGGGCAAAGGCGTTTCGGGTAGCTAGTAAAAGAAAAAAAGGATACATTTGTATCAGCTACTTGCTAGAGAAGTTGCTAAAATATTCAGGGAATATTAAAAAAGGGAAATTCAGTAAAAAGTTATGTTTATTGTGTTTATTTTTCTCCAAGAAAATTTAAGTATTGTTAAGGAATCTGCTGCACTCAATTGTTGTGGTGCTCTGTTTTGACGTTTGCCACCAGAAGGTATATGGAATCTGCTTCTTTCAATAATAATTTACTTTTTTTTTCTTAATTATTAAATATTTTATTTTAAGAACTTTAACAATTAGTTTTAAAAATTTATTAAGTAAAATAAAAATTGCCAACTGTAAACTGTTTGGAATTTAGAAAGATAAAAAATAAAAGAGCTCAATAAAAGCTGAAAGTCACGAGTGTGTCGAAAAATAAAGAGAGTATGTTAAAAGGTAGGGTTACAACAGTATTTATGAGATTCTAATGTAGTAATACTATTAAATGCTGATTCAAAATAATTCTGGGATGATTTACTGAAGCACCAAAATAATAGAATTTCAAAACCATCTGCCGTTTTAATTTTGCTTGAATATCTCTCATACATGTAAGTCACTCAACTAACTACGGTCACGTATTATTATACAGATACACGCATAACATTTATAATTTCACACCTCACGCCAACCAACAATTGTTAATTTGCAATCTGGGCTCGGATGAGGAATGTGTGATGTCTCTGACGTCGACATACTGAAAACTGGAGACGCAAAATGCGTCGAGATCCGGAACTAAGGGCATTTATCTTCTTGGCTATTTGGAATTTAGTGGATGTAGTTATTATAAGACTGGCAAAGTGTTTCCATTGTATTAAAAAGATAAAAGGACAATTTTCAATCCAGCTACCTGCCAGGAGAATAGTTGCAAAATGATAAGGAAGAATTAAAAAGGAAAACAAATGAAAAGCTGATTCACTACTTTGTTTTGCGATGGACACGTTTATTTAGTGTTCAATAAAAGAAGAATTGTGTCTAGTATGTTTAAATTTTATCTAAAAATGATTCAAATGTTTATGAAATGTAATAAGAGTGATGCTATTAAATCCTGATTAGAAATTATTTCACGGTAACTTACGAAAACACCGAAATAAAATAATTCCAAACCATCTGCGATTGTATTTTAATGAATATCCATCATGCATGCACGTCATTCATTTGACTGCGGTCATGTATGATACGGATACACGCATATCATTCATAGTTTCACACCCCAGACAATAAACAATTGTTAAATTTCAATCTGGGCTTGGATGAGGATCGTTTGAGGTCTCTGCTGTTGACAGTGTGAATATTGGAGGCGCAAAATGCGTCGAGATTCGGAGCTGAGGCATTTATCTTCTTGTCGATTCGGAATTTAACGGATGTAGCTTTCATAAGACAGGCAAAGCGATTCCGGTAGCCATTAAAAAGACAAAAGAGATAAATTTCGAATCAATTACCAGTAGAGATGTTGCTAAAAGGTTGAAGAAGAATAAAAAAGAGAAACGAAATAAAGACTTCACTATTTTTATTTATTATTGAATTTCTTTTATTGTTTTCAATAGAAGAGTATATCTGGTTTAGTTTTTATTTTTTTATTGAAGACTATTCAATAAAAGAAAAACTTATGTCTATTTCCTTTAACTTGTATTGAAAAATTGAATCAGGGTAAAAAATAATTAAATCGAAAAAATAAAAAAAAAAAACTTAAAATTAAAAATAAAATTACGGGCTAAGTAAGTGACGTCTCGGGCTTGACCTCGCCCGAGTACATATCGATTGTCATCCTCCAGCCGTCTTTGATCCCATTATTTATGAAATTTAATTCAAAAAGAAAAAAAAAAAGGACAATATATGATAAAAAAAAAATTTTTTTCAAAAATGTAGTATGTTTTTCAGGCCTTTATCCAAGAATAATTCAGAATAATTCATGATTCAAAATTAGGCACTGAAACACCAGGTAAATTCTGAAACCATTTGCGGTGGTTTTGATATATGTTTTTTCCTTTTAAATTCAAATGACAAAACGATTATATATATAAGCACAGATACATGCATAGAATTTATAAATTCAAGAAAAAATAAAAAAAAAAAAAAAAAAATTGTTTAATTTTAAATCTGGGTTCACTTGAGGATAGGTTTTTGGGTTGCCCAAATCGACTTGAGGCTCAGAACTAAGGGGGCAAAATGCGTCGAGATCCGGAACTAATGGCATTTATCTCGTTGCCGATTCTAGGTGGAGCCTTTGACAGGCCCATTTCATGATTATCAGGCAGGGGGCAGGTAAATTTAAAATGACCTAGAATTAAGAACAGAAATTTAGACTGATATACTATTTTTTTGGTATTATTACAGATTTGTTTGTGCTTAATAGGGAAAAGGAAGAGGTACATTAGAGTCTCGTTTCCTTGAAGAATATTCAATATTTGTGAAATTTAATTTTTTTTGTGATTTTATTAACTGCTGATTCATAATTGTTGAACATATTTAGAAACCACATAAGAAAATACACATGATTTTCAGGATGGCCCCGGGGTGGTTCTCTCATCCATGCACGTCATTTTGTTTTTTTATACTAGCTTGCAAACTTTTAAATTCCTTGCGTACACCCATTTCATCTCTCATTACGGCTAATGCATGACCAATAATAAGACTCCACATTAAAGGGCAGTGAGCAGATATCTGGAATAGGGTTAATTTCAGATTCTTGGAACATAAAAGAGGTTACAGACACTGGCAGGAAGAATGACGCTTTTTTATTTCTGGGAGGAGATGTAGAATGTGGAATGAGGGGGCTGAGGTTAATCTTGAAATCTTGTCTTTCTTGAGGTTACAACTCTAATCATACCATGTCACTCAGTATTCGTAACTCATCATACATGAGGATCTCCCTGTTGTAGGGGGGACAAGGTATTTCCCATCTTCCCTTTTTCTCTCCCATCCTCCTCTGACAACAGATGTCCATCTTCCGAGGAGTGAGCATCTACCTACTACGAGAATATATACCCTTCCACGGTTGGGGTTTAGCCCTCTGTACCCTTCACATTTGAGGAGCTTATCTCCGGATGAGTTACCCATGTGGCTGGAGGATCTGTCTCCATTTTCTCCACCTCTTTAACCTAGTCTCTCTTTAAACCTGATAACAGTGTTGTCCCGAATCTATAATAGATGATATATCCCTCTTTCTCTGTTGCCTTCTTGGATCAGTTACACCGCAAATGTTAATCGGTCCACTTCTACATATGTTATTCAAAGAGCTATAAATAAGATTGAAGAAAAAATAAATTTGTGCATTAGGGAGGGTATCTAGTAACACTTCACAATAAAAAAATAATATCTTTAAATTGCTGACCTGGATATTATTTATTTGACTCTTTGAATTGGTTCGATTTTCCGTATTTAATGTCAATTAGCACTGATCAATATTATTGCAATGAATATAATTATATTAAATAATTTTAAAAACGAAAATCTTGAAATTACTTTAAATAATGACAGTCAAAAATAATAACTAAATAATTTTGTTATTGTTAAAGTACCCAAAACAAAAAAAGTATCATATCCTTGTACTCAGGAGACCGAGTTGTTTCAAAACTTAAAATAAAAATCTCTCAAATTGTCACCTAATAAAAACATAAACATACTATCAGATAACCCTAATAAGCTGGCTATGAGAATGTGCAACTAGTTTTTTAATTTTCTACAAAGTAACGACAGGAAAAATTAAAATTTATTTTCAAAAACTAAGAAATCCGTTTGATAGATGATGAATCTCTAGGGCGTTAAACTCAATGATTGCACAAAAATTAAACAGTAAAAGGGGTTTATTTGACGTAAATCGAGAACAAAATACAAAACAGCTGTTTATGCCAGGCGCACGCCGAACAAGTGAATAGCCGGCCACACACATAGCGTCTTGGAGAAGGTTTTTAGCATGGCCCATGCAAAGCATGCGAGCCAAGTCTGTGGCGAGCCAAGAACGCTGTTGGCCATTAACGAAATTATTAAATGGCAGTACTTTGATGAAGGTCTTTGACGTACATACCAAGAGTGTGTGTTTATGGAGATAAATATTGACATACTTTGTCAAAATTAGTGCAAGCCTGGATTTCTAACGTGTTTGATAATTTTGGTGTGGCTCAACGGTGGGGAAAATGAAAAAAATATTATAACAATGACTGTAACGTATGTTGGAATCATAGACAGAGATATAAATAGAAGGAAATGGGAAATATTTTCAATTCAATTCTTTTCTGAAGCAGCTTCGTATAGACTGAATTTTTTGACAAACAAAATTCTTATCAGGGTTTTCTATAACTTGCTTACACAACTCAATTAATTTACGGTGACCTTTGTTTTTCAAATTTTTATTGGTATAATCCTTGCTTTTTTTATCCTCCAGAGCGCTGGATGTTTTCTATATATTTCTATAAACTGGGTTAAAATCTCCTTACTCCAAAATCTTGTATCTGCCATAATTGCTAATTTTTTTAGCAAAAGAACAACTAACAACGCTCCACACACGTGAAATAATTTAACAATAGTAGACTCACAAAACACATACACAAGGAGAAGTGCTAGCGCCTTGCTAAATATTGGAAAGTGAAATTTGACACTGTTGACAAGTCTACTGCTACTAGCGCCCCCAATATCGCTTGTAGGAACTAGATTGTCACGCATGGCGGGAAGTTTAAAAAAATAAAAAAATTTAATTCTTCATTTATATTTAATTATGACATAGATAAAAACACAAAAAAATACACCATTTTTTAAAAATATGTTTAATATCAATATCAAATATACAACAGAAATTAATTTAACCACAATAAATTAATAAAATTAAAAGAATAATGTTACAAGTAGATCAAGAGATAAAATTAATTATAACAAAACTGAAAAAAATGGCTTCATAGATGGCTTAGAAATGATGATATATATATATCATAATTTTGAAAGTAAAATTTTATAGGAAATGTCATCGATCATCATTTTTAAGCCAACTGGACGATTATTTCAAACATACAAGCTGAGTTCGTTCATAGTGCTCTGAGAAATCTAGATAAACAAAGAATAATAAATTAAAAGTATTCCAGGGGAAAAGAGAGGAAAAACCTGTATCGCCTCTGATATGTGTCAGGGTATTTTTTAAAGTGTCATCTTTTTACACGAAGTTTTCAGGTTGATTAAAAAGATGACATTTACAACAATACTTTGCCGTAACTTTCACAAATATCAGAGAGAGAGAGAGTACAGGTATTGCCTCTCTTTTCCTCTGGGATGCTTTATATCTGTTGTTCTTTGTTTATCTATATTTCTCAGAGCATAATGCCGAACACGACTACAGTATATAATAATTTCAATATCCTAAGTGGAAAGAAAAAAGATCACCCTTCTGTTTTGTACTATGATCCCTTTCTTCCGATGGCTCATCTCGTTGATATTTAGGAAGGTACCCATAAAATATATATTTTATTATCGGTCCTGGGATGAAGAAATATAAAATTCAATTTGATTTGATGATCCTTTTCTGTCACCTAAATCAGGAGAATGACAATGAGCATGTTAAGATGAAAAGAAACTTATTTATCAACACTTACCTACACGTTAGTCCTAGGAGTTTTATCAAAAACCTATATTTGCCTAAATAATTTATGTATTAAATTTACAAAGCAAACTGCAGCGTGTAAACAAAAGAAATAAAATGGCGACAAGTCAACGTGAACGACCCGACAAGGAGAAATGTGGTATTCGAATAACAAATTACGACACTTTAGAAAGAAACGCACACTTTAGAAAGAAAAAGAGATGAACTGTAATACTGAAAGAACGTCAAGATTTTATCTGTCACTCTTGTCAATAATTTATCGGTAAGGAAGATTCCTAGAAAATCGCTTGTAGTCAAGTTTTCAACCATATCCAGTTCTCCCATAAGAAGTGTCATCCACCTGAGTAGACCTGTTATCCTGGACGTCGCGCAAGGCGTGCGTATTTAGAGCGTGGGTATTTTTCCCCCTTAACATACGAGTTAGACCCGCGCGCCCGATATGTAGGAGCCAAGAGTGTTCAAAAGTACCTGTGTGTGTGGCCGGCTAATGCACAGAACACACTACAGAAGAACGCTAACTTCAAATGCATTTTTTAGTTTCAAAACGGTTTCAAATTTGTAAAGAAATATGTAATCTGTATATTGAAGTTGGCGCCATCTAGCCACCCAGGAAAGTAACAAAGGTGGCGGCAAATTTAAATAGATGCAATTTATTTTTAAGCAAGATGTATTGACTTGTTCGCCAGTTAGAGCCAATCAGATTTCTACAAAATAATGTGTAGTCATCTGATTGGTCCCAAGTTAGCAAACAAGTCAAATGGTAAAAAACAAGGATTTATATAAATAAAGGTTAAACCAGGTGAAACTATTGTAAAGTGTTAAATGGTTTGCTTATATCATTTTATGTGCATAAAATCCTACAATACATAATTTATTTTAATTTACAGAAAATTATACCATGAAACATTTTACAAACAAATAAAACAACAGATTAAAAAGTATAATATTTATTATAGTACCAGATTTAAGAACACATAACAACATTTGTAAAAATATATGGCGTTGTAAATATTACATTGTTAAAAAATAAAATTCACGAATATTTGGTCTTGGTTAGGCTACCTCATAACCAGTTAATCAAATGGTATTAGATAAATCAAAGACCTTTAACTTAAACCTTACCTTTAATAAAAATCTTACTAAACAATCAAACACAAACAAGCCTTCCAAAAATTCCTGAAATACAAAATCACGATTGTAAATGAATTGCAAAAAAACACAGCCAAACAACAAGAAAACAGCGAAACGCGCATCTCCGTTCGTGCAAGAAACACAACTGAAGAAGGAAAGCTAGGAAAACTGATTTGACACCACAGAACACAAGTAAACCGTCCCAGGCGTAAAAAAAAACAATTTTGTACGCAATTGTTAGGCAACTAGAAAAATTAAAATAAAAATACGCCATCTAGCGCCCCAGGAAATTACTACCCCAAAAACAAATCGTTCAAGGTCGTATATCTCAGTTGACTGGCCCTGGGCTAATGATCGGCGGCAGACAGGCTTCAGCGAGCGTTGTGCGTCGATGGTGGCGCCCTCCCACCGATCGTCGTTGGTCACTTGCCGAACTACGGCCCAGACTCGCGATCCCCATTATGCGAGCGGCCAGGAGCGCGAGTGTTGACTGGTGATACTAACGGTGTAAATTTTCAAAACTTTTTTGATGGCATCTTGTTGAACATCCCAAAGCGGTAAGTTTGCCCCAATTTAACCATGTTTGTATCTATTACGGTTACCGAAATACCAACGCTCGTAGCTCGAATTTGTAGCACCCTGTATAATACCGCCTAAACGGAGAGCGTCAATTATTGTAATATAAAATTTCGTATTCCGAACTACCAACTATTTGAAAATAGATGAAGAATAAGAAATTTATAATAAAACTTATATTATTTGACAAAATATTTTTCCAGGTTGTGTATTATCTTAATTTTTTATATGATAGTGATTATTTCTGATTATGGGGGAAGATAAATTTGTCATAGTAGCGAAATCCTTTAGAAAAATAAACTACAATAACCGCATAGCAAAGATCGCTCCTTTCACGTTGCATTAAAAATATAAATTAATAAAAATCGAAAGCGAAGTGAATCTCGGTTCGGGATTCCGTAAGAGCACTTTTATATGGTTTAATAAAAATGGTCGATGTCTGATTCCAGCCGGCACTCCAGAAATCAGAGAATGCAAAAAGGAAATAAGCTACATGGAGGAGGGCAAGCTGGGCAGGGTGGATATCGACCCGGACATCATCCAGTTCGACAAACAGCACGGTCTTCCGGTGGATTGTATGTGGGTCATCACGGTCAGAGTCAACTGGAGGGTAAGTACACTTTTTATTTCATTTCCATTCCATTCTGAAAATTATTTGCCAAGCACTATCATTTTACGAAACCATCCAATACTTAGCACAATAAGTTTAATGAATTTGCCAGTGATGAGCAAATGCAAAATCAGGAGCAAGATTCGCTTGGTTTTGGTTTTGCAGAGGTCCCTATTGCAAAGTTATACGCTTTTTTTTAACAGTTTTTACTAAGGTATTTTCAACATAAAAAATATTTAAATAGTAATAGCCCAGTCAAATTAGAAATCGGTGGAAAAACTCACAATTTTGAAAATGGTTTTTAAATAGTTTCTCTTGACTTGAACTGTCTGTATTGATAAATTGAAAAAGCACGGAAATGAGCTCGGGGAGAGGGGAGGGGTTAAATGTCACTTTTATGACTCTTTCTAGCTTATATCTCAGAAAATATGACACCTACTAATAAATACCCTATATAGAAAATTGCAGCTCTACAAAATTGGCTGAATGTATTTTTTTCATAGAACTAACCTTTTAAGAGTTACAGGGCTGACAAAATTAACACTATTTCTCATATTGTATTTTAGCATTTGAAATCCAATTAAAGTCTAAATTTAACCTTTCATATTAATAATGGTAATATTAAGGGGTCCTTATGTTATCGTTCAAATCTTCATTGCCGTTTTGTCTTCCGTTGGAGAGCACTAGAGCACACAGGAATAACAATAACTGCAAGTTAAAGATTAATGCATGCCTGCGCGCTTTACGGTAAAAAATATACCTCAGCATGTAGCGCAGCTGCAAATATTGTAAAAAGTATACGAAAACCAAGAATCATCGACCATAAACCGGGGATCCGCCTGCAGTAGATTTTTCTAATATTAAAATAGCACGAAGCATTTAAGGCATTAGCATTTGAGATCTGCTTCCCCGAAGTTGTATATTGCAATAATATTCTACATAAATACTTCCTGGAGGCACAGTTAACGTAAGTGTAATATATACGTATCTGCAATACCCAATCTATTTCGCCAATATAGTATCAGTGTTGCCTCGCAGAATTTCAAAGAGTCTTAAAAGCGCATATAAAAGTGTGATTTCTGAATCTTCTCAACCTACAATAATTAAATACATTAATGATATCGACATACATAACATGAGTCCACATATATTATCACCTATTTATTCCACATTATCCGTTTTAGACAAGTAATGGGCATGTTTCATGTTTTTCAATTTCCACGTAATGCAGATTTCAACCTAATTAGTGCTTGCTACTTAGCCTTTTTTATATAAAACTTAATATTATGCCAAACAATGGGGTAAAAGTTTGAATTTCACACTTACGCGCGCTGCGATGACGTATGTAGCCCTCGCTAATATGATTGGCTGGTTTTCCTCTCGAAATAAACTTGGTGAATTTTATGATGGTAGTATTGCTGTTTATTCAATGTCAAATTTTTTTTTTTTCCTTATTAGTTTTATTTTGGATTTTAAATTAAATTTACATTTAAACTATTTCCAATAATGCTAAAATTAATTGTTCCATTGTTGGATAACATTTACAAGTAACTATAATAAAATGTTTTTGTACGCGCCGAAAAAGATGGAAAATCGTAAATGCTGTTTTTCAGAAAACTTCTCTTAAGCTATGAATGTGGATTTCAAAACATTTCTAGTGAGTTTATATTATGTTTGATTTGTTAAATCATTAATGGCCTATTTTTACATGTGGAAGAAGGTGGGGAGAAAAATTAATTTAAAAAAAATGTAATTCCTGATAACTAAGATTAATAGTATTTCGGGAAAATCACAGTATTCACAGTTATGGTATAAAACAGGTACGCTACAATCTGATCATGAAAAGTACGTCTACTATCTGACCAAGAAAAGTTAGAGAAGATGAACAAGGCAATTAGAAAAATTCTATTGGCATCAAGAATGTTAATAAATACGTTCATGGTTAAGTTATTCCAGAAGACTACTAGTATTAATAAAATACATTGTATAGATAAAATAAGGCTCTAATGCAGTGCCTTTTTATATAAAATCAAGTAAATATTTTATTTTAAAGTTTTGTTATTAAATGTATTAATATGTGATCAATAATGTTTATTATATAAGCATAAAATATTATTTTTTAAGAGTGTTATATATATCAGGAAGATTCGAAGGAAACATACATTATGTATTACATATACATATTTTATTATTTTTTAAATTTATTAAATTAAAAGGCAATTAAATATAAAGTGTTTTAATTACAATATTGTAATAATTTACATTTTGATGGTGATAAGCCTTACTGAATATTAGGGCAGTCAATTTACAATTAATCCGCTACAAGAACATAAAATATAAATATTATGAGAAGACAAGAATGGCAATAAAAGTTGCTAGAAATGTTGCTAGATGTTATCTTCCAGATAACATCTTACATATCATCTTTGCAGGGATCATCGATATCCTATCTTGGTCCAGAGCCAGTACTGGGAATACTCAAATGTATGGCCCGTAGTGCACTAAAACTCTGGATCATGGAAAAACACAATGTTCATTGGAGAAATAGACAGGGGCACAGGCACAGCAAGGCTTTTATCCAAGGACCTAGCTCTAAAACCGCAATAGAACTGCTAGTGCTTAGCAGGAATAAAGTGCGGATTACAAGAGGCCTCTTGACAGGACACATGGCTGTCAAGTGTTACCTGAACAAGCTCAACCTGTACCAAGGAAGTCTTTGCGGCAGACTCTGCGATAAAGATCCTGAAACAGCGGAGCACATAATATGTCATTACGAAGCTTGCGAAGCTTATTTGGGAAAGCTAGGCTAGAACCGGAGGAACTATGCTCCCATCCTATCAAGGACCTGCATAAGCTAGTGCAGGGCACAGGGATAGGAGAGTGGGGGCAGATATAGAAGGGGGACAAACACAATAGGCCTCACAGGTCGCAGTGTTTCCGACAGAGGACGGCCCCTTGTTATGAAAAAAAGACCAAGATCACAAAACCAATACCAGCCTCGCTCGTCACTAATGGCACTTTCTTAAAGCCGACAATTAATCGGTTCTAGAAAAATACGAAGCATCTTGTCGTATAAAAGATGTAAGTGCATTAGTGGAAAATACAGAATAGGCGGTAAATTAATACTCCCGCGGGACGGGGTTGAATTTATAGTCGGCTGGCGTAGTGCGCGTTTTCTTTATACGGCTGACGTTACTTAGTTTTATGGCCTTATTCCCTGTTTTATTACCAAACGGCTTTAAATCCGCCCGCGGCACCGCGTGGCTGGGAACTTTAAAAAGACAACAAGTGTTGCTTCTCCGCTACCATGTCTGCGAAACTTCATACGATTCGAGTTTGATTCTCATTTTATATACCGAACTATTTAAGTATTCTAAAATTGTTCTGCTCGATAGTAAAAGTTTTTCTTTCTTACACGTTATATTGTAAGTTAGGTTGTAGTATCGAGATTTTTATATCTATTGTGATTCTTTGATTGTTGGGATAGATTTTCGTATCTAAATTCATCGGTTCCAGTGAACTATCCAGGCACAAATTTCTTTTAGAAAATAAAGCTTATGTTGATTATTTGATTAAAGTCTGATGTTGGAAAAACATGTTTCTCGTAAAATTGTTGTTTTATTATTGACAGTTTGAGAAAAATGCATTCTTCATAAAAAAAATTGATTGTTCTAAAATGATTATTCCCGTTTATACTTTTCCAGACCGTTTTAGAAGAAATTAAGAAAATGTGAAAATATTGTTGGAAATCCTACGAATCAAAAGCCTACGATAATATCATTTCGATTTCATTGTTTTATAGGTGGTTATTATTAAAGAGTTGTATTCCGTTGTTTACCTTGGTTATGGTTCATGATACAAATAAAACAACATGATCGTAAGCGGCTCCAATTTCGTTCAGTTTGTGTGATGTCATACGCCATACAAAAATATATCCATATTGTTCAATTGCTACTAATAAGAAAAGACCTAAAATAGGAAAGAATTAGGATATAACCTCAAAAGTGATGTCAAATCATTGAGCTTGACATTCGAAAAGTCAATGAAATTTTCACATTTATTATGTGTCATCAATTTGACAATTTGAAACTGGCGCGCGGAGATTGCCAACCAATGGTGCCGTTATCACCTGTGATGTAGTGACCAACCTGCGCAATACCAAACCTTGTTTTCTTTGTATCATGGTTATGTTTATATGTTCCAGTTCTATATATCGGTTTCCTGAGTTTTATTATTACGGAACACGGTTTCTGAAAAATATCTATCATAATTGTCACCAAACTAACCAGCGCTGGAAGGCTGGTTTTTCCTTAGATCTTATAATGTTATAAACTTCGTGGATAAGTAAATTCGCTTAATTTTTGTTGAAGACACAGCAGCGACATTCGACTATCTGATTATCTTTGTCTTTGATACTGATTGACCAATGGTCAGTCTTTGTGTTGTGTATATGTCATTTTTATGTCATAAAATAAAAAATGTAAATATATAAATTTGAGAAAATAATAATGTTATTCGGATATTAATTATATATTGGATAATATTTACTAGTATATTAACTATTTAACGAAAAAAAATCAAAGGTAAATTACCTATTAGTATTTAATGTGATTAAGTTACCTAACATAAATATGTATTTCGCTGAATAAAAGTCAGTTGAAACGATTTTAAATAATATATATCTTGTTTTTTAAAAATATGGAACATACTTCAGAGGTTTTCATACTTTTATAGTGTTGTGGAGTTCTGTTAAGGATAATATTTTTCTTATTGTGGACAGCTTCATATATAACACCTTTGTCAGTCATAATGTCTCCTTTATCACACCTTTATCAATCCACTAACTTTATCGCACTACAAAAACAAACTTTCAAAAAGAACACAAATCTAAAATATCGTCGGAATTCCAAATTAACTCTTTATTATCACGAGTCAAACAATATACAAAAAGCACAAAATGTGACATTAATTAAATTATGTTATTAAAATATGTTTTGACTTTTCAATGTCAAAATATATTTTAACGTTTCCCTGGTTACTGATTTCTATGTGTTGCCCATTCATCATAGCATATTTTTCAAAGTAGTATTTGAAAACATTTTTAAAAAAGAATTTATCGTTATATGATTTAATTTTCGTTTAAAATATATATAAAAAGTATATTGGAAATAATATGACAAATATTTTCAAAATAATAAATACACGTATCAGTTATATCTTGATTGAAAAATTTTAGTGGTCTATATTTTTAGTAATTGTTGTCAACGAAAAAAACGCTCCAAGTTAGCATTTACGTCTAATATCGTTCTGCGCATGCTCAGTAGCGTACGCAGAGAGAAGGATAGATATATACGATAATCTTGTTCTAGAAAGAAATAAATAGAAAACGCATGTGAAAGTCCCGTAAACAAAGTCGTGTGTAATATACATATGGCATAGCTTTATCCACGAAGTTTATAAGATCTAAGGGTTTTTCTGGTTTTGTTTGTCAATTAATATCATTTATATGACAGAAATAAAGTTTATTTAATTTATAAAATTTATCTAAATTAATTCTTTGACATCTAATCGGCAAGGTTTAAACAGGGTTGTTCACCACATACGACACGGAGTATTGTAGCTAAACGATGAGATTTTTACAAATTGTAAGTTTGGGGTTCGTTGAAGGACTATTAGAGCTACAATTTAAAAATATTTTTACAATATACAGAGTGTCCCAAATAAATAAAAAATATCAAAGTTTTATTTTTTTAAATGGAACACCCTGTATATTATCACATTTTTAGTTTCTACGATTAAAATAAAGGTAAATTTGATTAAGGTTTATTATACTTAAACCGTACCGTTTTTGAAATATTTTCAATTTTGTGAAATTGCAGTAAAAATTTAAAGCTTCATTTCTCCAAGGATATCAATGTTTTTAATACTAAATATTTAATGAAGTTTATTTATTGATCAGTTATTGTGTTGCAATAATAAAAATAATACTACCTTATACAGAGTGTCTAAAAATTTATTTTAAATAATTATTAGCTTCAAACGGCAATAACTTCTTTAATTTAAATGGAATGCCCTGTATATTTTAGGAGAATCAGATGCACAATTAAATTGTCTATCAAATTGTATGATACCATTTTTTACCTATCCCTTCAAGTTTTCGTAGAAAATGCATTTTCTTATAATTTAGACCTCATTTATCAATATATCCATAGAATATTGACATTTTAGATTGTTTTTAAAGCAACAAATGTACAAAATGTACAGACTAGTAATATTATCGTTTTTAGCAAAACGATAATGTTACTAGCCCCTTTGTATGCAAAAAGAAAACTATTTAAATCTTTATAAAAGAGTATACCATTAATTAAATATAACACCATTATTTACACCCATATACTAATTAATGACATACTTAATTGTGTTCGTTAATAAATTATTATAAATAAATGTGGATTTTTGAGTCAGAAATCAATATAATAATAAGTTATCAAATTAAAGTCTTTGTTGTTATAAATAAGCATTTATTAAAAAATGAAATATCATTTTAAGGTGTTACTTTTATCACACTGTCTAATGCCCATACAAAATTCAGTTTTTTAGTATTTGGAGCAATTATTATTAATCAACGCAAACAGTCAGTTAATGTAGTTTGAATACTGGAATCATATTAATTGGTCCTCTTTAACAAATATTTAAACAGTTTTTTTTATTTTTTAATGAAATAAACGAATTATATCGACAATATTAGTATCTGTACTCTTTAAACATTTGGTACATCTTTAAATATAATCTAAAATGTCAATAGTCCATGGGTATATTGATAAATAAGTTCTAAATTACAAGTAAATGCATTTTCTACAGAAACTTAAAGAGATAGGCAAAAAATGGTATAATATAATTTGATAGACAATTAAATTGTGCATCTGATTCTCGTAAAATATACAGGGTGTTCCATTTAAATTAAACAAGTTATTGCCGTTTGAAGCTAATAATTATTTAAAATAAATTTTTAGACACTCTGTATAAGGTAGTATTATTTTATTATTGCAACACAATAACTGATCAGTAAATAAACTTCAGTAAATATTTAGTATTAAAAAACTTTTGATACCCTCGGAGAAATGAAGCCTTAAAATTTTTACTGCAATTTCACAAAATTGAAAATATTTCAAAAACGGTAAGGTTTAAGTATAATAAATCTTAATCAAATTTATCTTTATTTTAATCGTAGAAACTAAAAATGTAATAATATACAGGGTGTTCCATTTAAAAAAATAAAACTTTGATATGTTTTACTTATTTGGGAAACTCTGTATCTTAAATTATTTTTAAATTGTACCTCTAATAGTCCTTTATCGAACCCAAAACTTACAATTTGTAAAAATCTCATCGTTTAGCTACAATACTCCGTGTCGTATGTGGTGAACAACCCTGTATAAAAACAAAATTGCAAGAAAAAATGATACAATAGGATTAGTTAATTTTAAGTAAATTTCATAAATGATCGGTTTACTACACGTATGTATATTATACAGGGTGTTTCAAAAAACATGTCATCTCTCGTGGGTAGATTCTTCACGTAAAAATAAGATTTATTTTTCATATCGACATAGGTCCGATTCCGCTTTGTTTCGTGCTACAGGGTGTTAAAGTCTTAATATTTTTTCGAGTTATTATAATTTTCTTCCAAGTACTTTAAAAGTACGTAAAAGTTACTATAAATGCGACATATTTTAAAGCTAAAATAGTGTCGACATATTCACCAGGGACGTGCATATGGATTATCACTGGAATATTTTTTCTAATAAAAGCATGTACGCCATTGACTTTTTTCTCTTGTTAGCGAAATAGTGTAAGCAGTTTATTGCCGATTAAAAATTGTCTCTTGATATTTTGTTGATTTCGGCCTCCTTGATGAGATAAACGCAATTTTATTAATTTGCCTTGATTCAAGTCTAATAGCAACCTTTAAAAAATTTTATTATCATTAACTTGTGAAAGTTTTAAATAAGTACTTATTGATTCCTCATCAAAAAATATGAAAAAAAGTTCCTATAAATATGGGTATGGAAATGCATAGTTTTAGAGTTACAGGATGTTAAAATTTTATAAAATTAGGTTTTTCGTAATTGTCTTAAATACCATTATTTTTTAATTTGAAATTGCGGTAGGTTGGACCAACAGTAATTATAACTAATAGTAATAATAGTTAATATAGTAAATTAGGTAAAATATATGATTTATTAATTTTATTTTTATTCTAATTTTATTATATGTTGATTAATAAAATTCCGTTTATCTCATCAAGGAGGCCGAATTCGACAAAATATCAAAAGATAACTTTTAATTGGCATTAAACGGCCTACACACTTTTTATATTAAAGGAAAAAAGTCAGTGGCGCACATGATTTTTTATTGAAAAATATTCCTGTGATAACGCATATGCATGTCGCTTATGCATTTATCGACACTTTTTTAGCATTAAAATATGTAACACTTACAGTAACTTTTTCTCTCAAAATTTCATTCGAATCACTAAAAGTACTTGGAAGAAAATCATAATAGATCGAAATATTATTAAGACTTTAACACCCTGTAGCTACGAAACAAAGCAGAATCGGATCTATGTTGATATGAAAAATAAATCTTATTTTTACATGAGGAATCTGCCCACGAGAGATGGCACATGTTTTTTGAAACACCCTGTATAGTCACTTACTAGTGACAACTTATTCCATTATTTCCCTCGATTCTTATCGAGATCTACCGCACGCTACACATCCAACTATTTTACAGCCTTTTTTGATAAATCGTAAAAGTGTCACTGTTAATCTGTTAATTTAAGATCTGCCACCCAAAATTTCCTTCTAGATTTACTACCTCTATACAACTACCTGCTCAGTAAGGAATGACAAACCCACAAAATTTCAAATCAAATTTATGTGCCAAATGAATCGTTAAACAGAACTGTCAAGGATCCCCACTCTGGGGCCCCACGCTCCATCTAGCATGCATCAATTCATGGATATCATTATACTCCTTCTTTAATATTTTCATTCCAAGATTGAACACAGCTGATCTCTAAGCAAAAGTGCTTCTTTTGTTTGTTAGAGTGCATCAAACTTCAAAAAAATACAACACATTTTTTAAGATATTTTAAGAACTGTTATTCCCATTTGGTGAGATTTGGTGTACCTATGTTTTGCTAAGTACTTTAACATTTGACTTTCACAAAAATCAAGAAAAAATACGAGAAGGGTAAAAACTATCCCCACCCTTACATACATTTTAGTATAAATATTTTCCAACTGCAGCTATAACCGATTTTTTTTCGTAAAATGGTCTTTCTTTAGTATTTATTACATATATAATTACATACATTTTTTCTCAGTCTCTCGTAAAAAAATTTTTGGAAAAATATTTTGGAGAATTTCTTTTTTCAAAGCAGATCTACAAAATATACAGGGAATTTATATTATGTAGACATAGAACACAATCGCACACAATTTATATTCTGTTTTTTTTTCTCAGGTAAGATTTTGACAGACGATGACAGAAGAAAAGCAGATGACGTCCCATACCAATCTATTTATTTTACTAAAAAAGTTTCTAATAATTTTTAAGTTAACTATGGATGGGTTTAAATATAAATCCGTCATGCGTCATCTCTTGTTGTTTTTAACACGTTTTATTGGTTTATTTCAAAAATGACAGATCGTATTTCAATTTTATTGGTTTGACGGGACGATGAACGACAAATGGACCCCGATGCGTATGAACTCGCCATTAGATTTTTGACGCTTGTCAAAGTCTTTCTAAATTATAGGTTATAATTTTGTGTCAATCAATGTGTCAATTTTTGTCAAATATCCTGCGAGGCGAATCAGTTCGCGCATACCACCTGTGACTTCACTAGGAAAATAATGAATAAATAAAAAATAAAGAAAGTTGACAGGAGATCTGTATTTTTTGGGGTTATGGTTAAGAATTGTTTATTTTTAAGACTTTTTAGTTCGTTTAATTTAATAATTACTAAAACCAGCAGTTCCAAAAATATATTTAAAAATAATAATTATCTATTAACATGGATTTGGACGATAATAGGTAAGAATACTAAATTTATTTTTCTATATTCGGTATAAAATTGTTTATTAGGTTTTTAGTTTGCGATGTTTATGGTAAATAATTTTCATGTTCATTGCCTCTGAATTCATATGAGGACAGAGATGAGGATATCTATGGAAAAAGTAACCACAAGAGGAATTGTTACATCATTTAAAAAATGTTGGAAGGTTTATTGTTTCCCATCGAACAGTAGAAAATGCCAATGCAGTGAATGTATTGTAATTGTGATAGAAGTAATTCCAAGGGTGAAGTTTATTATAATTAGTGGAAGTAATTCCAAGGGTGAAGTTTATTATAATTAGTGACCTGTGCTTTTCTTTTTATATGTAGATGTTTCTGGTTTTGAGAATAAATCCGTTGAACGACACCCAAAATTTAGAGGAAGTATTTGCATACCCAGAATATGCCCATCAAAGATTATATAGCTCAAATTTCCTTTAATGGTAGGCAATTATTCATGCAAATTAACTTTTTAAGTGACTGAAATATTAAATAGTTTACAATATGGTATATCATTAAAAATATATTACATTTAGGTACAATTAGGGCCCGATACATTTCAAAAAGTAGAATATTATTTTATATTAAATGAGGTATTGTACCAACAATCAATTTATATTAATACCGGAGATTAAAAAATAAATAGAATAAGGATAAATAGTTCTTTTTTTTTATACTACAAAAATAAACTATAGAATACAACAGTATTTAAAAAAATAAATAACAAGTTATGTCCCGGCCGAGATTCGAACTCCGGTCTCTCGCTTCCTAGCCCGACTCCTTACGCACTGCTCCACAGTAACTTGCTTAGCGATAATTCAATGACGGTATATAAACAAAAAAACAGGTTTATAACAATATCTTGACGATTTGAACTGGCGCGCGAGGCGTGCTGACCAATAGCGCCTGTTATCACCTGTGACGTAGCAACCAACCTGCGCAATATCATACCTTGTATTCTTTGTACCATGTGGTACGACCATACTAAACACATACTAAAAACTGGAGTAGCTATAAAATGTCGACATCACACGATAGGTAAAGAATGGATTTTAGTACTGCAGAGAAATAATGTCAAAAGGTACTGGTTTAAAAAAATTAAGATTAAAGTTAATTAACCAACCTTTAAGGTATAAAATTTGGTAAGTGTTATTATTAATAAAATAGTTTGTTTTATTTACCTATGTTGTTTTATTTATTCCTGTGGAATATTACAAATTTGTATTTGTACATAAGTTATATTGATAAATATAATCATAAATGCAGGTAGTTTCATAAAGCTTGAAAGTTAAAAATAGTTCTTTTTTTATTTTTTTGGTATGTGGTGTCTTGTTCTTGTTTGTTTTGTATTAACACATACCGTTTTTATTAAATAAAATAACTCGATTACATTTTTTCAGTTTTATACAGTTTTTTTTTCGCAATATTTTGAAGTAATCACTTGTCAATCAAGTTTTAAATATTTCCTGCCCATCAAGGATTATATAGCTCAAATTTCCTTTAATTGTAGGCAATTATTCAATGCAAATTAACTTTTTAAGTGACTGAAATATTAAATAGTTTACAATATGGTATATCTCTAAAAATATATTTTACTTTTAGGTACAATTAGGGTCCGATACATTTCAAAAAGTAGAATATTATTTCATATTAAATGAGGTATTGTACCAACAGTCAATTTATATTAATACCGGAGATTAAAAAATCACAGAATAAATAGTTCTTTTTTTTATACTACAAAAATAAACTATAGAATACAACAGTATTTAAAAAAATAAATAAAAAGTTATGTCCCGGCCGAGATTCGAACTCCGGTCTCTCGCTTCCTAGCCCGACTCCTTATGCACTGCTCCACAGTAACTTGCTTAGCGATAATTCAATGACGGTATATAAACAAATAAACAGGTTTATAACAATATCTTGACGATTTGAACTGGCACTAAAAACTGGAGTAGCTATAAAATGTCGACATCACACGATAGGTAAAGAATGGATTTTAGTACTGCAGAGAAATAATGTCAAAAGGTACTGGTTTAAAAAAAATTAAGATTAAGTTAATTAACCAACCTTTAAGGTATAAAATTTGGTAAGTGTTATTATTAATAAAATAGTTTGTTTTATTTACCTATGTTGTTTTTATTTATTCCTGTGGAATATTACAAATTTGTATTTGTACATAAGTTATATTGATAAATATAATCATAAATGCAGGTAGTTTCATAAAGCTTGAAAGGTATAAAATTTGGTAAGTGTTATTATTAATAAAATAGTTTGTTTTATTTACCTATGTTGTTTTATTTATTCCTGTGGAATATTACAAATTTGTATTTGTACAACTTATGTATATTGTAGTACAAGTATATGTATATTGATATTTCGCAATATTTTGAAGTAATCACTTGTCAATCAAATTTTAAATATTTCCTGCTATGTGTTCCAGCTGTACCAACTTATTTCTTTGTAAAATAGAATAAACTACTTTAATTTTAACATCTATCACTGTCAAGGATCTTCTCGTTGGACAGACTATACCCCTATACAAAAGTGCTTCATTTGTCCGTTAGAGGTGAATCAAAAATGAACCCGAACGTTAATTAATTTAAAATTTATGAAAGTTATTGTCAAATATCATTTATGATATTAACATAAAATAATCTTCATTAACTAGATCTAATAATAATAGATCTAGTTCATACTAGATTTTTTGTTACTGCATAGCTTGATATGATAAGAAACATTTTGTGTAAGTCAACTTCGAAGAAATGTTTTTTTTTCTAAAAAAGTATGCGCGGTGGCGTTTTTTTATAAGAGACAGAAAATGTAGTAAATACTAGAAGGACTATTTTACTATAGATATCGGTAGTATTTTTCCTACTTTTCCTTGATTTTTGTGAAAATCCTTTGAAAATCGAATCTCGGCCGGGACACAATATCTCATTCAAATAGAAATAACGGTTTTTAAAATATCTTAAAGAATGTGATTATTTTTTTAAAGTTTGATGCCTTCTAACGGACCAACGTAGGCCTTTTGTATAGACGTAATTTTCTCCAATGAACTTATTTTGATTCCAAAAATACGTGACTGTTCTATGAACGGAATATTGGGAAATCCTGTATATTGCAGGTGACATTCTGACATTGACATAAAAACGTCAAAAAACGACAATTAAAGTATCGATA
Organism: Sitophilus oryzae; assembly: GCF_002938485.1. Lineage (NCBI taxonomy): Eukaryota > Metazoa > Arthropoda > Insecta > Coleoptera > Curculionidae > Sitophilus > Sitophilus oryzae. Next base: position 3,006,708 of record NW_022146393.1, read on the forward strand.
TAAGAAAAATCAATGAGAGCTCAAAGAGACGAATCCAGTGCAGATGAAAAAGTTAAAGAAACCAACATATACAACAGAATACGTACCGTAAAATATAAGGCAAGCTACGAAAGATAGATCATCTTATTTTATAGTTTTCAGTTTTCAGTAGAACACGTATAATAATATGGGATGGTTGGCAAGGATGGGTTGATAGCAGTACCAACTGAACGCCAGTCGTTAAAGTTTAAATACATTTTTACGATCATACTAAAATCGTATAAATAATAAACTTTTATATGCTCGTACTATTCTTCGCGTCGAACGTCATATGATGTTTTATGTGTATATTAAAAAAACTCACTCAGCATAGGACTATTTTTATTTACGTTTAGAATGTTCTATAAATTTTAAATAGAAATTTTGCTACAATTTGAATTCAATCTGATGATACAGGGTAAGACAAAATTTGTATTGAAGGTAGATATAAACGTATAATTGTTGTAAATCGGGGGAGAACAGCCAATATATTATTTCTGATACTCAATTGATAGTTCAAGTCTCTTCAAAATACTTCAAGTTACCTATCCCTCACAGAAATATTTTCCTAGATATTTTAATTTTTATGTTTAACTTAGTGTCAGTAGATCTGTATTTTTATATGCTTTTTTTATATGGCGGTCACCAATTAATAGAATCATATCAATTCTCTATGATGTAGGATAAGTTTCCATTTTCGGCAAATTTCTTAGAATTTCTTTTATTTTTTATTTTATCTGACACAAAATAATAATTAGTTGTTAAAGTTAAAATAATTTGACAGCTATGTTAGTAAGAAGTCTAAGTAATATCAGACATATCCCAGCTACCTAGATTTTATCAAATATATAATAAAGATCTACTGACACTAAATTATAAAAATTAAAATATCTAGGATATTTTTTGTTTGAGGGGTAGGCAACCTTAATAGTATTTTGAAGAGACATGAATTCCCCATCGAATATCGGAATAATATACTGGGTGTACTATTTAAAACAAAAGAGTAACTTGCTTTTAAAGGCTACCAAATGTCCAAATCCAATGTTAAATATTAATTTTGTCTCACTCTGTATAACTTCTCGGGTCAAATTTTAATTTGATTTAACATACAATGGTTATTTTAATCAGATAATTCACAATTTAGGTACTGTTATTGAAATTTAATGTTTAATCTTAATTTTCGCAAAATGTGAAATATGTCAAAAACTCATTTTCACTCAAGTCAATTTCATTTCTATATAAACTAGCAACAAACTCCGCGTCGTATGAGAGGCGCTACCCTGTATATCTTTCGTTTGAATAACATCTGACGTTTTAAGAAACACAAACACTGAAAATATAAACCTATTAATGAATTATAATGAAGTGTAAATCATACAAACAACTATTATGATATTGAAATCAAATTGGTTTTTGCAATTTTATTTTTTTTAAATACTCAATGGTAATAAAAAAATACACGTTTAAAACATATTTTATTTATTACAGAATTAAAGTAGATATATACGTATAATACTGTAACAAATATTAGCTAGATGAAATCAAATGCTCAAAATGCTCCCTTTCTTATTCAGAGCATAAAATAAAGGCATAATATATGGAGCTCTACTTCGAAAAGCAGCCACAATCATTTCTCTCATGTTATCGACAATAGTTGGTAGAGTTTTGTAAATGCTGTTTTTAATTGTTTATCTAGGAAAATCTTTGCCAAAGATGTAGGCACCCTTAATAGTATTTTGAAGAGATATGAATTCATCATTGAATATGGGATATGTTATACCATGGGAGTGTTTCATTTAAAATAAAGGAGTAACTTCCTTTTAAAACGTATCCAATGTTAAATATTAATTTTGTCTCACTCTGTATAACTTCTCTGGTCAAATTTTAATTTGGTTTAACATACAATGGTTATTTTAATCAGGGTATATAGGGTAAATCACAATTTAGGTAGCTTTTACTGAAATTTAATGTTTAATCTTAATTTTCACAAAATGTGAAATGTCAAAACTCATTTTCACTCAAGTCAATTTCATTTCTATACAGGGTGCTACAAATTCGAGGTACAAGAATTGGTATCTCGGAAACCGTAAGAGATACGAAGAAGGTTAAATTGGGGCAAAGTTTCACTTTAGGATGATCACCAAGACGCCATCAAAAAAGTTTTAAAAATTTCAAGGATTGCTGTGTCTTTTGGAAAAACGGATTTTTTTTGAAAATCAATTCTATTCTTTCCTGGCGTTACTTTTTAGAAAATCAAAAAATCAATTGCACATTCTCATGGCTACTTTATTAGAGCTATCTAATAGTATTTTTATATTTTCAAATTAGCTGAGAGTTTGTTTTTTTTTAATTATTTAATCTGATTATATTCATCTCTACAATATGGATCAGCGTTAATTAACATTGAATAAGGAAAATCTAGCCAATTGAAAGATTCAAATACATAATATCCAGGTCAGCAATTTGAAAATATTATTTTTAACTTTTTTATTGTGAATTTGAAATCTCTGTGTACGATCTAATAATATGCATAATATTAACGTAGTTGTTATAAATAAATCAACTTCTACAAACTAGTTTCCAATGCTCTACAGGTTCGAAAGGGTTTTGACCGTCCCCGAGACCGTCCCTAATGCACAAATGTATTTTTCGTTCAATCTGATTTATAGCTCTTTAAACATGTCTTCTTCTTATACTTCCGAATGCATTCATTATTCTTTATTGTAAATGTTGAAATGTATTGATATCACTTTTAAAAATGACGTCAAGTAATACCCAATAATTTTATATTATTTTATTGCATTTGATTTTCCGTATTCAATGTTTACCCCACGTCATTGTTAAGTTTGAAAGCTTATCAATATTGTAACCATGAATATATTAAATATTTAAAAAACCAGAGCCGGAGTTGAAATTAGTTTATTTAAATTGTGTTCAAATGTCCGGAACACAAAAAAAATTAAGTGTGGCATATCATTGTACTCAGGAGACCGAGTTCTTTCAAAATCTGAAATAAAAAATGGAGGTCCGTATTTGAAAAAATCAAATTGGCCTCTGTATCCCACAAATTATTCAGATAATTTAAAAATCTAAAAATGCTATCAGTTAGCCCTAATAACGTGGCTATGAGAATGTGCAATTAGTTTTTGATTTTCTAAACAGTAACGACAGGAAAAAATAAAATTGATTTTCAAAAAAATCCGTTTTCCCAAAAAACTCAGCAATCTTTGAAATTTTTAAAACTTTTTTGATGGCATCTTGGTGAACATCCCGCGTCGTATGAGAGGCGCCACCCTGTAATAAACATACCTATTAATTAATTATAATGAAGTGTGAATCATAGAAACAACTATTATGATATTGAAATCAAACTGATTTTTTCAATTTTTTTTATATATTCTAATAATGGTAATAAAAAATTTACGTTTAAAACATATTTTATTTATTACAGAATTAAAGATTGATATAAACGTATAATAATGTAACAAATATTAGCTAGATGAAATCAAATGCTCAAAACACTTGCTTTCATATTCAGAGCATAAAATGAAGGTATATGTGGAGTTTTACTTCGAAAAGGAGTCGCCAGTTTGGAAACGCCATAAAAAAGTTTTGACTAGATAAATCAGGCGCATTACAACACACACTGCAGACACCAACTAATAGAATCATATTAGTTTTCTCTGATGCAGGATAGATGCATATACTTCTTTAATGAAACACACTTTTATATTTACTTAGAATCCGAAAATCACTGTATAGGGTGTTTTATTACAAAAAATACAACTTTGATGCGTAACTTTTTTTGGTTACACCCTGTAGAAATCTATATATTTTTATAAACTATTTTTAATTAATCTATATATTAATGCTCCTAAAACGTCATTTCAATATTTACTATTGTTCTCATTGAAGCCTCCGCGTCGTATGACAGGCGTGTATATTAAAAATATGTTTTCTGTTCAATTCGAAAATTCGAAATCGTTCGAAAAAATAAACTATAGATGTTAGAAATAATAAGCAACGAAAATCTGGAACAGTATAACACCCTTGTTAATATAAAAATAAAAATACCACGTAAAGAAAAACTAACACCGACCCATCAGATATGCCTCGCTCTGGTTCTTTTTCATACGATTATCGAAAGAATCCACTTAACGCATTCAC